>NW_011888795.1:2674085-2690332 GCF_000151845.1 Pteropus vampyrus
ATGGTGCTTTTACTTTCCTTGAAGCCAGAGTCTCTTCATTCTGTCATTTGGCCTTCTTTGGCAGCCCCCAGAGTAAACATTCTTTTGATGATTACGGTTTATGTTTATTAAAAGTCCTTTGTAGGAAATCTCATCCACTGTCTCCTCATTTTGAAAGTAAGAAGGTATATGTCCTAGCTGAGTGATTGATTTGAGGCTATATAAAGGTCAGTTGGGCCCTTGATGCTAAGTAAATTAGGACAGTCTTATGAAAGCATAGACATTTTCCTCTTTCTCCCTCCACCCCCAAGTGGGTTTCATTCCAGATTTAGAATGTTTAATTAGGACATAGTTAATATAGTCTGTCATTGTGGGGAGAATGGGGAACAGATCTTTTTTCAGTGAAAGGCAGATGCCAAATATACTCTTAAGAAAGTTACTTTGAAATCAGAATTTATAAATCGAACTGGGTTAACAAAGGGATTTGCCCCTTTGGTGCTGCGACTACTTTTGAAAAGTGAATATTTATTTGTTAAATAACCCTTTCCAGTTGCCTTGCTTTGTCGGGGCAGATGTTTGTATGTTGACTTGTCTTAAAGCAATGAAGCACATGGGCATCGTGCTATGAAATCAGTCATTGGGGTGAAATAACTTCTTGAGATCTTAGTGCTCATGATTCAGAGGTTTGAAACTAGAATCTTCAGAGAAACCTCATTCGCAACCTACTTACGCATGGTTTTCCTGCAATAAAATATCAGTGGGAATGGAAACATTCTGGAATGGCGAACACATCTGGACAATGTAGAAACTCATGGGAGAGAATTTTATAATCTCTGGTTCTTGGAGAACAAGATTGATGATAAATGATTTTACTAAGTATCTTTCTGTCATTCAAGACCAACCGACCCCTGTTTCTGTCTCCTGGATCCCATTTTCTCTTCTGGCTCAGCCACCTCTTCTGGGGATTATTCCTGTGCCCTTCATCTGCCATATCTCCTTTAATACTGGTTTCTTCCTAAACATTCACGCATGCATTCTCCATACATTCTTTCAACAGACACCTTGGAGAACCTTTATGCAACATGCCCTCAGTAGATGTACATTGGGGGAACAAAGCATTTTGTTTATATAAGTCTTAGGAGGAGATGGACAATGAAAAAAAAAATGTACCGATTATGATCAATGCCCTGAAGTAAAACCAGAGCAAAAGAGAACACAGTGCCCTGGTCTGTCATTCTTTATCCAGGTTGACACTGTGGGCCATTCTCTCCTGAACTTTCCTCCCCTGGCTTCTATGGCAACATGCTCTTCCTGGTTTTCTCCTCTTTCTCAATCTCCATTTAAAGGACAGACTTGTATTCTTTCGTTTAGCCCTTGATGACTGCTTCTGTCTCTTCTCTCCGCACACTTTCTCCAATTTTATAGCAACATCTCTGCTGCTCCCTCCCAAGCCTGTGTGCCAGTCCTCTTGACTGCCTCTGTGACAGTTCCACTTGGATGACCCAAAACCTGCTCTTCCTCATTCAGCCACACCACCACGCACCAGAGTGCCCAAGACAAATTTTGCAGTCATTCTGAACTCTCCCCTCGTCCTCCTGTCCTAACCGAAAAGGAACTGAGGCCTGTCAACTCTGCCTCTTTCTTTAGACTCTGTTTTCTTCTCCCCAGTGCCATTGTCACCATCCAAGCCTGAGCTACGTACCATCTGTTTCCTGGATTACTGCAATCATTTTACTGGGTTTTCTGCTTCTGATCTTGCATCTTTTCAGTCCATTCTCCATGCTGAATCCTTTTTTAAACATGCCTGAACCCTTCAAGGGCAGCCTATTATTATTAAGAAGTTTAAACTCCTTAGCATACTTTACTTTGGAGACTCAGCAATTCCTGCTCACATTCTGGCTTCATCTCCTGCCACCGCTTCAGTTTTATCATATATTTCTTGCACACCTACTCTGATATAGGTTTTATGTGACATTGCAGTCTCTCTAAAGTAAAAACCCATAATGGTCTGCACATGGTTATCAGGCCTCAGTGCTGTCTCCTATGGCCTCTCTAGCCTCATCTCAAACCTCAGATGCCTTCACTTTCTTGGTTTCAGCCACACTGGACTTTGGGTGCTTTGGAAATACCACATCCCCGCCCACTGAGGCCCTGTGCTGGAATCCCCCATCCCTCCTACCACATGCCTACAACTTGTTAACTTCTGCTTACCCTTAAGATCTCAGCTCAGTCACATCAACACTTCTTATGGAATCCTTTCAGGCTAGCACAGAACAGGCCCAGTTCTCCCAAACTGGCGTTCTAGCTTCACAGGTTTCTTAGTTGCACTGATGGTGAGCTTGTAATTATTTGTAATTGATGTCCGACATTTCCCATTGCCGTAAAAACTCAATGATAGCCTATCATATATCTTTATCTTTTGTACTTGCCTGAAACATAATTATTCAATAAATATTTGGGAAGGGCTCAAGAAATATTGCTGGCATTGTTGGCTATTTACTTCTTGAACTTAACAGTTAGGCGGTATACACTTCATGATGAGTTCATGATGACGGCCATGTGTGTACTGATTTTTAGATATGTACCTTGGTGTATTTAGGGAGTTTCTCTTCCTTTCCTAGTCTCCCACATCTCTGCAGCATATAATCATGGAATTATAAAAATGAGAACTTTAGAAATGATCTATTCCAATTATTGCCAATCTTTTCTAAATGAGGATTTTTTTAATGAAAAAAATTATGAGGATTCAAATGATAGTGGTTATATTATCACTATCAGTTCTTTGGGGAAAATGAGTAGTTGTAGAAAGCTATTATGAATTTAGTTAATCGTGTAAATTACTTAAAATTTTTTCATAATAACATCTACATGTATTTGAAAAATAGTATGTATGCATACTTAGTGGGCATATGCATTTATAGCGTCAATAACTCCATGAGCCTTGAGTCTCTCAGTTAGGAAATAGCCATTTGGTCTAGTTCTTTATGTTGCAGTTGTACCAGATTTGGGACTGGTTACCTGTGAGCTTGATTTCCTCTGTATATGATCGATTTGACCAGCGTGGTGTTTTAAAAAATTTAGAGCATACATTTAAAAGATGGGAGATTTTTCACAAAAGCAGATTTCCAACTTGAAAAATTAGGAGGATCAGGCCTTATTTCCTCTATGGCCAGAATCACCTGGTCCTGAACAGCAGCTGCCTCCTTTAGAAGTACCACACTTCCTTTAGTTTACTACAGTCCTCACTTACCTCTATTGCTCCGTAGCAAGTTGTTGGTGGAATGAGAACTCAAAATCTAGTGACTGCACCCCTAAGACATGAGGCCTCCTGTCCATCTCTTCCGAGGCTTATGAGCAGAAAGAGCCATGGGCAGGAGTCAAGGAACTTTCTCGTTGTTACTGACCAGCTTTCTCGTTGTTACTGACCTTGAAAAAGCTATATAACTTCTCTGAGCCTCAGTTTTGTCATTTGTCACTAACTTAAAAATATGTCTGGGACCCTACAGGGTTGTTTGGTCCACGGAGAGAAAATTATTTAGTATAATGGAGAACATAGAACATGTTCATTAATATTGCCCCATCTTCCCTTTTCCTGTCTTTTCTGTCTGTCTCTCATGGAGGAATTTATTGTTTATTGTTGCACCTCGATGTTTATTTTAGAAATACAAGAACTGAGGTATTGGTTCTCTCTTGCTTTTTCTCCCCCACCATTTCTTACCTATCTTGTCTAGAGGTAGTCTACTCTCATCTCATGAACTCTGTTCCTGCTGGGGGTCCTACAGCCATAATAAGCTCCTGCAGTGACGCTCAGGAAACCTCACAGTTGAACTCTGAATATCACAGAATTGTAGCTGCATTATTGCCTGTTGAGATACTCAGTAAGTGGCCAACTGTGGTGTTGCAAAAATCCACGAAATGCTAAAAGGGCACCAGCCTAGCACAGAGGATTTTGTTTCCAGTGGCAATGTCCTTGTAGGCAAAATTTGTGGTTCTGTGTTAAATTTCATTGCTTGAGAGGAACAATACCAGTGCTTTTGTCCTTTTGAATCTGGAAGGGAGGGCAGGCGTCAGTGCCACAAATAGGAAATCCATAGGGATGTCTGTCTCAGATGACAGGAAGCAGGGTGGTGTAGTGGGAAGAAAAAATGTGACGTTTTGACTTTGGAGTCAAGCAGACCTATATCTGTAATGGGATAGTTGTATGACCTTGGGCAAACTATTCTTTCTGAGCCTGCTTCTTCATTAATATAACAGGGATAAAAAGATGTTTCATCTTTTAATTTTATACTGTCCACTTTTTAAAGAGTTTTGAAGAGAAATCTAGCTTCATTTTTGAGGATTAAATTAATGCATGTGTAGTATGTTAAATGAGCAACATGGTACACACAACTGTCTTCTCCCATGTTTTTGCTGAAAATCCTTTTTTATCTCATCTAAATAGGAGTAGTAGGTCAGCCTGTGAACAGAGAAGTAGCATAAAGTCGTCTGAATAAGGGTGTAGTGTGATTCTTTGTGCAAACATTTGGCTCAACATTTTCTTGAGTAGCTAGAATGGCACTCCTAGCAAATTTTTTTGTTTGTAAGTAAATGAAAGCTAGATTTTCCCAGGAAACTAAAAATTTCTTCTACCCTGTTTCTCAGACATTTTAAAAAGTGTAGGATTGACCAAGCAGGCTTACCCAGTCACTCTGTAAAACCAGCCCAAGGTGCCTTTGGGAGGGGAGCAGAGCACCCCTCACTCCACAGTGATGGACTGCTTGGATTGAAAACCTCATCTCTAGCTGGATTAAAGTAATCAAAATAAAGCCAAGGTTTTAAACCTGATGTTTACACTAATAAGTTTCACTTAGAAGAGAAGGAGGTAATTTAAGGGAGACCTGACTTGGAGGTGATTGAAGTGTATGTTCGGGTGTGGGAGACTGTGGAATTCCCACTCAAATGTCAGCGTATAGAGTTTAAGATTACAGCAATTCTTTTAAGATTTTAGGTTGGGCTGGAGATTGGGCACCTGCTGGTGATATGAAGATGGGCCCTGGACCAGAAGTAAAGGTATCAGAGGAGACTTCTGCTCCTCCAGGTCCCTTGAAAAGTAGAGGCCATGAAGAGTTCCCTCTCCTACCCACCACCCAGTTTTTTTCATTTCCTGCTTCTAAAGGACTCTGTGACCTGCGGGTTGTGTTACCTTTTTGTGTTGCAAAAAGATTTGAAAAAAAAAAACAAAACTGAGGAGTCTTTCCCTCGAGGGATGGCTGCCCTGTGAAATGGGTGCGCCCCTAGTCAGAATGCTTTTTTTCTGTTGCTCAGGTGGGAGACAGGGGGATTGGGTGGTGGGTGGGGAGGAGAGAGGGCTTCTCAAAGAATGGAAGGGTGGCGCTTCATCTCCCATTTTAGGAATAGAAGTGGAAGGTGTACTAACTCTGAAAAAAAATTAGACTGTACCTTGTGGACCATGGACAAATGTTAAGAAGACTGGCAGCTTTAAGATGCCCTTGGGTTCGTTGCTCCAATTACCTGTTGCCTCTCTGTTGTGATGAGAGGTAGAGATCTCCCACGTGAAAAATGCCCTGCACTTATCTTCAGACGGGCAGGTAGAAGGCTGGGCAAAAACACTGGGGGAGACCATGCTGTACTCGGAAACCAGCTGGGGAGAGAAGGGCCTGGGCATGGAGAATGCCTGGGCTGGGTCCCAAGAGGTTGTCAGTGGAGCCTGCCTCAACAAGGCAAAGAATTATTAAGGATGTTTTCCCAGGTCTTTCAGGAAATGGAATATTGCCTTATAATATGGTGTTTGAGACCATATTATGTCATCTTCAGCAAGTCACTTCCTCTCTGTAGCCTTCACTTTCCCCATCTATAAAATTAGGAAATTGGGCTGTCCTTCTAGTCAACCATTTTAGAATTACATAAATAGTCATCTCATTCTTAATTGATATCAAAACTTGCATCAAATTGCTATACTTTTGAAATTCCTGGGGTAGATGTACAGATTTGCTATGGTGGTTGGTTTGGGGCAGTTATCTTTTTCAAGGGGATATCTAGAGAGCAGTTTCTGTACTCATTTGAGGAAGTCATGGCATCATGTCACATGGTATAACACATAGGGAAGCCCAGATCCCCTCCTGTGGCTTTCAGAAAGATGACTCATTAAGCTCCAGGGGGAGTTTGGCCCTGGCTGGCAGGTTGGGAACCTGGGCCCTGTAGCTATTGGTGGCACAAAAGCTCAGGGCTGCCCTCTCATCTACTGTGGAAGACACCAAGTAGGCCATGAGCAGTGTACACTGAAGGTGACAGCCAAATACTTTTGTAGAAATTAAATAGGACACCAAATGGGAAATTCATCTTAATCTTCTTTAAATACTTACTGCTCATTTGCCAAGGTTCTAAGTAATACAATTTCAAAGGTCCAGAGGTGTCTAATGCAATTTTCTCCCCTCTGTACATAATTCTGTGCCCATCGTGTAACTGTATTAGAAATAGTAGGGTAATTACAGAGTTACTTTCTGCTTTTCAATTGCTGTAACATTTATAACATTAGCCCCGAGTCTGCCTGTATTGGCCATATTAATAAGCAATGATGGAAAATTAAAAAGAATTCAGTAGACTCCTAAATTAAGACTTTTCTGAGCCTTTCTCGCCAGCATTTATGTGCTACTACAGGCAGGCAGGCTGATATGTGGGGATGTTCTTTGGGTTAGATGTTCAGACTCAGTTTCTAAACCCTCATCTGTAAAACGGGGACAAAACTACCCAAACCACCAGTCAGCGGTGGATGTGAGGCCCAATGAGCCTGCTGGCTGTGGAAGCGGTGAGCAAAGAAGGTTGCTACCTCAGCAGCATTCCTGACATGTGGATGACAAGGAGCCGCTGCTTTGTCGTGTGCTTCTGGGTGGTCTTATGCATGTATTTCATGGAATAGAAATTTTATACTTCATGCGTAGGCTAACAATTGTTGTATTTGACACATTATAGTATAAAATTTGCTTTTACCCCAAAACCCTGTGAGGTAAGTGGTTTTGTTTTTCCCATCCTGTAAACCAAACAATTAAGGTGCAGATGGGTTAAGTAATACGCCTAAAATCAGATTACACTGTTCTGAAATAATTTGCTACAACTTTTGTCCGTATTCACAGCTTTCGGAGCTTTTCTTTTCTCATTTGTCACATTTTACATTGGGAAGGGCTTCGCATCCCCTCTGTAACAGGAACAATAGCTGACGCTTATTGAAGCTTGGTCTAAGCCAGCACATTGTACAGATAGGGAAAGTGAGGCACAGAGATGTTAAGCAGTTTGCTTAAGGTGACACAGCTAGGTGGCAGACCCATTCGGACTTTTTCTGTCCTACTGCTACTGATAAAAGCAGTAACATTCCTTGTCTGTGTACTAGGTGCAAGGCACTGTGTTAAATGATGCCCAGTCAGAACCTCATTTGTTGGCATGTTAGCCCTGTGAGGGAGGCTTGTGAACATGTCCTGCCGGTGGAAGCTCTGCCATCTCCACTCTCTCACAATCCGCTTGCAGATATCCCCCGCTTTGCTTTTCGCTTACCAGTTTGGAAACAGCAAAGGTCAGTGCCTCTTATGATGCTTTTCTTTCTCGTATTGCATTCATTATTCTAGTCCAGCTATTATATATTGAGTGCCTGCAGCCTGAATTTAGCTTGCAGTCCTGTCATATTTGGCCCCGATTATATTAAAAACAAGCAAGCAATTGAATTAGATAACAACATCTAAGAATCCAGGTGACTATTAAAAAAATCTGGATTTATGGTTTCTCATGAAAAACCGTGACAATACGGGATCTACTTACTCACATACCGGCCTCAAACTACTCCCTTTAGACTGGAATGATTGTCAATTTTTCTCCATATCTTCTTTCTCCATTCCCTTCTTGACTACCTCACTCAGGTCCCTAGGAGTGTATACTCTTTGTAAGATAGAAAAATAAATAAATTTTGGTATGGAGAAGAAATTTAGAAGGTGTACATTGAATTAAAGTTGGTGGCTTAAGAAATAGACTTAGTTTGGAAAAAGAATATTAGCTGTTTGTGAAGTGACTTGTTCTCACTGTACTTTTTGCACAGGTGGACGTATTAGGCTTAATCTGTTATGCAGGGGAAGAAGGGCTCTATCCCGCTACTTGAAGGTTTCTGACTTATCAAAAGTTAAAAGGTGACATACTTAGTCTGACTCTCAATAAAATTACTTTTATTGTACTACCCAGCATTGGAGAACATGAGGAAACAATATTTTCTTTAAAACCAATTGTAGATCTGATGGGTTAAAATATGAAAGCACTTTGTATATTATCGGGTATTGAACTAAGTTATTAGAGATGTTTTGAGAAGGTTATCATCACTTCATTTAAAGCTTATGACAGACTATTTAAATCTTTCCTCTCTGCCACTTCGTAGCTGGCTCGACAAACCACTTACCTTCTCTGAGCCTTTTCCAGGTAGTATATATACATGTGGATGTTATCTCCCAGCACCCAGTACAGTGCCTGACATAGAGAAGGTGCTCAGTATTCGTGCTGGGTAAGTAAATAAAGAAACATGGGGATTTTTGAGGCCTTACTGAGTTAATGCACATAAAACATCTGGCAGTGTGTCAGCATGTTTTAGAAAGCTTGCAGTTTTTAGTTTAGCCTGTTTTCTAAAATTTTATCCTGGACACAGGCTGGGGGACCATCTATGCAAATGGATTACGGGAACTGAGGGCTGGCGTGTATGCTGGCAGGCAGGTGACGGGAGGTCACAGAGCTCCAGCTATGTGTAACACACTGTATGGATAGAAGCAAACTCACACAAGTGCCAGAGCTGCCCAGATGCTCTGAACCATGTCCTTCCTTACTCAGAGCATACTGTAGACAGATGATCAGGCAGGGGCAAGATGAGTTCAGTCATATGGAATTCTGGACTTGGAGATTGAAACTATTGGAAACAACACTCAGATCTAGAATAACCATTAACATTCATCAGGCTCAGCATTTTCTTTATACTAATGCTATGTAGAGATATGGAAAGAACAAAGAGCAAGGACTTTGGACTTGAACAGTCCTTGGTATGAATCCCTGCTTTGTCTTTTCCCATCTAACTGTTGATGTGACTCTGAGATTCCTTGACCCTCACGACAATTCATTGGCTGTTTGTGAGGCTTAGATTAAGTACAAAACATTCTCAACATGATGCCTAACATGTAGTTGGTACCTAGAAAAAATGACAGCCATCATTGTTACGGAAAGGAAGTGGAAGCCCAGAGGGATAGGAATGGATGGATGGTCAAAGGTACCAGCTGTGGTGTGTGGAGCTGGTGCTGACACCCCTGATGTGGCTGTGTGGAGGAGAGGGTGGATGTTGCAAGGAGAGGTGTGTATTTATTATGTCCAAGATCGAATTGCCTCTTTGAGGGAGTGAGCGAAAACAGCAGGTTTAGGAATATCAAGGCAGGACCTTATTTACCTATTTGAGATAAAATGGCTCTCCCAATTAACTTGGATAGGAAGCTTCCAGAGGAACTTTATACAAGTCAGAAGATATGTGTTTTGTATTAGAAATAAACCTTTGGTTTCATCTCCCCCCAAGTGCTGTTATTTTTCTCTGAGATAAACTGTTAAATGATGAAAATAACCTTTAAAAATACAACTTTGAGCATGTCACCATCATTCCCCCCCTCAAGACAATCTTTGAATTTTTATTATTAATAAAATTTTAAAATTGCCATTCTTTCTCCTTCTCCCCATTTCTTTGCTCAGACCTGATATTTAGGGACTTCTGAGAGGAATGCACCTCCTGTATCAGTAACCACCTGCCATGGGGAACGTGAGGGCAGCCATTATGACTTTATGTCATAGTCTCACACCATATATCATTTTTGCTGAAATTCACTTGTTTTGAAGGTTTTTACAAGACAGCACAACCACTTGGCTTCATGGCTTTCAGAATTTATGAGTTTGCACTTTTGTGGTCAGACAGAGGCCTCGTATGCCAGTTGTTAACTTTATAGATAAGGTTTTTTTTTTTTTACTTTAATCATCGCTTATGAAACAAATTGCATGAGACTTTTTTAATACCTAGAAAATTATGCAGGAAGCTCAGGTTTACTTTTTGTCACAATGTCCCATCAGGTATTAAAAGCTAAGCCCACCACCCTCCAAAACCCAGGCTTCTTTTAAAGGACAAATACAAGCACTTTGTTTATATTGAATTTCAAAGATTCACTCAAATCGTGAATCGTGATTTCCCTAAATCTGTAAAGTCGAAAACACTAGGCAAATTTTCTTAGCTTTTTTTTTTTTTTTTTAATTTCAGGTAGAAATTTTTCCTGGCCACTGTAAGCTGTGAAAATAGACTATCTGTACAACAGTGAGGCTTTTTGTTTGTTTTTGCACGTTACTGTTTAACAAACTGCTTTTACATATCTGATCCTTATACTTCTCCTGTGCCAGAGGCAAGAACATTCTTCACTTATTCCAACGAGATGTTTTTCCAGAAACACTGAAAAATGTCAAGAAAAGGTTGCTTTTGTTTCTGTGTATTCTGGGAATAAATGAAAATAAAAATAATTGTTTTTCTATATAGATATAGTTTTAGAAATAGGATTAGGTATTTCTTATTTCTTGAGATCCATCCTTCACAGAGGAGACATTTCTGAAGTCCAAATGTTGGGTTCTTTGGGTTTCTTACTGACTAAACAGCATTTTTATTATTTTATTTTGTTAAACTGAGTGTCAACTCTAGATGTGGATGTTCGGGGTGTGAAGTTTTTCTATTGGAGGGTTTTGAACTGGATTTAATTTTAGGCATGGTAGAGTTATTTCTCATTGTGGATGAAAACCTTTATCATAATGTTTTAGGTTGCATACTTTGCAAATAATACGTGTTTTTTTCTTTTTTCTTTTTCTTTTTTCTTTGCTCCTCCATTAAATATTTTGGGTGACAGCTTTGACTTGGGTGTGAGCCACCCTGACATGCCTCTAGAAACTGTACAGACATGTTTCTTTATCATCCTGTGATATTCTGTAGGGCAAGGGCAGATAGGGCCAGTAAGGCCTGACCCTGTGTAGGTAGGTATCTTGTAGACTGCAGCCTCAAGGAAATGCTACTGGGGCTAAGATAACAGGACTAAAATATATATATATATATATATATATATATATATATATATATATATATATATAAAATATTAAGTATCAAGCACAAAATTAGACATTCAGAGTCAAAAAATCTCTCAGAATTAGAAATTAGAAATTAGAAATTCATTGATTCCCTTCTCCAGGGAGCTCCAACAGTCTCTGCATTCCAGCCATTCCAAGCTTCTCACCCATCTAGGTTCTCACATGCTTCTGTGCCTTCATTCGTATTTTTATTTCTTCATGTATTATAAGTACTTGTATTTCAAGGCCTAGACTGAAAATCATTTTATTGGAGTCCTCCATAATCCATTTGTCAGAAGGATTCCCTCTGTGTGCTCTAACAGAATTAATAAGCAGGTGTGGATATGTGTATGTGTGTCTATCTAATAAACATATTTTCATTTTCCTGCTGGTGACTTTTCCACAGGACTCTATGTTTGTTGAAGGCAGGGACTGTGTGTGTTTCTTCTGAATCCCTGTCTGCAGGTCCCTGTGTGAAAGGTGAGGGAGGGACCAGGTCTTATCTATTCCTCTAGATTTTAGATAGCTCGGACCTAGAGTTCACAGGGCAGAGGGTGTAGTGCCTTCTCTGCATCACTCCATGTTGAGAGAAGCAAGAATTAACATTTTAGGAAAAATATTTGCAAAGAGGAGAGGGATTTAGAAGCTTATAATTAGATTTCAAAAGACAATGAGTGAAGACAAAGCATTTTAAGTGAAATAATTAATATAAACCGCTTAGTGCTTGCCTAGCACTTAGCAACTCTCAAGGAATGGGAGCTGTAAAATCATATGGTAATGGCTGAATCACATACTGGACTGGCTAAAGGAGAGAATCCTGAGTTATAATCACTGCCCTCTGGGCATGGCTAGTCTCACAGATAATGGAGGGGTCTCTAAGGACTTGGTCAGGTCCACCTGATGACCATAAAACATTAGAGGAACTAATTGTATTTTGCGGACAAGATTTTTTATGTATAGAAATTCTTTTTTGGTTCTTCAGAGATTTGATGATTGTTCAGGGATGTGCATAATTAAATGGTTTTTATTTCTTTATCAGATGCAGTTGACCAGAGTTTCCAAGACAGTTTGCTCTTTTAACCTTCTCACAGTTTGTTAATGATTCCCACGTCTTGCCTGAGCCTCTGAACTTTGACTTCTGGACATGTATCTTTGGTTTAGTCATTACTTAATAGATTTAGGAGCAGAAATCCATCAGGGCAAGGACTTTTCATTGTTATTTAATTAGTTTAGATGCACAAGGCTGGCCCTGAAAAAACACCCAATTGCTGGGATTCTTTTGTTTTTGTATTGTCCTTCATTTTGGTGGTGACCTGTGATGCCTGGTGCTGGGGTGCAAAGAAGTGAGGAGACCTTTCTCCAGAAAGGTCTTCTAGTTCCTAGAGAAGCTCTCTAAATCGCTGGCTTCTCCCCTTGCTAATGCTTGCTCCCTGCCTATAAATCCCCTATTGTCTTGTTACTCAATGTGTCACCCATAGACCAAGAGCATCATCTGAGAGTTTGTTAGAAACGCAGCATTTTAGGCCCTACTTCAGTCCTGCTGAATGGAAGCCACATTTTCACAAGGCCCCAAGGCGAATCGCGTGCACATCAAGTTTGAGAACCACTGTTCATTCTCTAAACATAGCAGGTAAAGCAGGTCTCAGACCATTAGCATTTGAAAAATAAGCTCCTTTTTTACTTCTACCTAAAAGCGAACCAACTTGTTAATGAGATGAAATTGTTTGGTTGGCCTAAACCCTTATTTAAGACTTCTTATTTTTGAGAACTTCAAACATATAGAGTAGTATATTATACTAGTATAATGACCTATGTTACCTGTTTTGTTTTATCAATAATCCCCATCCCACCTTGGATTATTTTAAAGCAAACCCCAGACGTGTAATTTGTCCCTACATATATCTCTTTCCTTTTTAAAAATTTGCGATACAGTACACATAACATAAAATTTACCATCTTAACCATTCTTAATTACACGTTTCAGTGGTATTAAATACATTCACATTTTTAAACCAATTTCGGAAACTCTTCATCTTGCAAAACTGAAACTCTAAACGCATTAAACATCTCTTCCCTTTTTAACATAGCCACAGTATTGACACATTTCAAACATAAGTAAATATTAATTATTTAATAGTATCAAATACCCAGTTGACGTTCAAATTTCCAAGATTGTAGTTTGGCTTAAGGAGATGAGGATGTTTAGTTCAGCATCTTCTCTACCTGAAGCTGGTGGCCCTGTTTGTTCAGTGAGGAATCTAGAGACAGTGCTGAGAGTGGAAGCTTTTCATCTTTCCCTAATATGTAACCTGGCAGGATTTTTGCATAAAGACTTCATAATTTTCAGTCTTCTATTTTCAGATGTCAAGAGTTATGCAGTAAAAAGAGCATTGAGTTTTGTGTAAGAAGAACTAAATCTGAGTCATTACTTCATAGAATTGGGCAGAATGTTTGCTCTTTCATCATTTCATGCACAGGGTTACTGTGAAAATAGAATTAGATTGAAATATCAAATAGCAATTAGAATGAATGAACTAGAGTCATATTTCCAACTTGGGTAAATCTCAAAAACGTAAAGTTTGTAAAAGTAAGTAGCCGGATGATTTATACAACATGACACCATTTGTTTAATGTTAAACCAGAAACTACTGTAAAATGTTTATGACTATACACGTGTAGTAAAAGTATGAAAAAATGCTTGAGGATGACATCTGCACACTTCAGGATAGTAAGCACCTCTCTAAATGACAGGAGAGTAGAATGGAATACTATTGTAGTTTTTATCATTAAAAAATCTGAAGGAAATGTGGCAACGTCAAGATTTGCTAAAGCTGTCTGATGGATACATAGGTGTTCATGGTATTATTTTGGTTAAGTATGTTTGGAAATACTACAAAAGACTTACTTAAAACTGGTCAATTTATGTGCAAACATTTTGTAAACTCAAAAACGTTAGTATGATTTATTTATACCCCCAGCTCTTCACAAAAAATTTAATATTGTGTACAAAAATTATGAAAATGATTTAACTGACGGGGTTCCTTGTAGGATGAAAGACATTAAAAAAAAAAAAAAAGCCACTTGTGAGGTGTGTGGGATTGTCCAAAATTTGAACTAGTCTTCTGTGCCCTGTCTGCCCTATCGATGTAGATTCTGGTGGAGTTCCAAAGAATTATAATGGAGGGCCAGGTCCATTATTTATTTTTTGAGAATTTATAGCTCTGCTGCTTCCTAGAAGGAGTTGAGGTGGCAAAGTGCCAGCTCTGCTGTGGCGTCATGGCCTTGAAAGCATGCTGTACTCACAGAGCCTGCACATTGCTCTCACTTTCATTTATTGCTGTCCCATCTGTGGACAGCACTACTTCTGGGTCATTTGAGACAGATGGTAGTTTTAAAGATTACCCAGATGGCTTCTTGGGGCTTCCTGGAGGACTGTTGCATGTTTAATCAGTTTCCCTTGACGATGGCCTTCCTCATATACGGGTTTTCCTGCTGTGCAGGTCCAGACAACTGATCATTGGTCTCATGATGATAATCCTTGCCTAGAGGGTGTGGTAAAGGTCACAGATTTGATGTTTATTCATGAGTATGGAACTGAAACCAATCACTATGGATGTTCTTGCTGGCAATGGGGAAGATTTGGGCTTTTAAACGAAAGTACGTGTGCTGGGATTGAGGAGCAGAATGTTAATTAAGCCACATTGACAAAAATGATAGAATGTACCATGCCAAGAGTTTAAATAATGTGCTATTTCTACAGGTTATCTAGCATCAAGATCCCTTGGTTGTCGATGTTTTGTCAGTAATTAAGTTGAGCTTACAACTGTAGTCACATCCAGTACCAGAAGGTCTGCCTCTGGTCTAATGTAACCCTCGCAACTATTATTTTATTTCCCTCACAGAATGGATTTTTGTCCCCCTAATTATATTTATTGCTCTTATCTCAACTCTCAAATATCTCTAATCTTCCAGAAACATATATAATTATCTTTTAAGGGTCTGAATCATGCCAGATGTAGCAGAAGAATTGCTTCCTGCCTCTTGCACAACACTAAATCTTTCTGTATCAGGTTTTACCTCATTAGAGTAGAAATGATACTCTGTCCTTTTCTCTCTCTGATTCATGGATTTGTCCTCTCATTCAGGTTTTTATCAGGTATTTATTGAGTTCGTATTCTGTGTGGGATGCTGTGGCGGATGCTCTTGGGGAGACAGTTGTGGGTAAGAAAGATTTTCATTGGAACTCCAGAATTTTCATTTGACTTTGATCAGGACGGAAGAATTGCTTGTTTTCAAACATACCTATGTACTGCTATTTACCTCAACCCCCTAGTGCTGCTGTAGTTCACTTTCATTTTCAATTGCAGGTAGTTAAAAGGGTGAGAAGGTTAGTGCAAAATCACAGGATGATTTTACTGTGTTTGAATGGTGGAGAAGTTAAAAAACAACTGGTTTAGAATTAAAACAATAGCAACTAAAGAAATGCAGTACAATTCCCTGTTAACATCGTTGCATAGACACGAGACCCTAACTTTGAAGGTAAGGGAATGTCTCATCTGATATATCTGATACGTTCCCATGCCAAGGAATTTGACCTTGGTTTTTCAAGTGTATGTACCTGTGTCCTTGTAAACCTAAGTGGTTTCGACTTGTCCACCTCTTTTGCTGTGACAAGGATTCTCAGATGTCCAGAGACAACCATACAAACAGACCAAGCCTGAGAGGACTGTGAAATTTCATCCAGAATCGATTGTGCCTTCAGGCAGCAGCACCACAATTAATAGAACTGATTTAAAAAAAAAAAAAAAGAAAGACTCTCCTGTCTTGGTCTTGTGTAGTGAGATGCCTCTGAAGGGGAATGAAGATAGCTGGAACAGAGGCGAACTAGCTCTTGAAGTCAGGGAACTATTAAATAATCATATATATAATTATATCATATATATATATATGTATATATGTGTATGTGTATATGTATGTATGTATATGTATGTGTGTGTGTGTGTGTATTTCATTTTTTAACTATAGCTGCAAACCGGGATTCAGAGAGAGCAACGGTGTCCCTGGGACTGAAATTTCAGTCTGCTGATCCTTCTCACAAAACCATTGCAGAGATTACA
>NW_011888795.1:2690382-2702683 GCF_000151845.1 Pteropus vampyrus
ATGTGTGTGTGTGTGTGTGTGTGTGTGTGTGTGTGTGTGTGTGTGTGTGTATTACATATATAAACTGTAGCTGCAAACCGGGATTCAGAGAGAGCAACGGTGTCCCTGGGACTGAAATTTCAGTCTGCTGATCCTTCTCACAAAACCATTGCAGAGATTACAACTGCCTTGTAGAATTTATAGGTACCTGCTAATGAATTGCTTCCTTTTTCTCCCTTCTTTTAGGGAATGTCAAGGATTAATATCCTTGACAATAAATACAAAACCAAGTTGTGAACTAGCCTAGAAGCAATTTCTTAAATTCCTTGTGTATTGGCATCTCTTTATCTCCCATACTACCCTTTCTAACCTAGAATATAAATGTTTATGAACACGTTCTACTTCCATGCTAGACGAGAAACTAGACCTTTTTTCTTGTATTTCTCCTATCAATGTATAATTTTTTTAAACTTATAAACATGACTCTCAAAGAAATATGAAATGAGCACATGTCAAAGAAGTGTTTAGCTAATAAACGAGGAAACCAGTAGGAAGATAAAGCTAGTACAAAGAACGCTTGAGAAACTATGCAGTTTTGAGACTGAAGAATATTGGAATAAGATTTCTAGGTTAGATACAAAACTGGTTAATGTCCTACAGGGCAATAAAACAATAACATTTGGGACTCTCATTTCTAACGATCAGAAATCTTATACATCTATAATGGATACAGATCTATAAGTTAACATGTAACTTCACAAAATCTGAACCCAAATCGATGGTAATTAGCAAATCAAACCAGGTACATCTCTTAGAAAATCAAATAATCCTTGAGTGTGCCTGTTAGACTATTTTAGTTTGGCACTGGAATTTCATACTGCCTTCCTTTTGCTTTATTTCCAAGCATTGCATAACGTTTTCTCACATCCTTAGTATCATGGCCCTACACCAAGGAGCTTGTGCATTTATTTGTTTGTTTAATAATTATCGAATGTCAGTTTTGTGCCAGGTAGTAGGGTAGGCATTAGAGGTGCGTTAACTGAACGATCCTTGCTCTCTTGGACCTCAGAGGCTACTCCATGGCCATCCTGAAAGTGAGGCAGCGAGTTCTTTTCAGGACTCGGAAGCAGTGGGAATGAACTTATTTTTGGCTCACAATCCCATTGGGTCTCAGTGCATATAAGGCAAGGATAAAATATTACAAAGAATGACGACCAAAGACCAATACTTTCCGGAACAAGAACAGACAAATACTGATGCCACTTCTTTTTATCCACATTGCATTTATACCTCTCTGGTGATAAAATTTCACAGGATCAAGATTCTCACATCTGACATGGAAGATTTCCATTGGCCTGTTTTGTCAGATTCCTCCAGAGTCCTCCCTCTGTTTGCCTCCACAGGTACAGATGTGCTTGCTTGTTCTTGATGTGACCAGCATGTGACAAACTTTAGCAAGTTCTGTAGCAAAGACCTGCCAGAGCGGCTGATTTTCCTCAGAAGGGTTTTTTGTAACTAACAACTCAAACTTCATGGCTGTCAGTACAGTTTTCTTACAGCAAACATATATGTGTATTTAGGGTATTTGGGGGTGTTTGTCGGTTGAATTTAATTTCTCATTTCGAAAAATAATGGGATAAGGGAGTGGCTGACACTTGTCTTCGGACCATAAAACATTAAGCTGCAAGGAGTTGTAGAGTTCCCCAGGTAACATGTAGAGAAAGTGAGATACAGAGTGGCCAGAGGTTACCTTTGCTCTTTGTGGCAAGTGACACCTGGATCTGAGACTTCTGTATAGACTTAGGTTCCTTCTTCTATAGTGGCAGGTCTCACCTGGAGTCATGGGTGGGATATAGAAGTCTTCCAGGTAAGTTGCTTTGAGTTTGCATCTTTGTGTCTGTTTATAAAGAGAGATGCTTATTACAGAAAATTCAATTAATACTAGAAGACAGTAAGGGGAAAGCAAAAATCCTTTGAAATCGTAGACCCGGAGATAATTATGCTAAACATGTTTGGAATATCCTTCTAGACAATGCTCCATATAAATATATGCATCTAGATCTATATTTGTATACAGATATATATATATATTTCTTTATAATTTTCAGTTAAGGGGAAGCAGAACTATTTTTTTATAATTGATTTTTTTTTTAATCCGAAAAATGATTTTCAACTTAAAGTACAAATGGAAACATTTTCCATTGGTTTGTATTTCACTATTAATAATTCTCAGCAATGCAACTTAAAATTTAATATTCTTAAACTTAATCACACTGTAAAGACAGGGTCTGTCTTTGGAAGAAGTGGGCGTGCTAACCACAGAGATGCGCCACTCCGGTTTCCTCTGAGGGAAGGGCTTGCTGACAGTTGGGTGGAGGGAGGTGTGCAGACAGTCTTGTGCTAGCTTCTCAGCTCCTTGAGGGTCCACCTGGGCAGCAGCTGCTCAGAGAGCTGGTTGCCCTAGGTCATGCCCTTCCTGGGGCACCTGCCTCTGATGACATCTGGTAACATCTGGGGATAAGTAGTATGAAGGCTTCCCAGACACCGGAACGCCCTGCTGATGGGCCGAGGCTCTGTCTGGTTGCTTTGGCATTTCACCTCTTCCTCTGCCCAATCTGCTTCTTACCCTCTTCGATTTCTAATACCTTGATCTCCAGATTCCATCTCAGCTCTAGCTTTTGGAGAATGCAGCCTGTAACAGTTGTTTGTTGTTTGTGCAGTGGTTCAGTAGCCCTTGGTCCAGTTCTGCAGTGTAGTCCTGGGAGCCAGTGGCATTCCAGGGAGCTCAGATATCCTAAGCCACTCCTCAGAGTGAGCTCGCCCTTTCCTCCTCTTCCCCTCCTCAGAAGTTTGGCATTTGAAGAATTTGGCCTTGGGCTAGGTGCACAAGCTGACGGCTCTGTGGTTTTAAGAGAAAACTTAAAAGGCTTTCTTTCTGTGGGCATTCTCTACAATAAAGATCTGTTTTAATTGTTTATGACATTAATCAGTTAAAGATTTATCTGCTTTGGGAGAAATTTCTCTAGAACAGTTTGAGATCTCCTGCCTAAGAGTTGATTAAGAAGGTTTTTCTTTGTTGTTGTTGTTGATTTTCCCTCCAAATCCTACCCCTCTTTTTGGCCCTCCCAGTTTCCAACCCGCCCCAGGATAGTATCCTCTCCTGAGGTCCTTTATTTGCATAACCTCTCCAATCACTCTTTAATTTCCAGCAGAAATTATAATTTCACTAATTAGCTTGCTATGGATATGGAGATAGAAGGACATGCCTTTTTGAGGCCTAATGGGGGATTGTTCCAGGCACGGCATTTGCTCAAATGCTTTGTTGTCTTGGTTAATTCTGGGAGCGTCAATGTATCCTGTCCTTCCATCTTCTCAGGGACCCCTGGAAAACCTTCATTTCAAGGCTGTTTGGGCTGCCAGCTCTGGTGCTGGTGGCATCTGGCCTAAAGAGAGCCACACATGCTCTGGGATCCCTGGGAATCTCTCTTCTCTTTATTAAGTAGCATTGGAGGCCAAGAGAATCGTTCTTGCTCTTCCCTCCTAATCCCCAAGACTCAGTTCATTTCGGTACCTTTAACCTTTAGCCTTAGCCAGTAACTGCTGTGTGTATTTTAGAATCCAGGTGAATTTTAGGGAGATAAGGAAAGCCTGAAGAAGGTTTGGCCATTGCTTCTTTAGCATCTTTCTGTCTATTTTTTTTTTTTTTTTTTTTTTGGTGGCGAGGGGCTTCTTCAGAATTTTGCTGACATAGTAATCCTGCTCTTCAGCACGAAGTGCCCACCACCTGATCAGCATGCATGTTAGCTAGGACTTAAGGTTCCTGCAAGATATAGTTCATATAACGCAGACATTCAAAAGCCTCACTTGCTTAATGGATGTTTTTTAAAGCTATAAAAAGTTATTTTTTCATGAAAGGAAAAACTAGACCAGAAGATGCTGCTGAATAAGTCTTTATTCTGTGGAAGGTAATAGGCAAAGAAGTTGTTAAGCTTTTTATTTCCTGTCCAATTTTCTCGGTAGGGGGAGAAAGGTCTATAAAGGCACTCATCTGTGTCTACCTTTATAGTAACTTAGCCCAGCTACTGAATTTGCCTGAGGGAAGAGAACTTATAAGTAGATAATACACCATAGAGTCAAAAAGCCTTTTGAAATCATTTAGTTTGCTCTCTTCATTTTGGATGTTGGGAGATGGGAAGAAGGGGAGGAATGGTTCGAAGGCAAACATTAGGTAGCGGCGGGCCCTACTTCTTCCATACGTAGTTATTACAACACTGTTAACTGTACCTGTTTGTTCAGAGGCCATGAGCCTGTGGGGGAGCACAAGTAGCAAAGTACGACTGACAATGAAGTGAATGGAAGAAGTGGCAAGAAGGGAGGCTGAGAGTAAAAAGAGGCCAGATAATGAAGAGCTCTGTTCACCAACCTCAAAATCAAGAGCAGTATCCTCCAGATAGATGTCAACCGAAGGGTTTAAAGCAGGGGAATGAAATGCACTTTAGGAATACCACTGTGACTACAGCGTTGAGAACAGAATGAGTGACAGAAGGCAGTGTGCAGCAGTAGCCCAGGAGAGAGATGATGGGAGTCTAAACTGGAGTAGGAGCAGCAGTTATGGACGAAACTGGACAGGTTCAAGAGAGAATTAGAAGGTAAAATTGATCATTGACTGTTTTTGATGTGAGTGGTAAAGAGAGGCAAAAATCCAAGGTGATAGCCACGTTGCTGTCTTGGGCACAGAATGCGTGGTGGAGCTATTCACAGACAAGGAGTGTGGGGAGCAAAGGCGAAAAAGTTTCAGGGTGATGGAGAACTTGGCATTGGGCCGGTTGAGTTGGCAGTGCCCAGGAAACATCCAAAAAATTATATTGACATTTCACCTTTGCCATCGGGTACCCTAATACAACAGGTAGTGAGTGTAGGATGTCAAAACTGTAGGGGCTCCCCAGTTTGGCAAGGAACCTCTAATTTTGTACATACAGAAAATGGAATCCAGAGACATGGAACAACTTGCTTAGGGTCACACAGCTACTTACTGGTTAATCTGGGTTGGGTATGTAAGTCTCTAGCATCTGTCTAGGAGTGTTTCCACTCTTTTTTTGTTTCGTTTCCACTCTCCTTTGTTGGTTTAGTAGCATCTGAAAAAGTACAGAAATAAATTTATGTAGCCATGTTGTCCTTTGCTTGGGAAGAACTGCTGCCAGTAAAAATGTGGGCCATAAATTTATGTGGGGACTATGCCCCATTTGCATCTCATTTGATTCCATCTGCCCTGTCTTAACATGATTATGGCAGCTTTGTTAGGCAAGTGGTTGCTTAACACAGTGGAAAGGCTTAATTACTCTTTAATAGCTTTGTATAAAGGGAGAGTCAACTTTAATGTTTAATCATTTGGGTGTCTCTTGAAAAAGTTTATTTTAAATGTACGCTGTGGCCCCGTAAAACATATAAATGCATATTTTTTACATTTCCGTTTCCATTCCAGGTTTCAGTGACACAAAATATTTTTTTTCTTTTTAAAGTATTATTGCTGTATAAACAAAGCAAATTTAATGAAAAATTAAAAATTAAAAATCCACCCACAGTCTTCACATAATAACAACAAAACTCAAGCTTCGTTCTTTTATTCCCTTTCCACATCCACATGGCGATCTTAATTTACATTCACTTTTCTAATTTTTTTCTTCCATTAAATATTTTACTATTTTTTCTTCATTTGTTCGCTCATTCTTCCATTTGACAAACATCTGAGTATATTCCAGATTCCTGGTACTCTGCATGGTGTTACAGGGTATAGTAGTGTCAGCCCTTATGAAGCTGACATTTGCAGAACAGGGTGATAGCTGGATGGATAACATACTAACAGGTAACGAATAAGACCTAATAGAAAAAAATTGCAGCTGACTTAATAAACACGATGCAGCACAGTTGTTTTCATGCTGTTGATGTAACATAACTACTTTCTTGTTCAACATTGTGCATCAGTCAGGGTCTCAGGAGCAAGTAGGTGGCACACCCAAATTAAGATAATAGAGGAAGGTTTCCTGTAGGGACAGTTGACAACAAAGGTGTGGTCAGAGTGTAAGGAAACCTGCAAGACAATGCAGTTCTTTAGTGCTTGTCACTGTGATTCACCTGTTCACGTAAAGGGGCCAAGGGCAGAGATGTTTTAAAAGTAAACTTTTTAAAAGCACCCAAGTCTGTTAGGCAGGCATGTTCTCATCACTGAAGAGAAGGGAGGGATGGACTAGGGGAGTTTTCTGCCTCCAGGGAGTGAAGCTCACAGACTAGGACATCAGGTCAGTGAGTGGAAGAGGAGGGATAATAGGGGAGAGGCTCAGAGGAGGGCCTTTGGTTTCTTCAGCTGTGAAATTGACTGAATGGTGGGGATGGAAAGAAGGGAGGGGAGGGAAGACTGGATTGAACTCAATTGTTCCTTCAGGCAGAGCTTTTCGTGGCTCCCATTATCGTTAAATTAAAAATCATTCCTCTTAGCAAGTCTTTAAGGACTGCCTGGCCTCTGCCCACCTCCCCACCTCATCTTCTGCCTCCACCCTCTTCGTTTACTCTACTCTGTGTTCCTTCAAGGTCCTTTCGCCTGACCGACTTACTCTTGAACCTCAGACCTTGGAACATACTCTCTCTGCTCTCTCCCTCTCCTTATTCCTCAGATCTTTCCCATAGGTGAGTGTAGATTTTTCTGTTACACTCCCACATCTGTACCTCTGACTCGTTATTATTTAAAAAATGTTAGTCTTTCTCTATGGAAAATACTTCCCATGAGGACAGATTCATCTCTAGCGTCCTGCTCAGTGCCTGCAAACAGTGCATGCTCAGGAAAGATTTGTTGAAAAAAATGAAATATGTGCTCTATAGTAGTCAAGATTTTTTGTCCTTAGTGATCCATATTTAGCAGGTCCCATCAACTCCTAGATAACCATCATTTTTAACAAGTTAGTATTCTTTTTTTTCAAATAAGCCTGCATACTTTTAATCTGAAAATATTTGTAATTTTTCATGCTAGGAGATTGTCGAAAGGGTGGATAGGTGGAAGGCGAATTGTATGAAGAAGTGACTGAGTCAGTTCAAGCTTCATGAACATGTTCACTTTTCATGTGAACTAAAGCTTTATAATTGGAAAATTTCCCTTGCACACTCTCCATGATGGCCTTATAATAATACTCTTTGAACTTGACCGAGCAAAGGTCTTTATCCCCATCTCACAACTTAGAGACATTTCTGATGATAAATGAGTCATGTTTGGATGAGAAGTTGTGTCGAATATTTGCTCTGAAGATGGAGATAACCAATCAGGCCACACCGGTTTGAAGGAGAAAGAGGCAGAGATACATCAGCCACAAGAGACCCTTCTTAGTTCAGACTCAGTTTGGAAGTCATATGTTTTGGCCTTAACAAGGCATTTGATGAGAAACTGTCTTTGGACCTGCCAGTTTCAACGTGGGTTTTGTGTTTTTAAGGACAAGGGTAGCATGACTGAAACCCCCAGCTGATTCAGTGTGCTCATCTCATTGCACTCACTGTGCTTTAATGATTCTAGTTTATTTACCCATCTTATGAATCAGAGGGCGTCATTTACCAGGGAGGCAGCCGGGGAGCAGAGTTGGGATTCAGATCCAGGTTTCCTGACTCATGTTGGGGAGGTCCTCGTTGTATACTGAGAGTGAGGACCAGCCTTGATTGCACAGTTTTGGGATTATTGTGTGCCTTAAGCAGTTGTGGGCCAAGATCATCAGTATTTGTGTGTGTAATTTATTTCACGATGATTATTATTGGCTGTCTCCTTAAGTGAGCCATTTTGATAAATCTCAGCCCCTTGCTCCACTCAAGCATCATCCATCCAAGTGCTATTGCTTTACAATTCATTTTCCTTTGGGAATTGCGTTATATTTCTCTAATATAATGTGAATTCTGCAGCCGCCCTGTTTCCTGCTGTTCGATTTCCTTTCCTAGCTCAGTTTAGCAGATTGTAGACAGTGCTGGTAGTTGCCTGGAGAGCAGTGGCCTTTTCCATTATTCATGGTTAGCGGCAGGTTGGTGGCTTTTGCTTGTGCAGACTGGAACAGGCTCATTGATGACAGCAGGTGCAGCTACTCTTCCTGTAGAACTAGCTATAGCCCTAAGTGTAAGCTGAGGTCAGGGGGCTGTTGTGGGGTGAGGTTTGCAGAGCAAAGTGTCTCATCTGGGTAATTGGCAGCTTTCAGTCTCCTTTGGCACAGCCAGGAAACCCAACTGTGATTAGAGCCTGGGTAGGGTCAGCCGCATAAGAAGACTGGATAATTGTGCTTGGGGTTTGTTTTAGTGATAGGAAGATGGGATGTTTAGACCATCAGACCTCGGCTGGAACCAGCTTTCAGATTCTGGATTGTTTTATTCACTGCGTTCATCTCTTCCACCATCCAGTCCCGCCATGTTATTCTTCCTTCTCTTATTTTGTTACTAAATACGGTACAGATATTTTAACAACAACTCTGTGGCCTGCTTAATCACTCAGTGTTTTATTTTATGAACACATTTTCAGTTAGTAGCATAGGCCCCAAACTTACCACTCATTGGTTTCAGCATTTCCCACTGTGCTTTATAAGGTAGTTTTCTTAGCTACCCATGAATACCAGTCCACTGGATTACCACCCGTCTCTTCACGATTATGTGTGGCAGTGAATGGCATGAGAGAGTTGCGCTCACACAATCCAAGGGATGTTCGAATCTTTCCTTCTCTGGACATAGCTCAGTCCAATCTTTTCCTTTCAAGGACCAGAAATTGGAGCCTTAGTGTGCTTAAAAAATTTGCCTGTGTGTCTTTCCCCACCTTTAAGAAAAGTTCTTTCTTTGTCACCGATGACTGATTGCCCAGGACGGGAAGAGCAACAGTGACACCCCTTTCTCCATTAACTGTCAGGAGTTTCATCATCAGCAAGGTGTCAGAAAGCACAACACAAACTTGCTTAAACAAAATGTGAAATTATCGACTTGTGCCACTGACAAGTCCAGGGAGTAGAGCTGGCTTGATGAAAAGAGTCAAATTATGTCATCAATCCTTGTTTCTTTCCTTTCCCTGGCTTTGTCTCTTGTTGTGATAACTTTCTTTTCAGAGAGATTGCCTGCTCTTCCTCTACCTGCCTCTTCTCTGTTTCAAATCTAGTAGGTCAGAGTTTTGGGGGGCGGGGCGGGGGGGGCGAGGTAGGGAAAGCTCTGCCTCTGCTCTAGCACTCCTGGCAAAATTTGACTCTGAGTGAGTCAGTTACCTACCCCTGAATCGATCACTGTGATGAGAGGGATGATCAGGTGATTGAACACAGGGGATTGGATTACCCCTGGAGCAATGGGAGGTGAGTCCCCTCTTTTGTGGACTGAGAGTGGAGAAGGGGCAGTTCTTCAAATGAAAATCTTGTTACTGGGCTACAGGGAGGATGGATGCAGAAGACTCAGACAATGAAGGCGCGACACAAACATACATCCAAACCTTCTAACTTCTGGATCTAGTTGCTTTAGTGAGATGGGGTAAGAAGTGGAGGATGATAGAGATGCACAAAGGTCACAATCAGAATTGTTAAAGCTGGGAGGGCTTTTATAGGTTCCCATTTCAGTTTCCAACTGCTGCACAAAAACTACCCCAAAACTTAGTGGCTTAAAATAATAACTTGTAGCTGATGAGTCTGTGAGGCAAGAATTCAGACAGGGCACGGAGGGGCTGGCTTGTAATTGTTATCTGGCTATGGTTCCTCAGCTGGGAGCTGGCCAGACATTTCTTTCTGTCACTCCTTCCAGTGTCTCCTCTCCCTCCAGTCTTTCTATGTGATGACTTGTCCTTTCTCATAGCATGGCAGCCTCAGTGTAAGTCAGACTTTTTACAAGGAAGATCAAGGTTCCCAGAGAGAATGCTCCAAGAGACAGGAAGGAGAAGCTGCAAGCTTCGTTAGGTCTGGGCCTCAAAACCTGCAAAGCGTCCCTTACATAGTATTTTTGGTGATCAAGAGGTCACAGCGCTCACCTAGATTCAGGGGAAGAGGACGTCTTCTAGTCACAGCTGAAATAACCCGAGGCCCCCAAAGAAGCAGCGATTGATCTAATTTCTCAGAGCCGTCTTTTCAGAAATAACATGAAAACAAACAAGGACCAGGATAAAAGTCCATGCCCTAATCCATCCAGAATACCTGTACTCACCACCTTTTCTCCTCCTTTTATACTGTATAGTGAGCCTCGGAAGCCCAGAGCAGGGTGAGCCAAGGTGTATGGTTTCCTCTTTGCAAATAAGAGGCTGATAAAATGCTACTTGTCAGTTTTTAGAGAGCTGCTTTGCATCAGCCACAGATCGCTTGGCTCTGCCGGGACTCCTTCAGCCAAGAGCAAAGGGAACAAGCCTGTTAGGATTGTGTTGTGGAGTATCCCTTTGTTTGTTGCTTCTCCTCCTTGGAAGGGGTGGGGAGAACGGGGTGGAAGGGACTGAGGATTCCATTGCTTGTTCAAGCTGCCTCTTCTTCCCTTCACCCCAGCGATTCTCCCGCTAATTATTAGGCCACTGACATACTACTGTTTGAAAGTCAGTCATTTCATAACCTAATGTTTCAATATGTCCTCGGTTTATTTTTATTGTCTCTTCAACCTGTAGCTTCACACCAAATGATAGATATGCATGTCTTCAAGAAAGGGAGATGAGGGGGAAGGGAAGCGGGTTTACACTGTCCCTCACTGTTCCCTCTCTATTCTGGGAGGTGGGAAAACTCATACAGCGTTTGACATCTGTTTCTAGGTGTGTGAGGCAGGAGGAGAGAGATGGTCAGAGAAGGTGGTTATACAGGGTATTGCAGCAATTTCTTCAGAAAGCAGTGAACTCTTCTCTCCTGAAGATCGGAACTTTTTCTCTCCTTCTGATTTTTCTTATACTTGATGTGAGGACAGGTTGTTTTTTGTTTTTTGTTTTTTTATGTCCTTATGTTTCATGTGATTACCCAAATGCCTCAAAAGCAGGCATTGTCTTCAGGGAAATGCAAGACAAGTTAGTTTATAGTTCATTTACAACCACCTCGTGCATGTGTATGTATGTATAAGTGAATATACCCATGCATGCCGAGATACACTGTGTCTTTAACATTACAGATCAGGCAAAAAGATATCCTTAAAACATACATGTTGGGCTTAGGGGGTAGGATGTAATGAGGAGATTATTTAAATGTAACTTTCATTTATTTCCTTGCATTAATTTCCTTCTTAATCAGAGAGACATCTTATAACCAGAAGATGCGATATAAATTATGTTCTTTTCAGTCCTTGCAAAGGAAAGGGACGATGCCAGTAGTATTTTCAGTTCTTTCAAGAAGAATATGATCTCTGCTTACACTCATACATTGTAGTTTTAGTCTGTATTTAAAGTTTACATTTGCTTTCTTCAGCAGTTAGGAGAAATTCTGAGTCTTGGAAATGAACAACTAGCTTAATATAATAATATTTAAGGAATAGTGCATAGGGCATAAGGGTCAGAGGCTTCTTTCTCCATTTCTGGAGTCGATTTCATCGTTACCCTTGGCATGAGCAACTTCTACTGCTTGTTTTTTAAAGGAGACAGATATAATCATATATCGAACATAGAAGCATAGCGGGCGTGGGATAAAGAGAGGAATCGGAGGGGCCCTGTAGAGCAGGACGTCCCTGAGCTCCAGCACAGCTACACGCATCCCACAACTTGAATTCCGACTTTATCATCAATCATTTCTTAAGACCCCAAACCAATGTGGGGAGGCGTGGTGATTCTGATCTTATGTATAAATGTCTCTTACTTGTAAGATGGACAGCGGGACTTGCTCTTTTCGCCCTTCCACTGGAGTCTTCATCCATGTGCTTGGAACAGTTTCCATTTACTCCAGCTGAACTATTTTCCCAGCACAGAATCCCAGAAGCCCTTTTACATGCTTCAGAAGAAAAACACACAAAGCTATGACGGCAAGAGCACCCTGAGGTCAGGAGGCTGAGATCTAATCTGGGTCAGCCTCTAATTTGCGGTTCACCTAACCCCAGGGCCTCCTCCCAGCCTCATCGACACTGCTCAACTCTCTCGGTTGCTGTAAGAACAAAACCCAGTGACATGTGAGAGTGCTGTGGAAGGGGGAAGCTCTGTACGTGAGAGGTTACATAATTATGTTCTGAGGATGCTCACAGCTGACAAGTGTGACACACTGACATCCTCTCATGCTCCTTCACTGTTGAGAAGCAGCTGTTAATTTCATCTCTGCCTCTCCCTTCTCCATATGCCAGAGTGAGGGGAAATGAAGGGATTAGAAATCTACTGGGGGTCGAGGAAACCATCTGATAT
>NW_011888795.1:2702733-2705571 GCF_000151845.1 Pteropus vampyrus
TTGGAAGGGGTGGGGAGAACAGGGTGGAAGGGACTGAGGATTCCATTGCTTGTTCGAGCTGCCTCTTCTTCCCTTCACCCCAGCGATTCTCCCGCTAATTATTAGGCCACTGACATACTACTGTTTGAAAGTCAGTCATTTCATAACCTAATGTTTCAATATGTCCTCGGTTTATTTTTATTGTCTCTTCAACCTGTAGCTTCACATCAAATGATAGATATGCATGTCTTCAAGAAAGGGAGATGAGGGGGAAGGGAAGCGGGTTTACACTGTCCCTCTCTGTTCCCTCTCTATTCTGGGAGGTGGGAAAACTCATACAGCGCTTGACATCTGTTTCTAGGTGTGTGAGGCAGGAGGAGAGAGATGGTCAGAGAAGGTGGCTATACAGGGTATTGCAGCAATTTCTTCAGAAAGCAGTGAACTCTTCTCTCCTGAAGATGGGAACTTTTTCTCTCCTTCTGAGTTTTCTTATACTTGATGTGAGGACAGGTTGTTTTTTGTTTTTTGTTTTTTTATGTCCTTATGTTTCATGTGATTACCCAAATGCCTCAAAAGCAGGCATTGTCTTCATGGAAATGCAAGACAAGTTAGTTTATAGTTCATTTACAACCGCCTTGTGCATGTGTATGTATGTATATGTGAATGTACCCATGCATGCCGAGACACACTGTGTCTTTAACATTACAGATCAGGCAAAAAGACATCCTTAAAACACACATGTTGGGCTTAGGGGGTAGGATGTGATGAGGAGATTATTTAAATGTAACTTTCATTTATTTCTTTGCATTAATTTCCTTCTCAATCAGAGAGACATCTTATAACCAGAAGATGCGATATAAATTATGTTCTTTTTGTATTTCAGTCCTTGCAAAGGAAAGGGACGATGCCAGTAGTATTTTCAGTTCTTTCAAGAAGAATATGATCTCTGCTTACACTCAGACATTGTAGTTTTAGTCTGTATTTAAAGTTTACAGTTGCTTTCTTCAGCAGTTAGGAGAAATTCTGAGTCTTGGAAATGAACAACTAGCTTAATATAATAATATTTAAGGAATAGTGCATAGGGCATAAGGGTCAGAGGCTTCTTTCTCCATTTCTGGAGTCGATTTCATCGTTACCCTTGGCATGAGCAACTTCTACTGCTTGTTTTTTAAAGGAGACAGATATAGTCATATATCGAACATAGAAGCATAGCGGGCGTGGGATAAGGAGAGGAATCGGAGGGGCCCTGTAGAGCAGGACGTCCCTGAGCTCCAGCACAGCTACACGCATCCCACAACTTGAATTCCTACTTTATCATCAATCATTTCTTAAGACCCCAAACCAATGTGGGGAGGCGTGGTGATTCTGATCTTATGTATAAATGTCTCTTACTTGTAAGATGGACAGCGGGACTTGCTCTTTTCGCCCTTCCACTGGAGTCTTCATCCATGTGCTTGGAACAGTTTCCATTTACTCCAGCTGAACTATTTTCCCAGCACAGAATCCCAGAAGCCCTTTTACATGCTTCAGAAGAAAAACACACAAAGCTATGACGGCAAGAGCACCCTGAGGTCAGGAGGCTGAGATCTAATCTGGGTCAGCCTCTAATTTGCGGTTCACCTAACCCCAGGGCCTCCTCCCAGCCTCATCGACACTGCTCAACTCTCTCGGTTGCTGTAAGAACAAAACCCAGTGACATGTGAGAGTGCTGTGGAAGGGGGAAGCTCTGTACGTGAGAGGTTACATAATTATGTTCTGAGGATGCTCACAGCTGACAAGTGTGACACACTGACATCCTCTCATGCTCCTTCACTGTTGAGAAGCAGCTGTTAATTTCATCTCTGCCTCTCCCTTCTCCATATGCCAGAGTGAGGGGAAATGAAGGGATTAGAAATCTACTGGGGGTCGAGGAAACCATCTGATATATCTTCTGTCTAGCTTTTCATCAGTGAGCATTTTAAGTCTTGATATCTCCACGAAAACTGCAAGGTGGGCATATAACCAGTGGCGGGCGGTGGGGGAGGGATGAATGTAAGGTCTAGTTACTCTAAAATGAAGCATAAAAATGACATAGTGCTCTGAGTGGGGGGCGGGGGGGAGTAATTGAGTAGGACTCTTAAAAATCATAGTTGAGATTGTCCAAGCACCTGTGAGGTTTCCTGGGTTAGGTGATGTACAAGTCGAGATACTTCTGCATAGCTCTGGAGTTTGATTTCTCATCCCTCCTTGTACTCTGCATATACTCATATCTGGAGGATTTAGGACAAGGCCTCTGGACATGGGCTGTCATGTTTAGAAAGCATTTCCCTACCTTGTTTAGTTGGAGAACACCTACTTTTTAAAGATCTAGTGCAGATGTAAAAGTCTCCCCTGACACCCGCTGTTACGGGTGACCGTTCTTGTCTTTTCCTTATCTCTATGTTTGTAATGCCTCTGTTATGGCACTCATCACCAATGTAAAGACACCTGCCGCGTTATGATGGGAGGTGGAGGGTTAGCTCCTCAATGGCAGGAATTGCATCTCCTTCATCCTCGTGTTCTCAGGGCTTAGCAGAATTTTCGTCACGTATTTAGTACTCAGCGAATGTTTGATAAGGACGTGAATGAGTTAAAAAAAAACTAAACCGGTTTACTGACATTCTTCTGATTCAAGAATTCGTGTTAGTGTCCATCAAAATTTTCATTTGGAAAACAATCAGTTCCTAGGGCATAGATAGAATATCACCAGGTTCAGGTGTTGGTACAGGTATTAATTTCCGAAGGCTGCAGTAACACATTATCACAGATTGGATAGCGTTTAAACAAAGTATTCTCTCCCAGTGCTGGAGGTTAGAAGTCTGAAGTCAAGGACCTAGCAGG
>NW_011888795.1:2705621-2712306 GCF_000151845.1 Pteropus vampyrus
AAAAATCATAGTTGAGATTGTCCAAGCACCTGTGAGGTTTCCTGGGTTAGGTGATGTACAAGTCGAGATACTTCTGCATAGCTCTGGAGTTTGATTCCTCATCCCTCCTTGTACTCTGCATATACTCATATCTGGAGGATTTAGGACAAGGCCTCTGGACATGGGCTGTCATGTTTAGAAAGCATTTCCCTACCTTGTTTAGTTGGAGAACACCTACTTTTTAAAGATCTAGTGCAGATGTAAAAGTCTCCCCTGACACCCGCTGTTACGGGTGACCGTTCTTGTCTTTTCCTTATCTCTATGTTTGTAATGCCTCTGTTATGGCACTCATCACCAATGTAAAGACACCTGCCGCGTTATGATGGGAGGTGGAGGGTTAGCTCCTCAATGGCAGGAATTGCATCTCCTTCATCTTCGTGTTCTCAGGGCTTAGCAGAATTTTCGTCACGTATTTAGTACTCAGCGAATGTTTGATAAGGACGTGAATGAGTTAAAAAAAAACTAAACCGGTTTACTGACATTCTTCTGATTCAAGAATTCGTGTTAGTGTCCATCAAAATTTTCATTTGGAAAACAATCAGTTCCTAGGGCATAGATAGAATATCACCAGGTTCAGGTGTTGGTACAGGTATTAATTTCCGAAGGCTGCAGTAACACATTATCACAGATTGGATAGCGTTTAAACAAAGTATTCTCTCCCAGTGCTGGAGGTTAGAAGTCTGAAGTCAAGGACCTAGCAGGCCATACTCCCTCCGAAGGGCTGTAAGGAAGGAAGAACCTTTTCCTTGCCTCGTCCTAGCTCTGGCTTTTGGCGGTGGCTGGCACTCCTTGGCATTCCTTGTCTTGTAGCTGTATCACTTCAGCTTCTGCTTCCATCTTCACATGGCCTCTTTCCCTTTGTGTGTGTCTTTGTCCAAATTTCCCTCTTCTTTAAAGGACACCAGTCATTGGACTTAAGGCCCACTCTAATTCAGTACACCTCGTTTTAACTTGAACATCTGCAGAGATCCTATTTCCAAATAAGGCCCCCTTCACAGATGAGGGGGTGGGGGGATTTGGGACTTGACCCTATCTTTTTTGCAGGATACAGTTCAACCCACAACAGTGCTTTGACCTCTTATCATGGAATCTGGATTCATTAACTCCTCAACCTCCCCTCCCAGTGGCTGTCAGCCTCGGCTTCAGTGTCTTTAACACTGGAGAATTACTGCCTTCAGAGGTAAATTTTCTATATTTCAGTGGCAGCCGTTGGGGAATTTTTCCTATTATTAGACCCAACTCTACCTTCCTGCCATCTCCATCATCCTACAGTCAGAGTGAGCATGGAATAATAAGCTTATCCCTTTGGGGAAGAAGATTATGAGCTTTCAGGTTTTGAAGATGGCCTTCCTGGCCTCCAGGGCAGCTTCTCTCTAAATCTCCCCAGTTTCTTCAACTCTTCATCCAGGGTATAGTTTCGTTACCAAGCTTCCTCCACAATGAAGGAACTTCCTGTTTGTCACTGTGTTGGGTGAAACTAAATGAGACTCTTTCAAGTGGTCTGAGCACAGAGCAAAGCAGACGCATCTGCTTCCAGGGAATCTGCTTCTGTTCTGCAGCCTTAGTCACGCTATCTTGGCCAGCACACACTCTTGAAACATTTGAATTTGCTCTTGCTTGCATGTGGTGCTGCTAAGCTCTGTTCTCCATTAGTATTTTGACCCCAAGAGCTGGCCTTGGCCCTTGTATGATTATACTTTTCTCTGTTGCACTTGGGCTATTGCACTGGTTTGTGGATGAAACTACCATGTCTTAGAGTTGTCCTTGACATTGTGTGATAATGGCTTTCAGTGGGGGAATGTAGAGGAGGGGCAGTCACTGGAAAAGGGTCTGTGTTAGAGGCCATTGTGCTGCTTCGCTGTCCTTGGACAGCTAATCAGAATGGAACCTAGATATGATTTTAGCTGTGGAAAAGACTTGTTACTCTAATTTGCTACTGAGGTGGGGGACAGCTTCTTCTGACCATTCATTAGGTGGGAATTCTCCTCTGATACTTGGGTGCTAGTTAGATGCTTGTAGACTGGTGGTCCCGACCCTTTCAATTTGAGTGAATTTAACGCAGATGAATAAATGAACGCCATAGATGGTCAGAACCGGAAGGGACATGGCGATAATAACCTGAGGGTATGGGATCTGGATTAAGAACATGGGGCCTAAAAATGGGGCAGATTTGCACTCCTGGCTCCACCTCTTGGTTGAGACTTTTGAAAAATTACTTTGTAAAACGGGTCTAACAATAGTATCAATTCAGAATGTTATTATAATTAAATGAGATAATAGTATCATTTGGTGTGTGTCACCCCAAACCAGGAATGAAGTTCATCCTTTCTGTTTCTAGTTTAGGACTCCTTGCTCTCATCTACTCCAGCGCTTGAGAAATCATCACTTTACATGATTAATTTACCAATCTGCTTTTGCTTATAGAATAAAGGGAAATAAATAAAATTGGTATTTAAAACCTTCCTCACCAGAACATTGATTGAGTTCCTCTGTCGTGTCTATAGATTTATTTCAGATGTGTGGATTACTGGTGGGAAATAGTGGCCCTCGGAGGCAGGGACACAAGTGAAGAAGTTGCGCCAGACCTTGGTAATGTCGCCCGTTTCTGCTGGGCAGCCCTGGCGATGCTGGCCCCGGGACAGGCAGGCACAGGGCAGAGGCTGTCTGTGCAAGCTCAGCAACTGCCTGCATCCTGAGGCCCTGTTATCTCCATTTAACATGCAATGTGGACTATATTTTCTCTCAATTTCCTGTGAATTGGAGAGGTGCATTGTGCCAGCTTTTCTAAATTGCCACAATCAACATTCTGCTGTCTTTATTTTTTATGCATGGTAATGACTTTTCTCTTTTTGAAATGTACTTGTTTCCCAAAGCAGTCTTTGCAACATTAAAAAATAAATAAAATAACTGAAAAACAAAATAAAATAATAAAAAAGCCCTCTACATCACCGTGAGTTTCTCCCTACCGTTTCGGGTCATAAGTCTGAACGGAGTTTGAAAACACTGCTCTATGGTGCTGGAGAGACCCAGCTGAGCAGCCTAACTCAGAGCCAAGGCAGAGTGAAGAGTGAGGTGGGGTTTTGACTCAGAGAACCTCTTGGCCCTATGGGCATAAGCTTGAAGGCCTGTGTTACCTTCACTGGCTTTCAGGAATCATTCACCTTCTCAGCTGATTTGCTTTCTAACAGGGCCTCTGTGACTTTGGGGACACCAAAGTGGCCTGCGATTGGGTGGTATACCCCAATTTATACAGTATTAGATCTATACGCTTTACCAGACATTTGGGGCTCCATTCTGCCTTGTCTGTGCTTTAGTTTTCTTTATACATCTTATATTTCAGACAAAGGAATCCCTAAGTGGTGTTACACTGTTTCTGCCATTCGTGTTATCCACTCTGGTCCCTACTTCACGCCAATTTCTGTTTTGTTGTTGTTGTTGTTGTTGTTTTCTCTGAATATTATCTATCATTTAAGGATGAGATCAGATGTTGTCTTCTTCATGAAGCCTTCTCTGAGTTCTGTTTTTATTCATTTATTCATTGTTTTTAATACACATTTTATTGAATACCTAATATGTGCTTGGTGCTCTGGATGAAGCATGAATAAAACAAAGACCACTACCCTTACATTCTACTCTGGGGAGGGAGGGGAAAGTGTATATATAGGATGTCAGATAGTGGAGCAGGGCTGTCATTTAATAGAATTGTCTGGGAGGGAGGCCTTACTGAGAAGGGAATATTTGAGTTAGGATCTGAAGATGAAAGTGTTGTCTTCTTCCCTGACTGATCTTCTGGCACTTTCTCAGCTCTGTTGTGGGTAGGAAACATGGATTGAGGGAAGGATTAAGGGAGGAAGGGAGAAAGATGGAGAGCGTGTGTATATGTATCTAAATGCACACTCTTCCTATGCTGTCTAGCATTTTGTCTCATGGTGCTTTAATGAATGACTTTGGAGTGAGTATTGTTGACCAGGCTTGTTTTCCTAGTATTCCCAGTGAGGTGAAGCAAGATTTATTCTGGATTGCACAGTAAGTATTGTTCAAGCAGGGATCAGGGACCCATCTGGGTCCAAGGTCTTTGGTGATGGTGCTGCCAAGAGCTCCTTTGAAAAGCTTAGTTTTCTTGACCTTAAAATAAAGGCATCGAATAACTAACTGACTCCTAAGAGCTCCCCCTGCTCCAAAGGTCCTGCATTGTGTGTTTTGAAATCCTGGTTCAAGTCTCATCCTGTACAGAATCCTTTTCTGATGGCTCCAACTCACAGATTGCTCTGCTGCTGGTGCTGTGTTCTGTACCCTGTAAGTAGCACCTACAGGTGTACTGTCTTTGGTATAATGCATCCTGGAGAAGTGTCTTCTCCAGCTAGTTTGTGAGAAGTTGTGTGATAGGCTGGGAAACATACCTTGTCCCCTTTATAACCTACAACAGAACTTTGTATTCAGGGTTAGTTGATTCATTGCTCCATCCAGCTATCTATCTATTAATTTTTGAGTGCTTGGAAAGTCTGACAGGCCTTGTCTGTGTTAGATACTGGAAATACTTTCCCGGGAGTTCTGTGGAAGTTCACATGTCAGATGAATGATATTTTTGTAAAGCACTTTGCTGTTTTGAAAGTGCTTTCACATCTATTTTACCCTATTAATCTTTAGACATCCCTATGATTGAGGTAGGACTTAAAATATGGAGATACAGTTTTTGTTCTTTAAATTACGAGTGTGTGATAATATGACTTGGAAAAATTGGGAGAGAGCACACGAGGGTGTGTGCATTCTTAATGGTGCTGGTGACTTGGAGTCTGGAGTCCCACCGTGAGGCCATGTCCTTAGAGGGAGGCCGTGGCTGATGGAGACATAAATTTGTTCTCCCATTCATGCTCAGGTCCCATGTACTTCTTACGGTATATGCATTAAAACATGTTGATCCTACCTTGTGGGTGATTTTAGGGGTTTCCAAGGCTGCTTTTAACATACGTGATTTTTGCCTTACCCATTGACTTAGGGACTGATTTCTGGACGCCATACTTCCCCATCCTTCTCCAGTGTCACAGGTGAGGAAACTGTCTCCGAGGGAGGGACTTCCTTCCTCTCTCTGTATCAGAGGCAGGGTGAGAAGTGATCACATGCCTTCGTAACCTACAGCCAGGGCTTTTCTCTCGTTAGCCTCACTTCTGCAGTTCTGTGGGATTTTGTGCATGTGGACTAGTGATGCCTGTGGGAGGAAACGAGCCCAGAATCTGGACAAGATGTGCAGGCTGCATGGGTTAAGAAGAGAGTGGCTCCCTTTAGTCTTCAGCAGCCCTGGGCTGCCTCGGGCTCCTCTTGACTTGTGTTGGAGATGTCTGTTCTGAAATCTGTAGCTGCTTCTCCTCTGTATCTAATGAATGCTGACTGACTTTGAATGCTCTCTTGACTTGGCTGCAGTTCTTTAAAGTCCATCTTCCACACAGAATTGGCAGGTTCATTTAATTGTTTGGGAGGCAGATAAAAATGCTTTGTTCTTTGTTCCTAGATTATGCCATTTCACAGTATCTCTTCTCCCACAAATTGCTGAGCCTGTTCAATTTGGGCCTTCAATTGGTTCTCTCGGAGCAGACCTTTCAATTTATATTCCAAGGCCTGTTCTTTTCGATTACACGTTTAGGATATCAGTTAGGTTTCTTAATCTATTCATTCACATGTCTTTTTGCCTTTCTCATTTCTCTTTTTAAATGTGTCCCATTGTGAAAAGCCTGAGGTCATGTGGCTGTTATGAAATGCAAGTACTTCTTTTTTTCTGTTTGCCCGTTATAGAGTACGATTTTTTACTTTTTGCTTGATTTTTTCCCTTAGATTTAAGGGTCTTGGTGGTGGTGGTGGTGGTGGTGATATTATTACTATTAAGTTTTTTCTTCTTAAATCAGTTCCTATACTTAGATATCAGGTAGGCAAAAAGTTATTAGTGGACAAGAAAAACACCCAGATAACCATGATCCAGGCTTCAGAAAACATGCAAAGTGCAATGCCAGCTGTGAAAAAGATAAACTGGGTTTCTTTCCTCATGATGCTTAGCATCTGGCTTCTTCCATGTTTCCTCATTTTTCCTGTGGGGTATGTACTGTGTCTCATTTAAAGCATGAGGAACCTGAGACTCAGGGTGCTGAAGTGGTCTGCAGGAGCTTGCGCAGTTACAGAGTACCAGAGCTGGGTTTTCAACCCACAGGTGGAGGCTCCAGGGCCAGTGTTAGTCTGTGTGCTGAAGGAAGACCTCCCATGTCTTACCCCCTCAAACCTGACCCATAGTAAGTCTCAGCGGAGGCAGCCCCTCGTGAGTGCTCTCGGAGGCGTTCCTGATTATCTTTATTCTGAGCATTGGAAACATTATGACATGTAGATCTCCGCTGCCTATGTTTTGTTTTACAACTTCTCCAAAGCTTCATTTTTTTATCCATTAAAGGGAAGAGGATGAAGTTGGAGGAGGGAGAGTGTAAGAGGAGGATGATATTTGAGAGAACAGTTTCTGGAGTCAACAGACCTAGTAAAAACTCCTGGCTTCGCTGCTTGTTGACTGTGATCTTAGAAACTTAAACCTCAGTTTCCTTATTTGTAAAATGAAAATGAAAGTACCTACCTGAAAAGTCACCTGAGGATTTAATTTAAAAAACCAAAAAAA
>NW_011888795.1:2712356-2754203 GCF_000151845.1 Pteropus vampyrus
CAGTTAGGTTTCTTAATCTATTCATTCACATGTCTTTTTGCCTTTCTCATTTCTCTTTTTAAATGTGTCCCATTGTGAAAAGCCTGAGGTCATGTGGCTGTTATGAAATGCAAGTACTTCTTTTTTTCTGTTTGCCCGTTATAGAGTACGATTTTTTACTTTTTGCTTGATTTTTTCCCTTAGATTTAAGGGTCTTGGTGGTGGTGGTGGTGGTGGTGATATTATTACTATTAAGTTTTTTCTTCTTAAATCAGTTCCTATACTTAGATATCAGGTAGGCAAAAAGTTATTAGTGGACAAGAAAAACACCCAGATAACCATGATCCAGGCTTCAGAAAACATGCAAAGTGCAATGCCAGCTGTGAAAAAGATAAACTGGGTTTCTTTCCTCATGATGCTTAGCATCTGGCTTCTTCCATGTTTCCTCATTTTTCCTGTGGGGTATGTACTGTGTCTCATTTAAAGCATGAGGAACCTGAGACTCAGGGTGCTGAAGTGGTCTGCAGGAGCTTGCGCAGTTACAGAGTACCAGAGCTGGGTTTTCAACCCACAGGTGGAGGCTCCAGGGCCAGTGTTAGTCTGTGTGCTGAAGGAAGACCTCCCATGTCTTACCCCCTCAAACCTGACCCATAGTAAGTCTCAGCGGAGGCAGCCCCTCGTGAGTGCTCTCGGAGGCGTTCCTGATTATCTTTATTCTGAGCATTGGAAACATTATGGCATGTAGATCTCCGCTGCCTATGTTTTGTTTTACAACTTCTCCAAAGCTTCATTTTTTTATCCATTAAAGGGAAGAGGATGAAGTTGGAGGAGGGAGAGTGTAAGAGGAGGATGATATTTGAGAGAACAGTTTCTGGAGTCAACAGACCTAGTAAAAACTCCTGGCTTCGCTGCTTGTTGACTGTGATCTTAGAAACTTAAACCTCAGTTTCCTTATTTGTAAAATGAAAATGAAAGTACCTACCTGAAAAGTCACCTGAGGATTTAATTTAAAAAACCAAAAAAACCAGAAACATATGTGAAGGGTTTATTATAGTACCTGGCATTTAGCATAGTGCAAAATAAATATTTGCAGGTATTATTTTTCTAGTGGGAGTCATGCATTCATTTACACATTCAGGATGTATTTAATGAGTGACAGTTTATAACCCTGACAGCACTTTTGTAACCCCTGTTTTGGTCCATTGTAGGTACTTACTAAGGCATTGTAGATAAGACGTGATTACATTTGTGGCGAACCGAAACTTGGTGAGTGTCAAATGATAAAAGTCATATTGCATAAGATGCTACCTCAGTGTGAAAAACCACTTGTCACAGAATCGCCCTGTAGAGAAAGAAGTGTTGAATTCTGGAAGGGTCATCGTGAAATAGATGACTGGTAGATGGTATAGAGATGTGGAGTGATGTAGCCTGAAGTGAGTGGGAGAAGAGCCTGGAAGTCTGATGTGGTTGGTGGGTATGTTTGGTTTTAAAGGTCAGTTTAAGGACTTTAGGCTTCATTCATTCATTCGTTCATGTGTTCGTTCATTTATTGTTCATTTGTAATGCTGGAGTGTGTGGAAGTTAGATCTAAGGGTCAATATATTGAAGATAAACTAGGTCAGTGGAGATTAAAATAGTCTCAAAGGGAGAGAGATGATGAGGGCTGGACTCAGGGCAGTGATAATAGGAAAGAAAAGTAGTAAAAGAAATCAAAGATGATGAGGTAGTTTAAAAGCATTTTTAATAATCTGGAGTTCTGGGCGGTTATGGAAGGAGAAACAGGCAAACCTGAGTAATTTCAAAATGTAATGAGTGCTACAGGAAGAGAATGATGGGCATCTCGATTACAGTGACCTGGAAAGACTGTGCAGAGGTCTGTGTTGGCGATTTCTGGAAATTCCAAGGCACAGTTTGAGATTTGCTGGACAACGGGGCCTGCTTCTTTACCTATCTGCTAATTGTGTCAGCAGTATTGATAAATTTTATTTTGTTCTCATTGTTTTAAATTTCCTACGTAGAGCCTTTGGATTCTAGCAAATGCAAGAAAGAAAATTTATTTTTTATTTCTGCCATAAAATAGAGATTTTTTTTCCTTTTCTTATTTGAGGCTATATCTCATTTGCCCTACTTCTATTCTTCCCTCTTTTAAAAATCTCTGCTAAGCATACAGCCTCTAGAACATGTATATGGAACAGGTTGCAAGGATGGTTCAGTTGAGAGCTAGAATATATTTCAGAATTCTTTATTGTCTGCCAGCTCACGCAAGGAAACTGTTGCTTTGAAATATGTGCCTATTTGTTTCCCAAAGCATTCTCTCTGCTTCCAGCCCTCATTTCCAGTTCATTCATTTTTGTAGCCATTGCATCGATTAAAGAGATACTGTGTAGATAGGTCTGCATGTTGGAAATTGATGCTGTGCTCGCTGACTGCAGTCTCTGGTTATGAAGCCAACTGAAAAGATGAGATAGCTATCCCCTCCCCCACCCGCACTGTTCCCACTCCCCCACCCCCACCTGCCCACCCCAAACACATGCTTTTTCTGTCTCTAAACTGGTTTGTCCAAGTTCTGCTGTTTAATCCTTTGCCCTGTTGGCAGAACCTGCGATTTGCTGGCACTACTCCAAATGCCTAGAGGATAAAACTTTGCTCAAGTTGGCCAATTATTCCTTGCAGCTGCTCAGCAGTTCTAGTCTTTGTTGATATTTCCTAGAAAATGTTGGCTCCACATTTGTCATTGGTTACTTAGTTTATTTGGCATTTAGTTCATCTTGTTTTTTGTTGGGGACTTTAGGGAACACAGTGATAAGATTTGGGCACCGTCCTGAAGTAGCTCATAGAGGAGGAAGAGGAAGAATAATACCTTTTCAAGTGCCATATAGTAGTTTTAGTATATTTACAAAGTTGTGCAGTGATCACCACAATCCAAATCCAGAACATTTTATCACCTCAGAAGGAAAGCCCACACCCATTAGCAGTCACTTCCCATTTCCCACTTCCCAGCACCACCTGGGCGTCCACTAATCTGCTTTCTGGATCTATGGATTTACCTATTCTAGACATTCTGTATAAATGGAATCATATAATATGTGGCTTCATATAATATGTCTGGCTTCTTTTACTTAGCATAGTTTTCAAGGTTCGTCTATGTTATAGCATGAATTAGTACTTAATTCCTTTTTATAGCCAAATATTTCATTGCCTGGCTATACCACATATTTTTTTTTTAATGGGAGCAATATCTTGAGTTTCTGCCTTGGGTATTTTCTATGTTTATTGTTCCATGAGCTTTACTTTTTTAAGTTAATTTGTCCTCATATTAAACCTACTTAGTTGATACCATTGTAATTGCTATTTTACATCTAAAGAAGTAGGCATTGGTAGTCACAGGCTTGGTTTAACTACAGTCTGTGTTCTTAACCACTGCATACCTCCCCCCTCTCCCACCCCACAGAAGTCAGAGGATATAAGAAATTACTATAAACATGAGATAAAGTTACAAAGGTCTTAAACTACCATGGGGGTCAGTAGTTCAGAGTTGAGGTGGCCTGTGGTTCGGAGGGCTGATACAATGTGAACCATTCTTATGTGTCCTTTGGATTATGGTACTTAGTGGATTCAGGCCAGCAAAATGATGACGTCTACATGGAGATAGGGTGGGGCTCCCAATGCGCTGCCAGGTTTGGTCATGGCTGACTCAGGCAGTGGGCAGGGCTGAGCGTGAGCCCAGACATTCTCAGACAGTCTGTGCACCTGGGCGAGGCAGGGGCAGGCAGGGACTTGATAGCAAGCAGTTGTTTTCTGCTGGACTGTAGAAGAGCATATGCTGGGATAAGGATGGTACTGGCTCACAGCACACATGAATAGTGATGGAATGAATGAGAGATACCATGGGTGGGTACCAGACTGGAGAGCCTCGAACCGCAAATTGAAGAGTCCATGAGGTGGGGTGCCTTAGAAGGTGTTGAAACCTGCAGTGATGCGATATTTGCGTTTTTGGACAGTGTGTGTCTTGCCCAAGTCTGTCTATATTTCTGTGACTTTCTTTGAGCTTCGGTACAGCATCTGCCTGGGGTCCTTTCCAAGTCCTTTCCTGGGGCATTTAGGGTAACCGTGCTGGGAGATGGGAATCTCTAGGCCTAGTCTTTGCCTTAGTAGAGCTCCAAGGAACTATTTTCTGATAGAACACTTCTGTCCATAGCAGATCAGTTATTCAACAAATATCCGAGACCCTATTATGTGCTAGGAACTGTTCTAGGCACTTGAGACACACATCACTGAACAGAATGGAGGACTCACACTCTCTTGGAACGTAGATATTCTGTTGGGGGAAACAAACAGTTAACAACTGACATGGTAATAAATTATCTTTTTAAAATTTAATACTGTGTTATAAAAAAAGGAAAAGTAGAGCAGGTTCAAAGGGGATGAGAAGAGGGTGACATTTTAAATAGAGTAAGAAGGTGATGTTGAGGCAAAACTTGTAGGTAGTTAAAGATGGACTATGAGATCATGGGGACAGGAACCTTCCAGCCAGCGCGGAATTCCAAAGATATTCATGGAACAATGAGAAAGCAAGTGTAGCTAGTTTGAGCATGGGGGCAGTGATGGTAGCAAGGTTTGTCAGCTCTCTGGCCATCAGGAGACTTCATTTTTTTCCCCTTAGTGGAATGGCAGCATTTCAGGACTGAGCAGAGGAGTGACATATTTGCACACATCCTTTAAAATGATCTCTCTGGCTGCAGTGTTGAGAATCTTAGAATGATATCAAATCTCTAATATGTTAAGTGCACTTTGAGTAGACAGATGAACTACTCAGGAAGTAAAAAATCATACCTGTGGTTGGTCCAGACCTTGGGGTATTCTGGAGTCCTCTGTAGTGCTTCCAAGGGGCCCTCTGAATACATTTGCTTTTTTTCTTTTCTTTGGTCAATCAGAGCCTCCAGGGGAAGTGAGCGCCTTCTACAGCAGAAGCTTAGCCATGCCATAGTCATGCTGGATGGGTTTTCCTGCTGCGGCTGTGCCTGACCAGGCCTTGGGTTTATTTGTTCTAGGAAGATTTAACAGTATTGAATCGTTAGCATACTTTAAGAAAAAAAATACATGGTATATAGCTCCTGGATGCTAGTGTATTAAATTCTTATAGGTAGATTTATTCACATTTCACAAGGTTTTCTTCAGATTAGAATTATGAACTCAGAATTGTACTTTTAATCTTCAAAATACTGTGTCTATTAAACAATGCCAACTTCTTCCATTGGGAGTAGGAAATGGATCAAACAGTAGTCACATTATTTACAGTATGAATGGACAATCTCTTGTGGCATAAATGTATAGTAGTATTGTGTCAAAGTACCCATGTCACTTATTTTACCTGGCTTGGTGAGATGACTTCTCTGTGGTCAGAATTTTTTGAAGATGACTTCAGTGTTTGAAATTTACGTTAGAGCTGTTGTACTCCCTTCTCCCCTCCCTATTAGAGATCTGTGTGATAGCTCTTTGGCAAAATGTCAATTCAAACGTTTGTAGAGGTGGGTGAATGATTTAAAAAGCAGAGTAGGCATTTAATTGGCAGGCTGAAAGGAAAATGTCAGTTTCTGTGGGTTAAGCAGAATCTTTGCAGCATATTTAGCACTTGACTTCTTCCAAATTTGTCTACATGAAATAACCTCTCTGTTTTCACACAGGAAATATTTGAATAACTTTAAAATATGTGTGTAATGCTGGGTATGTGACCATATTGAAGAGTATCTCTTGGCCGATAAGTCTAAACAAGCTTCCACTAATGTCAGTGTTACAGCTGTAGACATAAATATATTTTGGTTGGTTATATTTTATGAGAGTCTACAGTACTTTGAAGCTAAGCCCAAATCGAGTTTCTATTTGAATTTTGTTGATAGAGCTTTCATTTGTGTGTTGATTTTTACCTGACCTTATTGGCTAGAATATTTTAACCCCATGTAAAATGCATGCAAATGTTTACACTTCAGGTAGTATCTGAATAATCATTTCTATCTTTAGTTCCTCAGGGGGAAAAGTTCTTTGCAAACAGCTTTAGGATATCTTAGTTAAAGTAAATTGTCACCTAGGTCTATGGGTTACTGAGTTTATAAAGAATCTGGGCAACTGATGTGCTGCTATGTTGAACCAGTAGTTGTTAGTCCTGCAAGAACTTAGATTTTGGGGTGTCATGAGGAATGATGCCCCACTGTTATAACCTAGAAACGAAGGAAGGTAAAGGACCTACTGTGTATCAAGAACCATCCTGTCACATGCTATCTCATTTAATCCTTACTCATCTAATTCTTATTCATTATGACAGTTTATCTTATTCCTATTTTATAATGAGGAAAATTAGCATTTGAGAAACAGCATTTCCAAGATCCATAACTGCTATTAGTGGTAAAGGTAAGATTTGGACGCAGTTCTAGCCTATTCCAAAAGCTCGGGCTCTTTTCACTGTCTTTGGTTGACTCTAAGGAGAGAGCAGGGTGGTATTTGGTAGCATGTACAAATGACTGGATCTGACCAATCTGATGTTTCTTTATCTATAGATATGTAAACAAAGAACCTCTACCTCATTATGACTTTATTTTCCACATTTAATCAGCATAGTAATGTTGAGTCTGTGAGACCCAATCATCTGTCTTTTATTTTGACAAATAATTGTGCGATTATCTTGGGGAATGATAAAGCCTTAAGTTTCCATCAGCTCTGTGACCCTGAGACCACAAAGACTCAGGAACGGCGCCTTCAGGGTATCAGCAGAGTCTCTGCCTCCATGCAGTGGTTAGTCTTTCCCCACTGGGCTTTAATTGCTACTTCCAAATACAAGTGTTCAGGGAACCCCAAAATCGAATCACTCAGGACACCTTAAATTAATTGATATTTAATGAAAATGTGTGCAGGTATCAGAGTGCTTATGTAGACAGTCACCTATGTGTGTTCCATACTCTTGTGTCTTGACCTAGGTATGATAGAAAAGTGAAGATAAGTTCCATGCAGACCACGGACTAAAAGGTTACACTGTGTGAAACAGGAATGATAGGCGGTCCCTGTTTTTTTTATTTTAGGGAGCTCTTTCCAGCAGTGAATGTCTGGATGGGGCTTGGTCAAATGTTAGTTATTTCTCTGATTTTAAATGAAACTGCATGGCTGTCTTGTTCAGGATAGAGGCTGCCAGCCTCCTGGCTGAGAGGTGGGAGGCTTAGAAGCAAACTTTTTCCTGCAGATCAAGGAAGGGCCCTTTGCTTATTCAGGTTTCCCTTTTTCAGGCAAAATATGGCTGTGTGTGTGTGGGTGGTGTCCTTGTGAAGGAACAGGAAGGAATTGGGCCCTGGGAGTTGATGCACAGGAAGGACCATGGTGGGGAGAAGGATTTGGAAGCATTTCATCTCCCTCTGGAGTCTCTGATCTGCTGGAATTTGAGAGCTCTTTTACAGAGGTGTCTTAAGCCTCCACCCACTTTCTCTTCAGTGGGTTTTGCTGGCTCCATTTGCCAGAAGGGAGAAATGACAGGGAAGATCTGTTTGTAAACAGAAGTGGGTGGTGCCGTTTTGTTTACCTCTCTCACTGATAGATTGCTTTTGAAGCTTTGGAATCATGATAGCTATGTGGAGTATTTGCTCATTTACCCATCAATCCGTGGAAGGGAAGGAAAGGGGAAAATGAGGAGCACTGCAGGGAGAAGAGGTGTTCGGAGACTACAAAAAGTTTAGGGGAAAGAATGCCTCTGAAATAACCACATTAGTGTGGGTGTCCAGCTTGTGCCAGATCAGTGGAGACAGGGAGATTTAATGCACATGAGCACTAACTAGCATTCAGGAGTAACAAGAATTGTCTAAACTGATTCCTCCAAAAAGTCTGAAAGTAAAATAAAAACAAACTTGACCTTTGATAGGTACTGTGTATCCGGTCCCGATGACCACAGAGGCAGGGACAAGGTAAATGAGAGTGCCTGGCCGCATCAGAGGTCTCTTCTAGCTGGCTGGGTGGGGAGGGTCCCATTCAGGTGGTTGCAGTGTAGGTTTCTGGCCAAGGGAGACAGAACTAGAGAAAACAAATTGAGCGGGTATCAAAATCTGGGCGATAACAGCTTATTTCATAATCAGCAAATGAAGTGAGCCTGGTTTAAAAGGAGGAAGTATTCAGGAGCTAGAAGGACAGGCGCTCTGGGCCATACCTGGCAGTTTGGACTCAGTGTGCAAATGGGGAGTTAGTTCCAGGGGGCTCCCTGTCTGATTCTGCCTGGAGGGTGGCCAAGGCTGTTTATTAGCCTGGGCGGTAAACTGTGGAAGCACCTTCCCCTGTAGTCTTCTTGACGGGTAGGCAAAGTAGAGGGTATTTCTTTTTATTTTACCAGTGAGGAAACCAAGGCTCAGGAAAGTGAAATAACCTGCAGGTCACATGGCTGGTAAGTGGCAGAGCCAGCATGGGAATACAGATTTTCAAAGCTCTTTCTTCCCTGACCCAGCTCTGGTTGTTTATATGTACATATTGGATACATTTCCTTTGACAGATTTCACTGTTTCACAAATAGAGATATGTTTGTATTTCTGTGAATTTATCAAGTTCAGTTTTCATGAGCAAGTGTTTCTACCTCTATTGCTTTGGAACTTGGAAGGATGCTTGGCATCTCTGTAGTTCCAACACAGTACAGGATTAGCAAAGCTGGCCCCTAAGCTGTGATGACAGTCCTGTTTCATCACAGCAGGTGGAGAAACACAGGTTACTAAAGCTGGATTTCTAGCACCTTCCTCATGAGAAGGCAGATCGGCTTTCTGCTGTGACATATCAATGACTGGAAGGAGCTTTTAGCACTTGTCTTTTGTAGTTCCACTGATAGGACCGACTAACAGACAATCCTTCAGCAAGTTATGGATGTGGATGATTGAGCCTCTCCCTGTCCAGGTTTAAATCACATTTGTTACTCCCTTACTAAAAGCATCCTTGTCTTTTCATTGTTTGTGAAGTAAAGTCTAAATTTCTTCTGGAATCCCAAGCCTCTGCAATTTGGTCTCCCTTTGCAACTGACTCCTGTAAATCTCTGCCCGCCCCCCGCCCCCAGGCCTCTTTACAGCCAGGCTTCCCACCTATGCCCTGGCCTTCTCAGCCTTTCTGAATGGCCTTTGCCAGCACCTCCCCATCAGGACACTGACTGCCCTTTGAATGTTACCTTCTCCACTAATTCCACTTCCCCTTCACTCTTGACCACTTTCTCTACTGAACTGATCCAGTCCCTGCTTCCATAAGCTTATGTAGTCATCGCTACCTCACAGAACCTCACAGATGGGATGCTTAAAGTTTGCTGAACTGAAAGAGTTCAAGTTTGATTTCTGGATGAGATCAGTAAATCTCAGAGCATGGTGCATTCATTCACCAGAGGCTCTTTGGAAGAATCTTCCTTCATCTTCCTCCTCTCCTCCATGGGGTTGAGTGAAAGGGGAAGGATGTTGAGCCTGGAGTCAGAGAAACCAGGATGCTCATTCTGACTGACTCTCTAGCCTATATCACCTGGGCCAGTAGCTTTGTATCTCTCTTAGTTTCCCTAATTGCAATATGAGCAGGTCAGACTACCTCTTAGGCATGCTAAATCAAAAGGGCATTGTATACATGGGAAGGAAAGGCCACACGTGCCCCCTCCACCCCAGTGGCATGTTGCTTCCTTTCCTCTAGGCCCTTAAGGCTCTGCCAGAGACAGTCTGCCAAAGGGCAGGGCCCTTTTGTAGGTTTTCCTGCTAAAGTTTCAGTAGAATGACTCTAATTGCACCCAGCATGAGCAGCAGCTTCGACAGCCTCTGAGTAATTGGACACTGGCCACTTCCCAGAGAAGTCCAAAGATCCCCATTGAATCTCCATTGACATTTTGATGATTTTTTTTCCTGTTATGTAGGATGACTGGGTGAGATTGATAATACTAATATTGCTTTCCTCTTCAGACCTTCACCATTGTGAAAGATTGTTTTTGAATTTTCTGTGTATCACTTCCACAGTGTGTCCTCTTTTATTAGTATTTGACTTCATTTTATTAAAGAAAACTGTGTGATATGGAGTCAGTTTTTGCAGTTGAGGTGATTTAAGAGAAAACAAAGCTTACACATTTACTCTAATTTTGTGTCTGTGACATCTGTGGTATTTATGGCATTAATTTTGTAGTGCAATGCGTTGTGTACCAGAGCAGCACGTTATACACATGAATGCTGGTGCTTTGACTGAAGGATGTGGCCCTGGGAGCTTTGTCTTCAGGCATGCAACTAAATATGCACGCAGATTAAATGACCAAGGGAGTACTCAGAGACCTCCAGCTCTGGCACGTAGTCGTGGGAGGCTAGTGTGTGACATGGCGGACGATATTCATGATGAACCTCCCATTCGTCTCTTCTCTCCGTTCCTACTTAAGCTGCATTCTGGCTCAGCTCCTTATTTCCTCCCTTGGGTTGTTACTAAAGGCTTCTGTTTGACTTTCCTGCCTCTGTCTTTAATAGCCAGTCCATCTTCTTCATGCCCACCAGTGCATACTCTCAGTCCTGGTAACTGCCTAGTCATCTGCTTGCTTAAGGAGCCTTACTTGCTCTCCATTGCCTGAATTAGAGGTGATAGACACTGGCCTGGCATCCACGTTTCTCTCTGCACTGCCCATTGAATTCATCTGATACTTTTCTGTCCCTCTGCCTGGCTCACTCATGTCTGTGGCATATTACCACTCCCTTATCTGTCACAAACTCATCTTTCCTTAAAAACTTAATTTTTTGACAAAGGACACCTGGCCTCCAGGAATTTCTCTCCCTTCCAAACCTTGCAGCTCTTAGTATAGCCTAAGGTATTGTTTATCGATGTGCAACAGATTATTCCACAATTTGAAACAACAAACATATATCATGTTTCACAGTTTCTGAGGATTCAGAATTTGGGAGTGGTTTAGGTGAGTAGTGCTGGCTTAGGATTTCTCATGAGGTTGCAGTCAATCTGTTAGTTACCTAGGACTGCATCATCTGAAGGCTTGACTGGGGCTGGAGGAATGACTTCTAAGCTCACTCAAGAGGCTCTTGGCAAGAGATCTTAGTTCTTCTCCACTTAGTCATCTCCATAGAGCTGCTCAGTGACACGACAGCTGGCTTTTCCAAAGTGAGTGACGAGAGGGAGGGAGCGGGGTAAGAGAAGAGATGAGAGGAGGGGAGGGGAGAGGAAGGCTAAGATGAAGCTGCAGTGGCTTTTGTAACCAAATCTTGGAAGTAAAAACCATCACTTCTGTTGCTTATACTGACCAACCCTGGTATAATCAAAGATGTGACTAACAGAAGATAAGGTCATGGGGGGCTACCTTGGGGGCTGGTTACTGTATTTGCCTAGTCTTTTTGTATGCATATATTCTGTTTTTCCAGATAGCCTGGGAACTATTTGAGATCAAAGGCCAGTCTCATTCAGTGTTGTGATTCCCATCATTCATTCAGAGTACATCTCATGGAGCTGTTTATTTTGTCTTACAATAACCTCTTAGGCTTTTTTTTTTTTTTGTAAAATGATGTAGGAAACTAAGGCCCAAAGATGTTATCTAAGTCAATCAGCTACTATATGACAGAGCTTACGAATTCACTAATAGGTCTTTCTGATCTAAAACCTGTGTTCTTTCCAAATAGTTTGGAGAGAACAAATAGTTTGCTGATTTTAATTTCTGTATTTTCTACAACCTTCTTCCTGTCCATTAGATTTGATGACAATTAAGAACAACAACTGGATAACCCAATGACACAGGGAAGTATTTGTAAATAACAATTCCAAGACAGGAAAAGTTTCTAAGAAGTTGTCTAATCAACTGAAAACTCATTTTTCTAGCCTTCATTTATTCAGTAATTGCCTAAATCAAAGCCTCTGATTTCTCTGACTATTCTGCTGCACAAGGCGACTTAAGAGGCCCAGTAGAGTGCCCTGTTTAGTCAGGATTTTTCGTACTTGGTTGTCTGAGAGAGATCCAGCCTGTCACCTCCTTCTTGCCTTGCTCATCTGTTTTAAACAGGGAAAGCTCTTGGAAACAGACTCTGGGTTTTCTAGGTTTGGTGGGATTGGGCTGTAATTTAAATTGGAGTACCTCCTGATAAATTCCTCCAGATACTGTGACTCAGCTTCAGAGGGGGATATATATGTGGAGTGGGGTTTAGGGGGAAAGAGAAGAAAGGAAAAGTCCTTGTTGGACCCTCAAACTCAAACGTTATGGTGGTTGCTTTTAAAGAGCTTTGATTTTCTTTCTCATTTTGAACAAAACTCTGGTGCTTTTAGTTGACTTTCAAAATGTGGAATGAATGTAAATGTTTCTAATCTCAGTGACTCTCCCTTTATTCTCTTCAAAAAGGGGAACACAGCAGGTGGCTTTCTAAAACTTGAATACCTTGATTTTTTGTGTTCCCTCTCATGATCATCTTTTATGTCTGCAGGGGACATTTAGACTTATTGTTGTAATTCTCTTTGGGTTTTTGACTTACTGGCTAAAGATACATTTTAAAAAATTTCTCCAATGCTTTGAAAAATATTGGATATTGTTTTTTAAGCTCTTTCCTTGTCTCTGTGTGGATATACTTTTAATCTTTTTTTCCCTGTAATGGCCATAAGGTTGTTTACTATTATATGTGTCACCACCATGAGTTTACCCCAAACTATGGAATTTCTTGGCTCTCTAACTTAAAGAGTCCAGAAACACTAAGGAGGGAGAGAAGATGAGAAGAAGATTTAAAAAAGAACTGTGGAAGAGCTTTCTCAGATACTTTTTTACTCCTAGGCCATTATAAGGTTTTTTTCTGTGTAGCTTGGTATTTTCTTTAGCAGTTGTACTCTGAGTCAAATTCTTTTCTCTGGAGCTCTGAGGAAGTTCTCGTTCTGATGACCTTAGAATTCTGTCTCACTATTTAGTTTTCGTTTTTTATATATCTATATCCATATCTATAGCTAGGTAAACAATGCTTAAATATACATGTGGAGACATAGACACAAGCACAAAACATTTTCAGAAACATCCATATTTATTTGCAGTTCCTTCTCTCATCTTCGATATAAATGGACATTTAAACACTCAGGAGAGCTGACTTCCCCCAGAGAGGAGTTACCTCATCAAGTAGCTTCCGGCAGTTGTTAGGTACATTTTGTAGGACCTGTCCAGACATGCTTGCTAGGAATACCACAGGTAGGACATGTCCACCAGAAAGAAAACACAGTTTGGAGCACGGATGTAAGTGTTTCTGTGGGTGGGATTTCTTTAGAGAGCACTGAGGGGCTGCTTTTCCCCTAGAAGTAAGGTGCACAAACCCTGAGGGGGTTTATAAAAGCAGGTAACATACCTGGTTTATTAGCCTTGTCACCTTCTGATACGTATACCCTGGCCTATAATAAACGTGAGTAATCATAGTTATTAATATGTATGGTATTTAGTTATTTATCTAGTACTGTCATGGATTTTATCTGCTTTGGCTCTCACAGAATCCCTGCACCTAACTCTACCCACTCACCACCATGAAGTAATAAATAATTTTCATTTTGTAAAGAGGGAGAGCAGTAAGTAGCTTAGTGGCTAAGTGATGCACATAGCTAAAACTGGGAAAGTAGGGTCTCAAACCCAAGCCTTTTTGACTTCTAATTTAGCACACTTATGAGCCTCTGCCCCTAACCTAACTGGGCATTCACTAGCTTGATTTCATAATGGGAGAATAATATATTGGGTGCCCTGGTTCTCTTTTCTATCCCTGCTCCCAGATTCCATGAGGGCAGGGTCAAGACCATAGATGTTTTTGTATTTATAGTTCCTATTCCATTCTCAGAATATAACACGCGTTGAAATTTGTGATAGTTTAAACTGTGACCACAGATTCTCTGACACTCTCTTCAAAAGATGAAGCCTGTTCTCTTTGAATGTGGGTCGGACTAGTGACTCATTTCTTGAATAGGAAAAAGTGAAAATAACAATTGCATCTTTAGAGACTAGGTCATAAAAAGCACTGTGGCTTCTTCTTTGCTCTCTCTGTTGGATCACTTACTCTGGGGGAAGTTCGCTGCTACGTCATGAGGGCACTTAGGATGTCCTGTGTAGAGGCCCACATGGTGAGGAATTAAGCCCTTCTGCCAGCAGCCAGTGAGAAACTGAGGCCTTTGGTCAACAATTTGCAAATGGATTTTTCAGCCCCAATCAAACCTTCATTTGACTAGCCCCAACCAATGACTTAACTGCACCTCATGAAAGACCCTGAGTTAGAAATGCGCAGCCCCACCATACCCGAATTCCTAACTTACAGAAATTGGAAGATGAGAAATGTTTGTTGTTGAAAGACACTAGCTTTTGGCATGTTCTGTTATGTAATATTGGATAAACTAATGTAGAAATGGATGAGTAGTATGTCCAAGGGCTTCAGGTTTATGAGGTTTCTGACAGCTAATGATAACGACTCAGTGATGTGGACTGTGACATTGGCTACTTCTCATTTGTTTTCAACTCTGAAAAGTGTGCAGCAGTTTTAAGTGTTTCCCGAGTTGAACAATAACCTGGGGATCATTTAAAAATACACAATCCAAAGCCCCATCCTCGACCTATGAAATACAGCGTCCTAAAGATAGAGTTTTAGAATTTACATTAAAAAGCAAACAAACAAACAAACAAACAAAAACCCTTTGAGATGATTCAGATGCAAACAGCCTGAACATGTCCAAAGAATATCATTTGGGAACAACTAAACTAGAACTCTTTCTTTTTTCCTTAATTCAGTTCTGATAATTAAAGTTTGCTATGGACAATTACATTTTAGTTCTCTTTCAGAGCCTCATTTTAATACCGTCTGTGATAGGGGAACATGCCTTGGCATGACAAGACGTTGTTGCATCTGCAGCTAGATCTCTGTTCAGGCTCATCTAGTGCTTGACATGGAGCCATGTCGGACCAGGGCCGGGGGACTGCTCCATCAGGCATATGTGTGATCTGGAGCGGAGAATGGAGACAGGTTCCAATGCAAAAATTGAGCCTGATACCTGGTATTAGTCTGAAAGGAGGCATGTTTATGTTTGAGTGTCTCCATATATACAGACTTCAAAAGGCCCCTTTGGGAAACAAAAAAGCACAGGAGAGTCAGTAGCTATGGTGAGCACTCACTGGAGGGAACTAGTTGGCCTACTGGAACGAAGGAAGAAGTCCTAATACCTACTCTGCTCAGTGGATGCTGACAGAATTCTGGGCACAAACAGAGCATATTTTAAATGTGTGTTTTTAGTTCTGTAATGCAATATTATAATCAATATAAAATTAGTGCTTTCAGCATTATAAGCGTGCACTGGGTGTGTTTTCTGTGATGCATACCATTTGGATTTCGATGTCAAGTTGTGATGTTTTATTGTAGGATCTGCATTTTTTTTAAAGGAAAAAGTTCAGGTGGTTGAGGGTACCTGTTACTCCTTATGAGTTCTGTTCTAGTACCTCTTCTGGCATTAAGTAAATGTGTGACTTTGGAAAGTTACTTTCCTGCTTTAGAACTAAAGTCTTTTCCTTAGAGAAAAGAACGATGTAGAGAAGATGATCCAGGTTCTCATATGAACAGATAGATGCCTCAGTTTAGCATTGTATTAGTTGACTAGAGCTGCTGTAACAAAATACCACAGACTGGGTGGCTTAAACAACGGACATTTATTTTCTCACAGTTCTGGAGGCTGGAAGTCCAAGGTCAAGGTGTCAGTAGGTTTGGTTTCTCCTGAGACCTCTCTCCTTTACTTGCAAATGGCTTTCTTCTCATTGTGTCCTCACATGGTCTTTCCTCTGTGTGCACACATTCCTGGTGTCTGTGTGTCCAATTCCCTCTTATTATAAGGACACCAGTCAGATTGGTTTAGAGCCCACCCTAATGGCCTTATTTTAACTTATCATTTCTTTAAAGGCCCTACTTTCAAATACACTCACATTCAGAGATACTAGGGGTTAGGGCTTCAAAATATGAATTTTTGGGAAACACAATTCACCCCTTAACAACTATCCAAATTACCTTTGGGTGTTAGAGAGGTCTTTTGTGGAGCAATGGCTGGGTTGGGTGCAGAGTACCCCTTGGGTGTCTAGAACAGGTAGAACATATAAAGCCCCTAAAGACATCTGGTCCTTTCTCTGATTTTCCAGAAAAGCTGTGAGATTATCTCTCTGTGTTAGTAGAGTCAAAGTTAGAGTCACAGAATGCTAGTGATAAAGGGGATCTTTGAGTGATGCCCTTATTGAGATTAGAGGAAGCTGAGGTCCAGGGAGAGACTGTGCTATGTTTATAACCAAGTCTTTTGATTTATAACCCATTCCCATCCATTCAAAGACAAAGCAGAGTATATAACCATACTTTCTGATCTCATGACTACCTCACTCCAACACCTCTGAGATACTCCAACTTAGGAAGGTGTGACATTTTCCCCTGCTCCAGTAAGGGGAGGTTATAATAGTACTTCACTAGGAATATGCTAAGAACATTCTAGAAGTAGCGATATCCTCTAATCAGAAGCCTTTTGTTGGAAGGAGGGCTTTTTTTTTTTTTTTGGTTTTCCAAAGAAAGGTAGGTTTCTCACCATAAGCTGCAGGATCCAGGCTAATAAATGTGCAAATTGGCTAAGTTTTGTTATATATAACAGGTAAAGAACAGAGAAACAATAGTAGGAATGATCTATTTACTTATTTAATTTAACTTCAGAATTAGGACGGGAAATGATTTTTCATATCTAAATAATTTTAGACCCAATGGATTGTTAATGTGTTTTAAGAAGTTACATCAAATTATCATCATTTCTTTCTGGAATCCTTATGTGACTTGAGAGTCAAAGATGTGACCTGGTTCTTTCTCTGGGTTAAGTGGAATAAAATTTGCAATTGTTGTGGGTTTTTAAAGATCATGGGCAAATCAAATAAGAATAATCCTCTCAAATATTTGTGCCTGTGGTAGAAAGCAATTGTCTACATAACCCAACAGACATATCGGTCTTTCTTGGGAAAGAAATTCTGTGAGCATCACATTGGTGGTCCCAGTTTATCTTACGCACATGATAAAATAAGCAGCATTTCCTTGTTCTGAACCCACTGAGAGAAGAAAGGCTGCCCACACATTTCCCAGAGTTGAAACAGGGACATCTGAGTTTAAGCACTGGCTACATGTTATTTATAAAGTGAATTATCTGAATATAAAAATAGAGATATCTTTTAATGTTGTGCAGAGCGATTTGCCACTTTTATTGTATGTCTGCTGTTCATGAGACGATATTTGTCCCACAGACCCACTCTCTACTTTTGGAGAGTTTGTAAGTGATTTATTCACTTAACACATATTTAGCGAGGCTTCCTGTGCTAGCCACTAGGGATGTAGCAGTGAACATCAGCAAAGACATGTTTCTACTCTCAGAGAGTAGTTTATATTTTAGTGAGAAAGGCCTTCATGAAATAATTTCACTTTTGAAAGTATAACTGCACGTAGGGATAAATTCTCCAAAGAAAGGAACATGGTTCCTTTCAGAGGACGTATGAAGGCAGATCACAAAGGATCCTGCCCCAGGCTTGAAGGCTCCCCCTGAGAACCTGATTCTGGGTTGAGAAATGCTGGATGAGGGAGACGCTAAGCAAAGTTCTGAAAGGTGGTGGCAGAAGACAAGGGTCAGACAGAGGGAGCAGCATGTGCAAAGATGTGACATAACAGAAAAACGCTGGGTTGATTGGGAATGAGAGAATTGGATTTTTATCTTGTTTTCTTCTTTAGTGTAAAATTACTTCATTTTGGGGGGGCCTCATGTTCTTATTTGCATAACCACTGAATTTGAATCAGAAAATCTGAGGGACCTCAAAGTCTCTGAACTAGATTCTTTCATTCATACAAATTACCCCAGCACCTACCCTGTACCTGGTTATCTGATTGGTCCTGCAATTCAAAGATGAATTAACTGGAGTCATTGACTTCAAGTAGGTTGGTCTAGGAGGAGACACAAACAGATGAGACAACCAGTTGGGATACTATGTTGTATGTGTCATGGGAAGACAGATGAGAATGGAATTAACCCTGACAGGAGAAGAGAGGGGCAGTCGGGAGGACTTAACAGAGTAAAAGACCTTTCGCTAGAAGGTCGTGGTGAAGTTAGCTTGGGCAGCCAGGATGGTATGAAAAAGTTTGTGGAGATTAGAAATATTCATCGGGACAACAATGAGTAACCGTACTCCATACACTAAAGTATCACAAGTTAGTCATGTCCTTTTGAGACTGCACGTGCACCACAATCTCCAAAGTTGATTTTGGAAATACTTGCCCTGTTTCTCCTTGTTCTGTGAGGCTGGGGAAGAGTGGAAATGGTTTACAGGCTTTGGCTTGGTTTCCCATCTGTCAGAAAATGCCCTTTGCACAGTGGGATTCTAGTGACTTAATTATTGTTTGTGGGATATTTAGAAGTTCAGGTCAAGGATAAATTTCTGTTGCAGAACTAAAGGCACATAAGTAAGATGTTTAAAAATGAAGTAGAGGGTTTTTTTTGTTGGTTTTTTGTTTTGTTTTGTTTTATTTTTGCAGGAGAAGGATTTTAATGGCCTGATCTGCTACTATAGTTGGGTCAGATTGTCAGAAAATTATGTTATCCACCAGAGAGGGACAAGAAGAGCCTTCTGAGGAGCTGCTCTAAAATTATTTTCCATTTATTCTCTTAAGTATTTGGATCGAATACGAAATAGAGTTTCCTTGCCAAGATAGGATTGGCATTCCTGTGGTGTGTTAAAAGCTGGCCAAGGGATTGGCACAAAAGGAGACAACCCACACAACTTGAGGAACATTTGCTAGAAATTGGGTCGTGGTCGCTTAGTGTAAATGTGATGAGAAACAGAACAAAACTAACAGTGTCGATTTTAAAATTTATTTCCTGCCTACTTCCATAAGGACTTGAAGGTCTTAAGAAAAAAACATCACTGTAACATGACCATTAAAATACACTACAAAAGCAAAACCTCACAAAAAGGTTTGCATAATAGCAACTGTTTTTTGTTTGTTTGTTTGTTTGTTTGTTTAACAAAGGTATATTACTATTGTTAATATTGTTTTTGTTTGGGGACATGAATTTTAGGTGAAAGATTCCTGGCAATCTAAGCCAAAAATGAAAATATGATTGCTCAGCAACTTTTATTGACTGATGAAAAAGGAAACAGATCAGTCTATCAGGAGATATATTCCTTAATCTATTAATTATGCCAATTTTTTTTACTATAAAAATAATAGTATAAATTTCTATAACTAAATAGTATACATTTCCGTAACTTCAGTAAGTTTTCCAGCCACTGGCAAACTCAGCCTGGTAGGACAGTTTTCTGTTTGTTTGTTTTTGTTGTCGTGGTTTGACATTGACCTTTAGCAAAATCTTATACTAGTTTGAAGGCATTTTTTATATTAGGGACATAGCTCAGGCAATCCAGGTTTATAGTTTTCTATTATGATTTGATGCAAGGAAAAATATCAGTAAGCAGATGGATATTATCTTGTTTAGATCAGTATTTTAAAACTTTTGTGTTCACAAGAACTGCCTGGGGCCTTTGTTAAAATATAGATTCCAACGCCTGCCCTACATTTACTGAGTCAAAGTCCCTAGCAAGAGGCCTGGGTGCATGTTTAACAAATGCACCAAGTGGTTTCTAATGCTCAAGCAAGTTTAGGAGCATGCCATAGGTGGTTTTCTTCAACTATTCCTGTGCTTTGTAGCAGTCATTCTGAACATAAATTGTGATAGGAGCTTGAGGCAATAGCCTGACAAGTGAGATGATAACCCCCAGCAGAGCCAGCTTAATTAGCTGGCCTGGAACCATAATATCATTTCCCTTTCTCAAGCTCTGGTGCTTCAGGATGCTGCCAGCAGTTCCCTCCAGGTGCCTTCTCATCTGTTATACCATTGACCCTTAGAGCATCTCCATGTGGTGGGCAGAACAAGTATAAGGCTGTATTTCATTGATTTTAAGATGCACATTTTCCCATGATTTTACATCTCTAAAATTAGTATGCATTTTAGAATCGATGATGTATGAATTTGATGGCATCTTTTTTTCTGTTTTAGTGATATGTAAAATAATGGTGCATCTGTATATTCAAAAGTGTTGAAGATTTGACGAACTTTGGTTGCTCCTTTTACAGATAAACCTTCCGAGACATTAAGATATTGATATGACTGTGGAAAGTCACTACTGGTTGGGGGAGCCCGGACTCAGACCAAGCTCTCTGTTCTTGTACTAGTTATTTATAGCTGAGTAAACAAATTACACCAAACGTTAGTGCCTTAAAACATTAAATATTATCACACAGTTTCTTGGGCCCAGCATTTGCAAGTGGCTTGGCTAGGGGATTCTGTCTTGGGGGGTCTCTCATGAAGTTGCAGGTAAGGTGTTGGTTGGGCCTTACATCTGAAAGCTGTTCCCCTGGCCAGCTGGCTCCCTCGCACTGCTGGCAGGTTGATGCTGGTGTCAGTGGGAGTCCCCAATTCACCCCCTTGTAGGTCTCTCCACAGGCTCTTGAAAGTGCCCACTGTAGAGTGACCAGCTTCCGTCAGTGCAAGTGATCCAAGAGACTGGGGCAGGACAACATTGCAGTGCTTTTGATGACTTCATTTCAGACACCTCTCATTATCACTTCTGCATGTTTGATTTGCCACACAGACCAACCCTGACCCAGTGTCCACAAGGACTACACAAGGGCATGAATATCAGAAAGTGGAAGTCATTAGGGGCTGGCTGTTTCCACCACACTCCTTTTCCAATACAGTTTTGTTTTGATCAGCTTCACCATCTCATACCTTAAGTCAAGTTCTTAAATTGAGTGAATGAAAACTCTTTGGGATGTCTATCCCATTGTAGCACTTTTGAAACTTGAATGTGCCTACGAATTCCGTGGGTTTTCTGTTAAAACACAGGCTGATTCAGGAGGTCTAGAATGCAGCCTGAGGGTCCTCATTCTAATGAGCTCCAGTGTGATTGATGCCTTTGCTTCTAGTCAGTGATCGAGAATTTGAGTAGCAAAATGAACAGAGCCAGGAAGGCCTCCAGTAGCACTCTCTGCAGAGCTTCACTGCAACCAGAAGTCCTCTCTCAAGGGTACTGACTCCTTTTATTGTGGCAGAGAGACAAACTGGGGAGAAGGAACTAAGGAAACCAGCTTACTTAACTAAGTTGGTTAAGGAAAAGAGAGGTTTAAGCAGATAGGAATCCATGCATCGTTGGGTAGGCAGCCTGTTGCAGCTCGTTGCAGCTGCGAGCCTCTGCCAGCCTCTTCACAGTGAAGGTCAGGTTTCAGACAGCAACAGCTGGGTGCTCAAAATGGTGAGGTAATTACAGGGGTGGGGGGTGGGATGGAACATAAATAGTGTTTAAAACGAAATGCTTCAGTGCATTATTCAGATGCCCATCAGTGGATTCCCCCATCCTCCTTTCTTGCTTCTCTCCTCTCTTAACACACACACACACACACACACACACACACACACACACACACACACACACGCCCATTAACACTCAGGAAAACTCTGAACCCACAATTCCATAAATGCTGCCATGCTTTTAGCCACTTTCAGCTGCTTGGCAGATATCTTGAATACTGTCCCTGGCACTCTTTCTTCTTACCCATGATAAAACCTCTGTCCTCTGTCTTCCTGCTCATCAGTTAAGAGGGACATATTAGATAGTATGTGGTAAGAGGGAATTCTTAAACCTTATGAAATGGAGGAGAACATGGTGAGGTCTCTGTAGTGGGACACAGGGAACTACATTTTCACATGCCGGTGGTTGTTGGGGACCTTTGGAAGGGGATCAAATTTATCACCTTCTACTACTTCATCAGCCATGCTAGTCCATAACTGTAAAAGGTAAAAGTTGCTATTTACTGAGTACTACTGTGTGCCAAGCACATACACGCCATCATTTACTCTTCCACCAACCTGAGAGGAGCGTGATCACTCCCTGTTTGCACAGGAGGAAACCAAGCCCATGAGAGGTGAAGGCATTTACCTTACACAGCTAGTAGGTAATAGTTTTACAGTCCACCCAGGCTGGTTTCAGCCGAAAGCTGGTATGTCCAGAGAAGTAAAAAGAGAAGATAAGACTTATCAAGGCTGGAAAGGCTCTCAGTATTGAGTCCATGCACTTACTTCGCATCTGTTCTTGTGCTACTCTTAAGTATTTACCTGAAAGAAATGGAATTTATGTCCATGCGAAGGTCTGCATGCAAATATTTACAACAGTTATTTGTATTACTGAAAAAACTAAAAACAGCCCAATTGTGGGTCAGCTCATGAGTAGGTAAACAAAGTGTGTCACATCCATACCGTGGAATACCACTTAGCAATAAGAAGGAGCAAGCTATTGATTTGATGACATCAACCTGGATGAATCTTAAGAGCGTCATGCTAACCGAAAGAAGCAGGCCATGAAAGGCTACATACTATTATTTTTATAACATTCGAGAAATGGAAAAACTATAGGGACAGAAAACAGAGAATGCCTGGGGTTCGAGATGGAAGGGGGATGACTACAAAGGGATATGAGGACATTTTTGGGGTGATGAAAATCTATGTCTTGTGTCTGCAGTTATATAACTGTATACCTTCGTCCAGTGCATCAAACCGTATCTTCAAAAGGATGTATTTTATTGTATGTAATTTATACCTCAATAAACATGACTTTAAAAAATATATCAACCAGTCCAAATCCACTGTTTTCCCGATGGGGAAACTGGCTCCAGCTGAGGAAGTGACTTGCTACAGCAGCCGTGAGTTAAGAATTCAGGTTTCTTGGCCCTGGTCCTGAGGCAGAAGTGAGCTGAGACCTTGTCCTCCTGCCTTTGTCCACAGCACATTCCTCAACTCTCAGTGCAGCACTGTGGGTGGCTTTTTAAAACTCAAACTCCACTGTGCTGCTGATCAGGCTGTTGACCTGCAATTGTCTAGAAGGCTCTTAATTAGAAAATGAAGTAAATTTGCATTCAGCCAGAATCTAAAAAACAAAGCTCCAATAATGAACGTCTACATTCATATTCCAGTCTCCTGTTTCAAGAGAGAGGTGAAAAAAGGCAAAACAGTACCATTAATTTATTCAGAAGAGTGCCTTGAAGGGCATTGCCACCCAGTCAGTCTAGAAAGAACAAAATGTCCCAGAGATTCACACCAACATCTTGTCACAGAAAGCAGGTGAGATTTAAAGTGGGCCAGACCTAATTTTAGTTCCTAAATCTTTTACTTTCTAACTTCATGTCCTTAAGTAGCTACTTAAACTTCTCTGTCTGTAAGATATATTTAAATGAGAGATTGGGAAATAGAGGACCTAGCCTACCTACGACAGACTTCTCTAGTATCCAGCACTGGGCTATGTGCTTTATATGCCTTATCTTAAACTTTAACAGTCATTATCTCTACTGTGGAGATGGTCGAGCCTAGGGTAAGTAATCTGTCAGCGATTGACCACCTGGCTAGAAGTGTGGGGCTATATGTAGATTTCAGTAAATGATTGTGGACCTGAATTGAGCCCCATTTATAAAATGATTGGTTGAGGAGGTTCAAAAGAAGTTTGAAAGAGAGCCTCATTTTATTTTTATTTCATTATTTTATTTTTTGCTTTTAAAGAAAAAGTGAGAAAACAATTGAGGCCAAAATTAGGGCCCTGAGTGAGCGCCAAACTCCCACTTGAGGAGAAGGTGTCCTCCCCAATCGCACCTTTTCTCAGCCTCCTCTCTGTCCAGAAAAAAATACCCCAATGACGCAAGAGACCTTGTGCTACTTAGGGCTCAGCTGACACCAGAGAGCCAGGGAGACTTTCCACCTGCCCCTCAGCGGGGCAACTCTCTGGAGACATTCTCTGTAATCTCAAACTCTGTCTGCCTTCTGAGATTTAGAGGCTGGTTTAGCACTAACTGAAATAGGGTTGGTTTTATTTACTTTTTTCTCATTTACACTTACAATTATATACCAAGTAAGTTTTTCATTTTCACTTGAAAATATTTCTCATTCTGTCACAAAGCCAGCATAAGACTAGATTTATAAAACACCAACTAGTTTTGATAACCTAAGATACCTAGCAAGCCAACAACTAAACTAGCAAACTTACCAAACACAATAGACTTGGTTTCTATACTGTGTATTTTCAAATTCCTCCATTGTATGCTTCGTGTGCCTGGGCTCAATTTTCCTTTCCTAACCATTGGCTTCCAGTATGAAGCAGCCAGTTAGATTCTGGTGCATCCCATCAAGGACTGGGTACCAGTTTCTGTCATAGCTGTTGTACTCAAGGGGCATAATTTAGGCTGAAAGTAAGTGTGCTAGGTTCTCATGTACAAAGAATTTGCTAATTGTTAAAGCTATGCATGGCAAGAGGGAAAGCACATATAGTTTAGATGCCAGAAATTTCTCTACAGCCCAGGGCAGAATTATTATCCTCTTAAATACTTAGGAGCCTGAGACTGGAAAAACTAGAATCAAGGTTAGCGGTCAAAGTGAACCTGTAAAGACAGTTTCCCAACACCAGCCCAGGGCTGTTTCTGCTAGCCTACAGCACATTCTCTTTGTATAGGTTATTTAATAAATTCATTTTACAACCTTTAGAGCACAGTAGGAAACAATGCAGTTACTGAACCATATGAACACAGCTGCCAACATCTTGTTGATTCAGAATTGTCCAAAGACTTCCATGTGGGGGTGGGACTGACGCAACATGCTGGTTCAACAGTTGACAGATAAATTGGAGTTTCATTTCCTCAGCCTTCTGTTGGAGGTGCTAATGAGCATTGAAAGTCTGGAGAAACACAGGAGGGCGACAAGGGATGAATCTTGCCTGATCTACATACTGAGTAATCGAGCGTGGATGATGTAGACTTGACATCACTAGGTAATAAGTGGACACATTTGAAGGTACTAATAAAGGCCAAATAAAATCAGTACTGTGAATATTTTAATTAAGTTCCGCTTGCAAATTGCGTGGGCTGGTATCATCATTTATTAGAGAGAATATTTGCTTTTCCTAATATCCTTTTATATGTTTCCTGAAACATTCTTTTATATTTCGTTGGGCACTGTGCCAAGATTCTTTGGCTTCTGGAAAATGAGGGGGTTGGACCAGATGATCTCTGAGGTCTCTTCCATGCGCCATTTCGTGACTTGCTTGGCAAGAGAATTTGCCTGCAATGAATCGCATTCCCTTGCCCCCGCCACACACATTTATCCAGGCTTCTGTTTTCGCCATTCATTTTCTCATTCATTCAAGAAGCATTTTGGATGCTTGCAATGTGAGAATTACTGTGCTAACAATTAGAAATATGCCAGAACACCACCAGGCCCCTACTCTCAAGGGATTACATTCTAATAGATAAATAAGTAAGTAGTGTATCAAGAATATGTTAGGGGGAGCCCACGGCAGTATGAAAACACACAGGAGGACCCTTAAGCTTGATGCAGTCAAGAAAAGCTACTCGGAGGATGTCATATTTTAAGTTGCTCCTTCAGATAAGAAGGTGAAGACTAGGACAAAGAAGTATTTGGTTGGACTTCCCTCTGTGTACCTCCCAGGATGTTTTGAGCATCTTTTCTGTATATAGTGTAAAAGAGGATTATAAGAATGTGATAAAACACAGGCCGTACTTGGTGTCGGAACACAAAGTAGAGAGAAGCAGTAATGATTTTTGGAGAAGGGATGGCAAAAGTTTAATACTCAAAGTGCAGACGTTTATAAAAAGGAATGACAACCTTAATATATTCTACATTTTGCTCCTTAAATATACTCTATGGACCACAATTAAACTCAAGCACATCTTTATAAAACATCAGTTATTTTAATCAAATTGTTAGAGCTGGAAAATATTTTAAGTTATCTATACTAATCATTTCATGCAGGAGGCAGTTGATGCCCAGAAAAGTTAATTATTTTTTTCAGAAATCAGACAGAGCCAGCTCCAGAACCCTGCCCACATCTCCAAACCACCTTCTTTCAAGGCTCAGCTCAAGATGTTACTCCCTTTAAAACGCTTTCTTCCATACTCCATTCTTTCCTCCCTTATTTTCCAGCAGACCCCAACTTTAAACTTTCCGTTTTTTAAAAAATAACTTGATTTTTTTTGCCAAAATATTTGAAGTCTTATTAGACCTCCCAACATTCTTTAGTATTTTTTTTTAAAAATCCAACAAACATGCATCGAATTTTGACAGTGAGGGCCTTAAGCACTGGAGGACATTCTTCTTGTCCTTAGCTTGCATTCTAAAGAGGAAGGTGGATAACAGGTCTTAAGGAATGAAATCTTAAGTTCTTCCTTTGGAATTTAAGTTCTTCAGTGATCTGACACTATTCCTACTTTCCAGGATTCTCTTGGTAAAGTCGGGCGTGTGGCCAACACAAAAGATTAATACTTCCATTCACAGAGTTCTCACAGATTTTTATTAAACATATATCAGCATAGAGAGGAGATGCAGTGTTTTTGTCTTTTTGTCCCAAAGGTCATTAGGCTATCATTAGTGATCTCTTTCTAGTCGAAATATTTTTGTTATATTTTAGCATAGGAGCTAAATATTATTTCCAGGATTTTTGTATTTTCTCACCCTTTTTATCTATCAATTTTATCAAAAAAAAAACAAACAACAAAGTAATTTGAATAAAACAGGTTGGCACAAATACTGGTCTTTTAAAATTAACCTTTTACATATATGAATGTATACCTAGAGCTCCAAGCCAATCACGAACAACCTTTTTCTTGTCTATTCGTGAGAAGACTTACCACGGAGGAACGTATTTTGTTAGATACAGTTAGGAATTCTCCAGTCGCAAGTCATTTTAGAGATTCTCAGACTTTTATTTACTCTGTTTTTAAAGCAAATTGTACTCATTTTTGTATGACATTAATTAAAATGAAACCTGTTCTAAACAGACTTTCCGTACAGGTAATCCCATTTTTCTTTATTTTAAATGTGTTTGCTGAAAGCCATAAATAAACTAGAACTCAGAATATTCAGTGTGAAAATAACAGGTATAAAAATGCAAATTTAACTTCGAATACTATGCTGGCTTATAAATGTATCAAAATGATTTCTATCATATTATATTATCATATCCTATCATATCTGTTAGTAGAAACTGTAGAAATCAAATGTTAGCTGATTGTTGTTGACGTTAGTGTGATGGCCAGGATATCATGTAAAGGATTTGTGTTTGTACACTTGTAGCCCACCCGTCTCACCACCACCTGACTCATACCGGGGTGTCACAGTGTTGGTTTAAGAAGTAGGTGACCTTGATCTAGTTATGGCTCTGACACCCACTAGTTTTGTGGGTTTTAGCTACTAGCAGCACCTCTTTGGCATTCGGTATTCTCATCTACAAAATGTAGTGATTAGACTGAATGTGCTAAAGACTCATGCACTTTTGAGATAGATGAATGTGAGTGATGGAATGTTTTTTTCTCTTTTGTACACGGAGAAGCAAAAGCCATGAAAGGTAAGTGACATGTTCATGGCCACAGGGAGAGTCACCAGCTTATTAGGAATAGGGCAGGCTCTTTCAGATATTTTGGTCCTGTCCATCCCTTTGGACCTTATGCTTCCTCAAAATCACCCCGATACCACCGGTCTGGTATTGGATTTCACTGTCCACAAAGCCCAGTCATTGGCATTTGCTCTGGTGTCTCTTAGGATAACTTCTTGGTAGGTATTTAAAAGGCGTGAGAGTACTAAAGTTCCCATAAATATCCCATTTTAATAATGAATTCTCTCCCACCATGCCAATCAAAATTAGTATCTTAAATGAACTTATCTTTTTTATTGAACCTCATTTTGGAGAGAAACCAATAATTAAAGTGAAACAGTAAGAAGACACTCTCCAGGATATTACAGAGTCTCCTCTTCAACTACGTTTAGAAACAACTCCTATTAGGAATGAAGAATTTAAGCAGAAGTTAACTCCTCATTTTCCTTTGGATTAATACTATTAAGTTTGTGGCGTGTGTAATTAGCTGCTTTGTGACTTTCTGTGAATAGTGTCCTTGGCAGCCATACATTTAGGAATGTGATGGCTATATATTTGATTGCTTAAAAACAGATCACATATTTCCATGTGAAAACATTCCAAGTAATGGGTAGGTTTACAGGTGCCGTTTTAACTCAGTTTGCAGCTCAACTGTAATGCTCATCTTATTAGCTTGTCTTTGGAGAGTGGGAATCTATATAGGAGGAAGGAAGAGGAAGAGAACTGAGCAGAGTTTTGAAATTGACATAATTTCCTTGGCACTACCTATTGAGGCCTCTCTGTCTCTAACTACTGTCCTCAGGGCCTTCCAGCATTCTGATGTCCCATCATGGTCCTTTGTTAATCTAGAAATCACTCAGTCCACTCTGAATCAAAACCCGCATTCTGGCTGGCAGTTGTCTACACTGAGGTGAGAATGTTGCACTCTGATTGGACACATTTATACTAAGGAGTAAATGGTAATTACAGCTATAACTTCCGAGAAGCAATTTCTGTTTTGTTTTGTTTTGTTTTGTTTTGTTTTGTTTTGTTTTCCAACTGTGAAACTGAACCTAAAGTGTAGACTTTCAGGCATGAGGAGAGGGAGAAGACAGAAAATTCAGGCCTGAAAATGTCTCTCAGTTCAGTTCTCTTTGTCTGCCGCTGTACTTCCCAGCTCTTTTATTTCTTGTTGAAAGCTTCATTTACTTTGCCATCTCCCAAGGCAATAGTGGAGTTGTGAGGATGAGTGAGAGGAATGGCGGAAAGCCGATGTGGATAGTCGTCACCACTTAACTTGCGCGTGATGTTTGTAAATCAGCTCCGTCTTTTGAATTAGACACTTGGCTTCAAAGATCAGAACCACAAACTGTGTAACTTCAGGCAAGTGTTTAAGCTCAGAGTCTCCATTTCTTCATACTACTCGGGCGTTATAAGGATTAATGGTAATAAGCAAAAAGCCCTTGGACCAACACAGATGCTCAATAAATAGGTTATGTTATTAAGAGGCCAAGAGTGGCTGGATAGTGGCCTCAACAAAATCTGGAAAGCAGCAGCATCAAAGAGAATTTTCTGATAAGTGGCATGTACATTGTTCTTTGAAGGGTAGATAATGTCAAAGTATTCCATTTGTTTTACATGGATTTCTAGGAACGGAAAACAGGTGGTGAAGCTGCGATATAGCATCCCAGGGGTAGTACCTCCAGATGTGTGCAGATGAGGCCAGCTGAGCTGCTCTGAGGAGAGCGGGACCTTTGCAGAGAGAGAACATGGGGTAGGATGCTGGAGGAGGGTTGCAAACCCAGCCTGAGCAGTCACCGAGATGCATGCACTTTCATCAGCAGTCATCCGTCGTCTGTGTGAGGCGACAATCAATACCAGAAGGAGAAGGTGACAAATCATTCATTGCCCAGAGACTGGCCATAAATCCAGTGCCCGTTTATTTTCTTTGTAACCACTTTAAAGAAACTTCCACACGTGTCCTGTCCCTGCCACACAGAGCCTCACCCCTGGGCTTGCAGAGCTCTGTAGAAAGATCTGCAGTTACCTTTTGTGTTGTGAGGAGTCTTATTTTAGAGGAATTAAAGATGTGTTCTGTTCCATTCTGCTTAAGTTATAACAACATTCTGATTGTCTTTTTCTCCATCTGTTCTTCAGTATGAATTTTAGAGAAATAATCTGTCTGAGGGGTCTGTGTTTGCCTCTGCACTTTACACCTATTAGCTCTGACTTACTGCAAACTCATTCTTAATACATCCCCCCCTCCTTTCCTTTGGCTCAAGAACACACTCTTTTTCTGTATAGACTCCCTAAAGTCAGAACATAAAGGCCAACTGGTCCACCAGCTTATTGGTAGTGAGGAAATGGCCTGGGGAGGGAAAATGACGCCCTCTCCCGAGCACTAGGACTGGGCCCAGATGTGCTGCTCTGGGTTCAGAGCCCCCTTGCGGTCCACAGCTTCTCCCCAGTGCTCGGAAGTAGAGGGTGTGTTGTCCAAGCTGCCTGCACTTCTCAAGCTCCTGTGCCGCCTTGGAATGTCTCGAAAGACGAAGAGATAGTCAAACGAGCAAGTGAAGTTGGCAAAGAATGAAGCCTTTTTAGACAGCTTTGGAATGATTAGAGCAGGGAGGTGGGGACCCCACAATGCATTCCGTAGAGAGTAGATCTTTTGTAAGCACTGATTTATTTTTCTGCTGAAGGCTAGCCTCAGGCAGAATTGGGAAATAGCCAGCTCTATATGATGCAGTGATTTTCAAACCTTTTTCCCACCTCCCTTTCAAAACAGTGGGACTCTTACTTCAAATAGAAGCATCAGAGGAAGCCCAATGTGTAAAACAAATAAAAATGGTTAAGTGGGGGTAGGAGGCCCAGGTTCTGTCTATTTGGTGCACAGTCTCTTTACATTTCTGACCTACCCACACCCTCTACTCATTACAGGACTCCAGGGGAGGCTTGACCCTTGGTGCTCCATTTGGAAGCCACCACTGCAGTGAAAAGCCAGTGTTTGAGACTCAAGCAACCCCACTTAGTTACCTTAGGCAAATCCCTCAACTACAGAGCCTGACTTTCTTTTCATGTCAATTGAGGACAGAGCGTCAAACTGAAAGATCTTTGCATGTAAATGTTGATAGAACGATATACTTGGTTCATAGCAGACTTTCTGTAAATGTTGATTCCTGCTTCTCTTTTTATCTCATTTTCCTTTTCCCCTTTCCATTCCTTTTTCCCTTGAATGTCCTCCCTCTCTTCAGGAGCCCAGCGACCTCTGCCTCTAGCACTCTCCAGACCTGCTCAGCTCTCCAGGAAAAGTAAGAGTCACTTATGTTCTAGGGTCAGCTCCGGTCAGCTCTGTCTCCTCCAGGAGCATTTCCACCGGCACCTCTAGACTCTGGCAGGAGACCTTCAACCTTTCTCTTTAATTTTCAGTTATTGAGAGCTGGCTTGAGCAGTTAACATTCAGGGGAATTGTATTGAGGGACTTTGCAATCAGCAGTCATTCCTTCTGACCAGCTGTCTGACTTCTTTGGTCCCTGGTTGAATTTAGTCTGGGCACTTATGTAACGATGCAGTGTGTGCATTCCTTAAAATCCTCAGGTTCTGCGAAATTGCTTTCTAAAAACATCAGGGATTGTGGGAATCAGAGGGTTATGAGAAAATCACTCAAAACCCATTAGACTTTATAACCGAGATGTTAACAAAAGCCATGACAATACCAAAAAATGAAGAAATATCATTCTAAGATAGAACTTTACCTTTAAAAAAGGTTAATGGAGGCTTGATGGAAAAGGTAAAGAAGGATTAAAGTTGTTGAATTTTGGAGACAAAGATAAAATGAACTAAAATCTCTCTCTCTCTCTCTCTCTCTCTCTCTCTCTCTCTCTCTCTCTCACACACACACACACACACACACACGGCATTTCCATGACAGCCGATATGCTGGTCTGAGCCAGGAAGAATGTGAGTGTCATTCTCTCCATATTCTGCTGTGATTGAGTATGTTTGGGTTAGTTGCTATTCTTTGGTTGTACAAAATATTAACATTCTGGAAAAATTGCATATGAACACTTCTATTGTGCTGACATGATTCCACTATTTGCTAGTTCATACAAGCTAGGTCATATTACAATGACAGACTGTATCCATTCAGACTAGATATCGGTAGCCTAAACCCCAGAGGACTCGGGGGGTGGGGGAGGGAGACAGCTGAGTAAGGCTCTCTTCCCTGTTCACAAAACCTCATGATCCTACATGAGACAAGGGAATGAACTCAAATAGCTGCAGTACAAGTCACATCATAAATCTCATACAGTGTCAGGTTAATCAGGAACTATTTCCAACTGTGGAGGGTTACGAGGCAAAAGCTTTCAGGAGTAGAATTGGCAGGATTTCACCAGGAGATGAAGGGCAAACAGAAGAAATGGGGGAAACCAGAAAGTACAGGGCATATTTGGGGAACCAGCATATTTTGGGGGCAGCATTTTGGTGCCAGAGCCACTGAGGGACATATGGGAGCAGTGAGATAAATGTAGAAATGGAGTTTGACTTTAGGATGTAGGAGGCCTTGACTGCAGCGATAAGGGTGTCATCAAAGAATTTTAAGCAGGGAAGTGATGTGATTAGAGTCATCCTTTAAGAAGCTCCTTTGGCAGCTTATGCAGGGTGATGGTGGTGAGGAGTAGAGTCCAATTAAGAGGTGTTAATAGCTATCCCTTTTAGAGATGTGAGGGCCTGAGCTTGACCGTGACAGTGACACAGTGGCAGTGGCATGTGTGGTGAAGGCACGATGCAACAGACATTTTGGAGACAGAATCTCAAGCATTTATCACACCAAATGGATGGTATAAGGCTCTGGTATTACCTGTCTAATGATGACATATTTACCGTTTTGGGTTATGATAGTCAATATAGAGCTTGGTTTTGGAATGTTTGAGGACTCATATGCTGAGGGCTGGTGGGAGCCACGGCACACCTATGGGTTCTGCAACTGGTCTGTGCTGAAGTGTGGGCAAAGCTTGTGACCCTTACGTTACTGCTGCGTGATCCATGCAGATACAATAAAAGAGCTTGCCCTCAGCTCTGGGAGGGGAGAGGTTTTTTCCTGTATTGAGAGACCTACCTACCCGAGCCCAGTCCCTGCTCCAGTTCTGTTCCCAGGACCATAGCATTTTTAAATTTGAAAGACTTCAGAAATCATCTTATCTCTAAATCCTTTGCTAGATGGAAAACTATGACCCAGAAAGGTCAGGTATGTGTCCAGGGTGAGCCAGAAGCAGAACCCAGACTAGAACCAAAGACTATCACTTACCAATCTTTAGAAAATCTTTTAAGTAATTTTCTGTGTATTAGAGCTCTCCAGAGAAACAGAACCAATAGGATATAAAAAGAGATTTATTGTGAGGAATCAGCTCATTTAATTATGGAGGCTGAGAAGCCCCAGTATCTGTCATCTGCAAGCTGGAGACCCAGGAAAGCCGGTGGTTTAATTTGGTCTGAGTCCAAAGGCCTCAGAACCAGGGAGCCAGTGGTATAAATCTGGGTGAAGATGTGATGAGATGTCCCAGCTGGAGCAGTGAGGCAGAAAAAAAGGAACAAATTCCTCCTCCCTCCCTGTTCTTGTACTGTTCAGGACTGGGGGGCGGAGGAGGGAGGCGTGTAGATGCTGCTCCTGCTCCCACATGGGGAAGGAGGACAGTCTGCTTTCCTGAGTCTACCAATTCAAATGCTAAACTCTCCTGGAGACACCCTCACAGACCCACCCAGAGATACTTGACCAGAAATCTGGGCACCCTCTGACACAGATTGACTATTCACATTAATTATCATAGGCTGCTTGGAATTGCTAATCATAATACTTTGTTCTTAGAGAGCATTTTCTAATTTTTCAGTTTTAATTTACCTGTTTCCTCTTTTGACCCTCATGATCTCATTGGTAGACAGACGTTTCTCTTTACAGGTAAGCAAATGACGCGTGACAGGTAGTGACCTAACCGACCATATGATGACTTAATGGAAAATCAGGACTAGAGCCTAGGTTTCTAATTCTGATTCCATTTTCTTTCCCACAGTTGAATTGTAAATTCTGTGGCTCTGCTAAATCAGTGGTTTTTAAAATGTGGTCCGGGACTAGCAGCATCAGAATCACTTGGGAACTTGTTAGAAATGCAGATTCTCAGGCCTGCCCCAGACCCACTGAATCAGAAACTCTGGGGACTGAGGACCAGCAATCTGTTTTATAATAATTTCACCAGATGATTCTGCATGCTAGTTAGAGAACCACTGTGGTAGCAAAACAATCTGTTCGGTATCCAGAATTTCACTACATTTTGCTCATATATCAAATTTATGAGAGAATAGAAAAGATAATATTAAAAACTGACCATAAAAATCAGTACATCTGTCTTTTTCTCTTTTCCATCCTCTTCTCCCCTTTCCCTTCATTCGTTACTCCTACCGATCGGGTAATTTGTAGTAACTTTTCACTAAAAGCGTTTTCTTACAAAGCTGGCAGAGCTGTCATGAACTTTAATTCATTCAACCCACATTACTTGACACTTACAAAGCATGAAGAAACTAAAATCAAAAGAAAAAGAAAACAGGGGAGGGAAGGAAATGGTTGAATAAATGAATACTGGAACATTTTTTAAAAAGTCACATGCCCAATTAACAAGATAAAAACCAGTGTTGTTGATTGACCTAGAGAAGTGTGAGCAGAATGCTATTTTTAAAAGAAAATTGCATTTTCTCAACATCTGCAAAGTTTCAGACACTATGTTGGGAGCTTTATGTAATTGTTTCAGTCATGACTCATAATAGCCTTTTGAAAGAGGTGGTATCCTCATTTAAAAAAAAAAATTAGGAAACTAAAGTTTCAAAAAATCAACTTATCCAAATGTCACATAGTTAATATTAATAAATCACGATGCTAGGATTCACATTCAGGGTCTTCTGTATTCTAGATTTGTAATCTCTCCATCACATTATCTCTTCGGGCATCTTTCTTTTTCATATGCCCCTTTCATCCCACAGCTATGGAATTTTATCAGTAAATGTATGACATCCCATCATTTCAATAGGATTCTGGAAACAGCACTTGGGCATTTGGGCTTTGCCAGTGAGAAACACTGTCTCTGAAATCCAAATCTATTTGTGACTCACTTTGAAAGCATATTGGGGCGATTAGGTATGAAGTTAAAATACTTATACCCAACCATCAGGCCTTTTCCTTTCCTTGGTTGAAGTCTGCCCAACAACTGAAAAGAAAAATTAGGGAGGCACGACCTCTAGTGGAAATGCTGAGAACTTGGCTGTGGTTTTGTCGGAGGGTTTCTCCCCACACCTCTTCCTTCCCCTGTTTAAAATGGATTTATGGAACTTTTCATCAGAAAGCCGCTCTCGCGACCAGATGTGGGTCTGTGCACAGGTGTCATTTTGGTCACTACCATAAAAATAGGAATTTCTGGGTCTCAAATTCACTCCACACTTGTGTTTGAGTCCTTTAATGACTTTTCTTGAGCCAGCACCATCTTATAAAAGAATGCTTGTCCTTTAGCCTTTTTCCCACTTAACTATAAAACCTAACCTGAGTGGATTTTTGGAAGGGACACTGTATGAATACGGGTGTCTGTATTTAATCCATCGTATATGAGTTCACTTCCAGGACAGTTGATAGCCTTGGAAATTGTACACTTCTATCAAACTGTGTGATCTTTGGTTTCAGAGACTGAGCTGTAATTGTGCCCATCACCACAGGTTTATTGCTTGACTGCCAAGTCAGCTTCACAGCTGATACTCACTGACCTACATATGTGCTCCCAAGTGAGGGGCGGTGTGGGTGCCAAGAACCCTTAAGGATTCTAGGTTGATTACACAATTGCTTTGCACAAGTTTAAGATTGAATGGAGGACAAAAATCAGCCACTATCTTCTGGGTGGAGGGAGATAGAAGGTATGAAAAAGTATCTACAGCAAAAAAAAAAAAAAAAAAAATCTTTTTTACCCAAAGCAATATGAATAACTGAGAGGCTGGACATAGTAATGTATCCACCAGTTGTGAGGCATGAGAGATGTCTTGTCTTTTCTGAATCTCATTTTACTGTCGTGTTTCCAAAGTTCCACCGAAGTTGTCTTTCCTGGTAATCTTGACTCTTCAAGATTTTAGAGATTTACTGATAGAGCAAACCCCTTCCTTTAACTCGACAGCTTTGCCTTTCTCGAGTCCACGTAATTAAACTTTCTGCTTTGAAACCGAGGGAGGGAGCAGACAATCTCAAGTTTTAAAAACATTTCACATTGCTGGTTTAAAACACACATCTCCTTGAAGATGATGCTTTGGTCCTTCTGGAGTGGGGATGTGGTGACTCCTATTTTCCCCAGACTCCTTGTTTAGAGACTCTTGGTTATAGGCAAGTGGAATGGAAAGAACCCTCGGTTGAGGATCAAGATGTTGGATTCTATTCCCAGCATCTTTGCCTTTCGGGCTTAATCAATCTGCTCTGGGCCCTGTCAGGTGGAGTATAAGACCTTGAAAATCAGTTCTGGGCCCTGTCAGGTGGAGTATAAGACCTTGAAAATCAGTTCTGGCTCCAGTTCATTCATTTTTGTGTGGGGTACACGCATACAACTTAAACTTCATCCCTGGAGTCCAAGAGTTACAGAATGGCAACTGATTTGGACAACATCCTTCAACGCTATAAAGTTAAAAGAAAACAACCCTCCTATATCTTCCTTAATAGCCACCATTTTAGCTCACAGTTTCTGGCTAGAATATTGAATTCCCCTTTTCATCCCCACACACATGTTCCCTGCTTTTTGACTTTTCTTCTGTATCGGGCAGGCATGGATCTAAAACACTGAAACAGTTTGCCCCACTTTCAAATGATCTACTTGTAATTTTAAACTGCAAATTCCAACTTCCCCGCAGGGCTTTGATAGTTGTTTTTTCAAGTCTGACTTCTTTTGATGTGAACATTTGTAAGCCCAAACAGTAAAGTATGTTTTTACCCAGAGACTGAAGGAGTTATCAGGTAGACAGCTGTGGTTCAGAAGTAGATTCTGCTCTTTATTTGTCTGTCAGACTATTAGTATTTTTTTTCCATGTGTGTTTTTCCCCAGAAGCACTTATTTGATCCCTTAGTCCTTCCTTAAATTAGAGGTACAAGTTTAGTTGCACTAATCTGAAATTTTGTATGGAACGTTCCACCTTTATACAATGGAAAACTTTCATGACTTGTTCACTGAGCTGTTTTTTGAAAAAGCAGAATTTTAAGATGTTACTACTTTGTTGTTCGGAAACTTGATTGAGGATATTAGATTTTGAAATAACATTTATTTTTTTGGATGAAGATAGAGACAATATAAGCTCTCATTATTGATATATTAGGTATTACAACACTGAGCTATATGGAAGATTGATTAATAACTATTGTCTTGACACTTAAAGACAAGTTATTGTCTAGAAATGATATGTGTTTATTTTGCTGGTATAGATAAGGAACGAAGCTTATCAAATATCCCTTGAGTCTAGTTGTAACTGAGACCCAGAGGTTGACCATCTGTAGATTGCCGCTGGCAGAGCCCACTGCATTTAGAGCCCTTTCTTGCCCTTTTTTGCCCATCCTGCAAGAAACAAATAACCTGATGAAGAATCCAAGCGACACACGCTTCCTTCAAAATAATTGTGTGTGGTCAGACTACTTTTTAATCTAGTTTAAGCCAAAGAACTATGTGGCTATTTCGTGCACTTATTTGGCCTAGTCAGCCATCAAGAGCCTCGGTTTCCACATCTGTGCAATGAGAACTACAATGACCTTCACTGAATTATTGCTGGGAACAAATGAGAAAATGACCATTCTCTGGGAACTGCAAAGCATCATACAGTATAAAGCAATGTTTGTTTTGAGTTTATTGATTGAAGTCAGATAAAAAAAATCAATTTCCTTTTTATTAATCGTCTTGGCTTTTAAAATCTTTTAATGTATTTATTTGTAGTCAGAATTAAACAGTTTTGCAGAAGGAGTAGTGCCTTAACCTCATAACTTCAAGGACTATTTCCTCTGCCTTTTGTCTTCCTTATTCTTGATACCTGAGACTTTGTTCGTGATTTTTTTTCATCTCAGCTGCAGCAAATGAGAGCTGAAACTCTGTCCTGCAACAAGCTCTTCAATATACTTTGAGACTCGTTTGTCAGCCATGTTACCTTCTCAGGCAAAGCATTTCTTAGTCTTGGTTCAACTTAGTTCTGAAGCCCGTCAGCCTCTGAATTACTAGATTTTCTCTGGGAGACCAAAAGGCAAAGTCGTTAGTCACAGGGTGGTTGTACCTGGGAGCAAATAGGCCCTGGGGTGATGCTTTTAGTATCGTCTTACCGAGTCTTATCTCTTTGCTTAAGCCTCTATTTCCCCAGAGCTTTCATTCTAGGATTTCATGACTTTAGAGCCCTGCTAGAATCTCTTAGTAAATGAATGGAGTGAGAGTGCCATCTCCTGGCAGTTGTTGGAAATTGCTTAGTAAGGTGGCATCTATAAGCTCTGTTTTGGAGCATCAAATTAAAAATGCACCTTCATAATCTTTTAAAAAAATATATCAGGTATTAGACTTTCATCCTAGATCACATTATAATTATATAGTGGTTTTTCTCCTAATCTCTAGTTATGATTGTTGGCTGAAAATTAGTGCTTTGAGGAATGTACTAGAGTTAAATTATTCTCAAAGAACAAGAGGAATGCCTTTGTATAGTTACCATATAGTTTATAGTCAGCTCATTAGCAGGTTCTTAGCTTCTCCTTTTCATATGTTCTGAGAATGTAATATGATTTCCTTGCTTGAAGGTATAGTGGCTCTGGAGTCTTTCATCATGTCTGGAAATGACAGTGTCAGATTGACACCTAAGTATATCACCCTGACATTTTCCATCCTGGAAGATTCTCTGTCTTAGGCTATAACCATCTACTCATTCATTCAACTGACTTCTGTTATGGTTAGGACATAGTCCACAGGTCATCAGACAGAGAGACACCAACAGATCAACAAATAATTGATAATTGGTCTAAGCACTACACTAAAGAAAGTATGGATAAAGGTCATTGAATGGAGAGATTAAATATATTTGGATTTTTTTCCCCATACGATTTAGAGAAACAGAGGCAGAATAATCCCAAACATAGGCTAAATGAGAAATTATTTAGGCATTTTGGTCTTTGAAATTGGCTTGAGACGTTTACATCCGAATGAGGAGGGTCTATTTGAACAACCTGTCACTCTGAAGCTTGGTTCCTGCAGTAAACCCGGAAGCCAGGCTCATCTGTTTTCACTTTTTCTCCTCAAACTTTGTTCCCATTGTTTTCTTTGTAATTGGAGGAAGAAATGCCTATCTTTAAGTAATGTATAGATTTTTATGTCTCCAGAGTTCTCCAGAGTTCTCCAGAATTTAGTGAAGATTTAGGATGTCTTTTGGGAAATGAAGAGAATTGGGATATTAACAAAACAATAGATAGGGAAAGTGCTAACTGTAAACGCCCTGGAAAACATGTGTGTTGGTTGGAGAAAGCCGATGAACTCTTTTTTGAGAACAGTGCTTACATCTAGTTTTATAAGTTGCGTATACCAGATCAATGACTCAATGTGGGAAAGAGCAAGTCATTCAGTATCATTGGCTTATACTTCTGTTTTCATGGCTAATTACATGTGTGAGATGTTTGGATTCTATCCAGAATTTAGTAGAGATGAGCCTGTCTAGCACTATTACTACTACTACTACTACTACTACTACTACCACCACCACCACCACTACTACCACTACTACCACTACTACTACTACACACACACACACAGAGTCTGAGAAACAAGAACCACCTTGGTGTGCTAGTTCATTTGAGAAGTGATACTAATAAGCACAAGAGGGAGTAGGGCAATTGAAACAGAGAAGAAATAAAGGGTCAATAAAGGGTCTGTTATGAGCAAATGAGTACATTAATCTTGTGGGAACCCCTGGGAAGTTGTGTTGAACCCACCTTGGAATTGTTCCACCAGAGTCTGGAGAGTCTGGGGCATTTTTCCACTGACTCCTGCCCTCCACCCTTGGAGGGTTGTCCCCAGCGATGTCAGTTCTGCATTAACTCCCCTGAGCCTCCTGGTAGTTCCTGGAACAGAGACAGCCCTCAGGCAAAGGAGCAGAATCCCTGGCCTTGAGGAGGGAGGCTGGCAGCTTGCAGGAAACTGCCTACTATAGCTTCAAGTGAAGTCAAAGTCAGGCCTGGGACGCAGAGTAGGGCATCAACAGTGTCTCCTCCACACACACCTGAAACATTTTCATGTATTTACATATATTAGGAAGAGGTAAAGTCAAGTGAAATTTATAATAATAAGGAATTATTATTAACTTTGTTTAGATATGAGAATGGTACATATACATCACCAAATGAGAAAGGAATGTAAACCGCTCTCAGCTGTCACCGACAGAGGTGATTGGTATATAGTTGACTTAATTCTGAACATCTCCATCGCAAGTTTCTTGCTTCTGAAGATCAGGAGAGGTAATCTGGTCATCACTGATACATTTCTGTATCCTGATGTAGCCACTTGATACCATATTGACATTACTCTTGCTTTTCACTTTGTTGTTTTTATCTTTCAAGAATGAGCCTTCTAACGTGAACTCTCCTCCTGTAAATTGAAAATGTAGCTTTCGCGTCATTAGGGCTGGGGGAAATTGCCAAGTGGGGCTAATTACAGTTCCTTTGAGTCTTGAGAGTAAGTTCTGATTGGCAGTTCTTTTTAAGAACTAAAAAGAAAGGAAAGAGCTAGATTTAGTAGGTGGGAAAATGTATTGATAACGTGTGTGCATGCACGTGTCCAGAACCCATGTCCGTTTATTGACTACCAAGTTAGCAAGCACCAGACCGCACGCTAAGTAACTTGGTGTGCATTTTCTTGTTTCGTTCCTGTGGCCACCCAACCAACTTTTTAGTTGTTATCCTCCAACTTCATTTAAGGAAACTGAAGCCCAGAGTCATTAATTATGTTGCTCATGAATGAATTAGACTTGAATCCAGGACTAACTCATGTTCATTCTGTTCAAAATACCTTAGTAAATTTTGACGAAGCCTGCCAAGTTTTAGAACTTTAGTTTTAATTTTTAAGAAAGAAGGTCACAAATAAATTAGAGGCTTTTTTTGTTCTCAGTCTGACTTTTGGATTATTAGTAAATGATTTTATGGACATATGCAGACAGTATTTCATATTATGCCATGTAGCAAATTCCATAATCCCTGGGTTATAGTTAATAAGGTATTCAGGTTGGTTAAAACAAATGATACACTCAAAAAGCAGTTGCCTTCTAACCCCAAGGTCTATATTAGCCACTGCAGTAATAAAATAGGCTATTGACCATGATAATATTTTTCATTTGCTGAGCCTCTTTGCCAGTAACTGTGCCAAATGCTTTATATTGTTATCTCCTGTAGGAGCGAAAATAAGCCATGAATACAGCCCCCTGCAAAAATAGGTATGGAGAGTGCTGATGTAAGAATTCAGATCAGGACCCTTCACACAGGTGTGCAAGTGGTTCATTGCATGGGCCACTTGTTCTGAGGGAACAAGAAAGGGCTGGAATCCAGCCGAGCCTCTTGCTGAGCTGTGCGCCATGCTACATGATGACGACATCCACCAGAGCCGCCCTCCCCGGGCTAGCAGCCGTCTGGGTATGGCGAGGGAGAGAACGTTCCATTCATTTCCCTTCATCTAACATGTTTTGTATGGCTTACATGTGCTAGAAGATTTAGATAGATTATCTTGTTCAGTTAAATCTTCAAAACAGCTCTGGGGAATATGTGTTGTTTGGCTAATCCAGTTTTATAGGTGTTGGAGAAAGGGAAGAACATATGGGGAAAATGAACAAAATATCTACTATGTGCTTAGATGTTTCATATCAACTCTATAAGAGCAATTTTATAGTTTTTTTGTTTTGTTTTGTTTTAAATAGATGAGGGATTGGAAGCTCACAGAGGTTAAATAATGTGACAGTCTTACTTAAGTAGGAAAGGACAAACCCAGGATTTAAACCCAAAGCTGTCTTATTCAGACTCCAATGCTCTTGTATGTATATTAGTGTCAAAATGGGAAAAGAGCAAGGAAGACGTCTTTGAGGAGGCATCTTTGAATCAGTTCTATCTCTACATATATTTGACCAGTAGATTGTTACCATACACGGATTAATCAGTTTTCTAAAAGATTTAAATACAATTACATGCAGTTATCTCAGAAATTATGCCAAATAAAACAGACTCTTTGATTTATAAAACATATTACTATAATTGTTAATGATCACCCAGCAGATTATTGAAAAGCTGGGATGTTCTCTTGGTATCTTAATTCTGTGTTTCCTGTATATAGTAGTATATTTATTTGGGAATATAG
>NW_011888795.1:2754253-2778880 GCF_000151845.1 Pteropus vampyrus
GACTCCAATGCTCTTGTATGTATATTAGTGTCAAAATGGGAAAAGAGCAAGGAAGACGTCTTTGAGGAGGCATCTTTGAATCAGTTCTATCTCTACATATATTTGACCAGTAGATTGTTACCATACACGGATTAATCAGTTTTCTAAAAGATTTAAATACAATTACATGCAGTTATCTCAGAAATTATGCCAAATAAAACAGACTCTTTGATTTATAAAACATATTACTATAATTGTTAATGATCACCCAGCAGATTATTGAAAAGCTGGGATGTTCTCTTGGTATCTTAATTCTGTGTTTCCTGTATATAGTAGTATATTTATTTGGGAATATAGTACTAATAGCTTCTTGCAAGTCAGATCATGTCCATTCTTTCTTGTGATAAATGTGGATGGCAGATATGTCCTGCTGCTTTTCCAAGGTCACACTAAAGCTGTGACGAACGAAAGCACAAAGCTGGCACTGTGCCTTGAGACTTCTGCTGCTTCCTTGCTAAGCCATTCTACATTCATGGCAAGTTGGGTCATTGTGTCATAGGGAGAACGGTATGTATGTGCCATTCTGACCTTTGCTGCAAATGTCGGAATAGGACAGTGTTGTTAATCTGTCACTAGGGCTGTGTGACCTTGAATGAGTTCTTTCTCCTTTTCGAACCTCAGCTTTTTTCACTTATAAAATGAGGGACTTCATATATATGATTTCTGGCCATGAATGCGGGAAATGTTAAAATCTTCCGCAAACTGGGGTCATTAAAAATCCCATGGACTGGCGACTTTGTTAGAAGATAGCCATGTCTACTTGTTGGAATGTTTCTCAGACTGTCAGGTAAGCTTTGCAAAAACATTCACTCCCTTGAAGCATAAATCATAATACTTTATAAGAAGGTTTTATGTCCTTTATTAACAACCAAGGAGACTGCCTCCCTAGGGGATGGATCAGAATCACAGAAGGATATTGTCAACGTTGTCCTTTCTGTGTCCTTTGTACTGTTAAGAATCATTGGCATAATGAGGCACGGTTATTGGTGCGTCACATAAGTTGGGACAAAAGAGATAATACTTTTTTATGAAACAACAAATATTGTTGAGATATTCAGGTCTTTTTTTAATCTACATAGGAATCTTTTATATACATAAAGACACACATATAGAGAATTTATCTAGTTCTGTAGCTTTAATTATAAAAGTTTTACTCTTTGATAAATAGATCTTTCTCCCATCAACATAGATGAAAATTTTTTTGTCTTGATTTGTTTTAAGGAATCTGTACAAGTACTGATTTCACTTATCTACTTAGTATTTATTAAACCACCTGCCTGAGTTCAAGTGATACCTAGTTCTTGTGCACTGTTGTTAGGAATCGCATTCTGTGTTTGAGTGATGGAGGTTAGTAATTTGAAATCAGTGGAATGTGATAAAGTTTTATTCACTAGAATATAATGGAGTCAGGGACAGAGTTGCATTTTGCACTAGATATTCTAAAGAGAATCAGCAAAGAACTAAGTGGGTGACATCGAACTCATTCCTTCAACTGAAGGCTCCAGTAATATTAGGGTCTTCTTAAGCAGGAACTATGAAATAAACTGAAATCAAAGAATCAGTTACAGGAATTGAGGCAGTTTTACTCTGTGTTTTAAGAACAGGTATATGCCAATACTTCCAAGAAAAGGAGAGACCCACTCGAGCAATAAGCTCTTTCTCCATTCCTCCTTTTCTTTGCTGCTGACAAGCACAATGGTAAATGTGCATCATCCTTTCATTTCCACTCATGACTTCGGATAATTTACTAATAGCTAAACAGCCAGAGTCACTGTATCTTACCCTCCTGCAATTACACAAAAATCCTTGGGTCAATTTAGAGTTGGCATTTACTGGAACTGATGCCTACAGTTAAAGTATACAATTGAATTTTCTTTCTCCTCCTTTTCCCTCCCAGCCCCTGGCTGTGTTTTAGTTGCATGGCAACCCATCTGCTGTGATAGCTGATGTCAGCTTATTTTCACTTCGACTTAGCCCAGAAAAGTTTTCAAGAAGGGCATTTGAGTTTGTGTAATGCTGGGGAAGGCTCCAATTTGTGTTACCAAATCATTTGTAAAACTGCAGACTAACAGGTTCTGGCAGGCTAAATGTAAATGTGGATATCACAAGGGATTAGGTTCCCTGACACTGTGGCTTTAGGGACTTGGTTTCTAACTTCTAGGAGCTCGGCAAATGAGCCTCCGCCACCTTCTCTTTGCTGCAGAAGTTCTCTCTGCACTTTAAAAGAATGGGAAGTGTTCAAATTACTCTTATTCCTAAATATTAGCATTTAGCCAACATTTTAACCCAGTATCTAAGCAGCATTTGGGAGGAAAGGAATAGTCTAGTGTGTAGTATAGCAACAAGTGAAACTATAACTTCTTTAATCCAGCAGAGGGCAGAAGGCAGTTTTAGCTTTTCTTATCTATGACTATCCAAAGAAAATTGTGACAACCCAAGGCAAAATTTAGAGGCATGTTTATAAACAAATTATTTCTAGCCTGTTAATGCACAGGTTATTCTGATTGTATAGACAGGTTCTAGCTAGTGTGCTCAGAGCCAGTTCAATCCTATCTATGCAAAAAGATGTGTAGATTATTGAGTTATTTATGCCAAGAGGGGACAGCAGTGTTGTACTCAAATGACTATACTGCTTCTAATCAGTTCAGATCTTATTTACTAACCATTTATGTTTATGGTACTCCAAATGCTAGAATGAAAGAATATTTGAAATAACGATGAGTAAATAATTTCATTATCAAATGTTTCTCTTTTAAAGTAATTATACCTACGTATAAGTCTATAAAATAGTGAAAACAATTTTCACAACCCACTCTGGCTTCTGAGAAGTCAGTCTTATCTTTCTATAGTGAAGCTGCAACTTGGGGTGGTGGCATTTACAACATGGCAAAGATGAGGTTAATACTGAAACAGAATGACAATTGCAAAACGAATCTTTGTCTTGGTGTTTATATAATTTGCTAAGCCTGGCTTCTAAAAAACACTTTTAACAGGAAAATGAATTTTCCATGCTGATTTGTAGTGAAGGTTGTTTTCGCTTGGGTAGTATGTTAGTGTCTTACATTGGGTTCCTCTGGAAGCAGTTCCTGATATTTATTAAGGAGCACCCTTGGGATCAACACTAGTGGAAAGGAGGAGATGGAAGCAGAATCGGGCAGAGGGAGAAGCTGGGTTTCCCTGTAGACCCAGTTCAGTCTTAGCTGACCCCTCTGGGAACTCTGGATTCAAATGACTCTTCAGAATATATATCCTAAACTGGGGCACTCCCGAGTTGATCAGTTATCGGATGTGTACCCTCCATCCCTACCCCAACCACAGGACATGACCTTGGTTGAGGTGGCTCTTTGTAGCTGAGACAATCCTTAAGGGATTGCGCTGACAGCACTCCTAGCAGCTGAGACAAGAAGTCCCTTATTGAAGAGGGATCTGGGTGGCACAGCACAGTTTGTGTGAGAAACAGCCCAAAAAATCAGATACACTGGATTTTCTTTTTGATGAATTGTTAACTCTGTAATGGTGGATAATTCATTGGTTGCTTTAAAAAGAAAGTGATAGCTTGCTGTATTCCAATCTGTATGGAAAGAAATGGTTAACGTGGTTTGAAAAATAGCATTTTAAAGAATGGAAAAGAGGATATTTTTATAAATGAGTGTTAGGTTCTGAGATATAGTGGTAGCATAAACACATAAACATGGTTTATTTATTTGCATTGAGATTGTCCTATGAATAACAAAGTATGTCGATTAAAGGTAATTACAGTGAATAATGGAATTGTGGTTTGTGGTAGTTCTTTGCTATCTTTGGGGAAAAGTTTAAGTTACAGAGAGTGATGCTGGTAGATTGTCAGATGATGAAGCACAAGTAAATGTATAATAAAAAACAGGAGGCAGGGGCTGTAAATGTATGTTGTTCGTAGAACAGTCATTTATGTCTAGCTTTTATTTAAGCACTTCATGTTTAAACTTTATTAATTCCACCTATTCCTTTGTCATTCAATCATAGCTTCAGTTGTGTGCCTCCTGGGTGCAGACCCTTATGCCTGCTTAATCCGTATTTGAGACCTGATTCTCATTCTCAAAGAGCTCACAATGTCATCAAAAAAATCACATTTGTTACATTAACACCAATGTCATCAGAGAAGTATGTGATTTGAGAAGGCGTTAAGTTCATGGTGCAGGAGATGAGTTTTCTCAAATTTAATTTGTTCTCGAAAGCTCCAATTTTTACATTGACAATAGGTATTTCATTTGTTTTCACGAAAACAAGCTCATTGTGATCACTTTTTACGGCAAGTGTCTATCAAGTACCCAGGTCTGAATACCTATATTATATCAATTGTTCTTTAAAGTAAAAATGTTCCATGAACAAAGCAGCTGATTTAGTCCACAACTCAGTCACATGAGTGCTTTTTTTAAAGACATCTTTTGTATTTAAATATGAAGAGGAAGAGCTTTATGGTTACTTCTCATTACTTCACACAGAATATAAGAAAGTGACTCAAGAGTTGTGATTTAATAAAATGAATCCTTTTTTTCATTAAGGATTTTCTTAAGTGAAACTGTATTTTTATCAATGCTAGTGTGTGTCAGCAGTAAAGAATGCAATGACTGCCCGTGCAGTTTCATGCCTCTGTCTTGATTTAATTAAAGCATCAGCAAGTTTGTCCTCCATTGCTTTTGTACCATCAGTTCAAGTGTCAACACAGTGGAAAAAGCAAACGATGCAATAGTATTATTATGAAAAGAATTATGACCTCACTGCCCCCTGAGAGTGTCCCACTTTCAACGTCCACAGCCCACATTGAGAATGGCTCTTATAGAGAATGGTTTTAAGCAAGGAGTGCCTGGGGGAGGGAGACTGATTTGGCAAGAGATGAACAAGCCTGGCTTTATATAATGGCAATAGAGATAGACAACAGGGAAAAAAAGAGCTGAAGCTTACTGAGGTTTTCAGCCTGGTTGACTGAGTGAGTGGATGGCAGTACCGTTAACCAAGGTGATGACTAGGGCAAGAGGAGCCCTGGTTTATGATTGAAAAAGATTCTGTTTTCACTGTGAGAGAAAAATCTATCATAATTCTCCCACTTGGAAAAGGATGGATTCTAGCACCGAGGAGAAAGAACAAAGTGCTGTTAGCTGGGTCTCTGCAGGAGCGTGAGATCTGGTTTTGTACTGATAATGAAGAGTGGTGTTTCTAAGCTTGTCACCTTTTATATTGATGCATAAGTCTCTTGTGTCTGTGCTTCCGGTAATAGTGCTTTCTTTTTCTGTTTCTAGGAATGGTGCAAAAGTTGGACCAAAAACTTCCAGTGGCCAATGAGTACCTGTTGCTCTCTGGAGGCGTCCGGGAAGGTGTGGTGGACCTGGACTTAGATGAGCTTAATGTCTATGCCCGGGGGACTGACTACGACATGGACTTCACCCTTCTGGTGCCAGCCCTTAAGCTACATGACCGTAATCAGCCTGTGACACTCGATATGCGCCACTCAGCCCTGTGCCACTCTTGGCTGAGCCTTCGGCTCTTTGACGAGGGTACGATCACTAAATGGAAGGACTGCTGTACCATTGTAGATCACATCAATGGTGCCACCAACTACTTCTTCTCCCCAACCAAAGTGGCTGACTGGTTCTATGATTCTATCAGCATCGTCTTATCAGAGATACAGAAGAAACCCCAGCGAGGGATGCCAAAGGTGGAGAAGGTAGAAAAGAATGGAACCATCATCTCCATCATTCTGGGTGTGGGGAGCAGTCGCATGTTGTACGATATTGTCCCTGTGGTGTCTTTCAAAGGTTGGCCCGCAGTGGCCCAGAGCTGGCTCATGGAGAACCACTTTTGGGATGGGAAGATCACTGAGGAAGAGGTCATTAGTGGGTTTTACCTGGTGCCTGCTTGCTCCTACAAGGGTAAGAAGGACAATGAATGGCGGCTGTCCTTTGCCAGGAGCGAGGTGCAGTTGAAGAAATGCATCTCTAGCAGCCTCATGCAGGCCTACCAGGCTTGCAAAGCCATCATCATTAAACTCCTGTCCAGGCCCAAGGCTATTAGCCCCTATCACCTGCGGAGCATGATGCTCTGGGCCTGTGACAGACTTCCTGCCAACTACTTGGCTCAAGAAGACTATGCAGCCCACTTCTTGCTGGGCCTCATCGATGACCTGCAACACTGTCTGGTCAACAAGATGTGCCCCAATTATTTCATCCCTCAGTGCAACATGCTGGAGCACCTCTCGGAGGAGACAGTCATGCTCCATGCCCGGAAGCTCTCCTCCGTCCGCTCGGACCCCGCAGAGCACTTGCGCACCGCCATTGAGCACGTCAAGGCAGCCAACCGGCTGACGCTGGAGCTCCAGAGGCGGGGCAGCACCACCAGCATCCCCTCCCCGCAGTCCGACGGAGGGGACCCCAACCAGCCTGATGACCGTTTGGCCAAAAAACTGCAGCAGCTAGTGACTGAGAACCCGGGGAAGTCCATCTCTGTTTTTATTAACCCCGATGATGTCACGAGGCCCCATTTCAGAATCGATGATAAATTTTTTTGAGCATTTTGCTGACTTTGTTTTGTTTCCTGATTCTAAAACTCTCATAATGTGTCGTGCGGTTTGTGATGCTGTCTTTTCGTTTTTTACATATCCAGCCGAGATTGGATCTGTTAAGAACACATTTTAAGTCTCCTGTTTCTGCAGGATGGTGCAGGCTCTGAAACAGTATATTACTATTTCATATTCTGCCTCCGTTTTTGTTGTTTACTTTTTATAGTTATTGTCACATAGTTCGTTTTTGTTTTTTAAGAACTTGAGCCATAGGTGAAAATGCCCATGAATTTTCTTGCTTTTTTCTGTTTTGTACTTTGTACAAATTTGTTAATAGGGATGGGGAAACAATCTTTTTCTGACGTAAGGATTCTATTATTTTTTGTTTCGGTTGTTTGTTTTTTTTTTTTTCACTACAGATATTCGAGAATCATCTGAACCTGGGAGCTACCTGGCGTGTTAGCTGGATTGAATTATTTTGACCAGTGGCCAGAGTAGTTTTCCCTTTTCCACTAAACAAGGTAGACTTTGAAAGTGATAATACTACAAATTGTGTTTTGGAGCAACTTCACTGAATGTAATTGTCCTCAGATCAGAACTTTGGATGGTTTGGAGGGTGTGTTTGACAACTTTCCAAACAGAATTAAGGTTTCCAAGTGGTAGTTTTCGTGTGTGTTAATTATTTGAAGCCTTATTTAAATCCTGTTAAAGAACATACCATTATAATTGTTATTTGCACTAATGAAATCTTTGCCATTGTCAGAGTTCCAGTGTGTGTATTTCAATATAAATTGACATCCACTGTTGAAATGCTGTCATCTTTTCATTTCTCTCAATCAATAGAAGGATTCTTTACATTCGTTTAGTTTTCCTTTAATTTGGGGTCCCGTTTCGCCATTGGTATTCACTGAGAGAAATTTTTAAAGCTTTATACCTGCCAAGTGACTTTATCTGAAGCTGGATTGAATAGGAGTTTTTGTATGTATTTCTTTTGGCTTAGAGAGCTAAGCTTTTTTGTAAGATCTCTTTGCTTCTGCTGAGAGTTTTAAAGAAAACTGGCAGGAAGGATTCATAATCCCCAAGTAGAAGATGCCACTATGCCTGTTCAAAATCAGCAGATTTTGCTATTGAGTGGGAACCAGGACATGTCTGTAGGGTGGAAACCTAGGTGTTGAGGTGCCCTGTCTTCATGAATGAAGTGACTTGCCAGGCTTAGGTGCCATAAAGCATTAGCTCCCTGTTTTGGTATGGACATGTGGCATCCTGGTGTTTGAGAGGGCAGGGTCTGCTGATTTTTCAAAGGATGACCATGATGTCTACTACTGGGAAGATCAAGCAAAGTTTTGGTTTCGATCTCGAATGTCCAGACTTACTGGTTCAATTTTGGCCATTTGAAATCAGGCATATGCAGTCTTGGGTGTTTGCATGGGAATTAATGTAATGCTTATAAATGAAAATGAAATCATTCAACCATCTTAAGTCAAACACAAAACTAATAATAAAAGAAACATACTGGCATTGGAATTTTGTTGTTGTTACTGTTGTTAGTTTGTAATCTGGAAACTGTTTTCTTATTAGTAATACCAACAGTAATTTTCAGTAAAATTGGGGCTTGCTCTTGTCTTTGAGGCCAGACGTTCACGTAGTGAACACCCAGTATTCTTTCTTCCCTTTCCCCAATTTTCCTACTAGTATCTACCTATCTTCCACATAATTTATGTCCTTCTTGGGAAATGATGTCACCCCCAGCTCCAGACCGCACCCTGATTGGCATAGGCCAATTGGCCTCCATCGTTAATTAGGGATTGAGCATGGAACGTAAACCACTCTAATCAGAGACATGCTCAGGATTCTAGCTTGGGACACGGGGAAGAGGCATGCACTCTGGATATGGAAGAGGAAGCACTTGACCTCTATCTCTGACACCTATCTCATAGTCATGACTAGAGCCAGCCTGAGGATGCAACTGACATTAGGCAGTGCTATGGAGAGATGGGAGAAAAAAGCATGAGCCAGCAGACACTGCCCTCCCCACTCCCAAGTCTGAGGTCTCTCCTCCCAATGGACTTTCTAGTTAAACAACTCAACACTTAGTTCTTTTAGCCATTTAAATTTGGTTCAGTTCATCAAAATGTTTAATCTGATATACCAAACTATTTCAGTGTATTTAAATTAAGTTGATGCATGTCTCTTTTCTCTCTGGGGATAGATATCAAGGATATCCATATCAAAAAACTGGTTTTTACAAAGGCGCTGGCTTCCTTTAAAGTTACCTATAAACTGCCATAACTATGCTTTGAATTGGCATCTCAAATACAATTAACAATATTTACAATATTTTTAATCTTGTGTTTACAGAAAAAAATTTATTACAGGTGTGATAAGAACCTAGTTTCCTTTTGCCATCTCTGGCCCTAGTGGAGAAAGCTAAAAAGTCTTGAGTCAACTTTATAAAAAAGTCCAAAGGCCCCTAGGATCTAGTAACTTTAAAACTTTTTTTTTTTTTTAATTTCTGCTATTTGTTATCAGTACCATAAGCCTAAGACTCTTAGGCCAGACATTGTTGAATGTGGGTAGAAACAGGATATAGTTTGATACCTTTCCTTGTCTGAAACTTAGAAAATCATTGAACTACTAACCTTTTCTTCCAATGCCTGGAAGATTGCTTAAAATCACTTCTGTTTCAAGTAAAATATAAACTGCCTTAATGTTGGATTCACAATTTCAACATTACTTATTACTTAGTTTTTTTTTTTTTTTGGTTGTGGGGATAGACAAGCTATAACTCAACAGGTTTTCAATTCTCTGGTGGGACCTGGTTTCACATATTTCAAGAATAGATTATTCCCTGCCCTCTGCCTTTCTTATCTGAAATGGGAGATCCAAATATGCAAGTAAACATTTTAGAGTGGAAGGAGCCAGTTAGGACCAGACATTTAAAAATAAGAATATTCCTAAAATTACAGAATAATTTCAGAGAAAATAAGAGGCTGGCCTATGTGGCTAGTTTTACTTTCAGGTGTAGATATGAAGAAGCAGGGAGGAGACTTCTGGGGCTAGTTGAAGAGCCCATAGTGACTTTTGCATCACCCTCTTACACACACACACACACACACGCATGCATGCACATACACATGTACAGATGGGTGTGTCCACTTGCTTTCATATCGCTGATTGGAGCTTTCTTTAGGGTGACTGTTTTGTAATACTTCCTGGGAGGATTAAACCCATTGGCTGATCAGAGCTAAGTGTCGATGATTTTGGATCAGATCATTTGGGGCTTCCTGCGCTCCAGAGCTCTGCCAAGGTCTTCAGGGAAGCACCTGAACTTCCATCCTGATAAGCTCTCTTTAGAACCTTGTCCCTTGAGTCAGCCAAGGGCTGCCTGTATGGCTGTTTCACTTCCCAGCTTGTTATTAATAGGAGTCAGGGAAAGATTTTTATTTCACACTCCTCATATTCTGACCATTTAATTGCTATTAAATGGAGCACTAATACTAAAGGGAGGATGGGTGTTACTTCCTGTTACTGTTACTTTATTGATATATATATATATATATATATATATATGTATATATACATATACATATATATATATATATATTTTAACTGATTGAACTGATGTAATGCTCCTCTCTGAGAAAAATAGCCAATTTAAAATATATACCTCTTATGCTGTAATTTCTTCAATAAGTAAACAAAGCTATTCCTTTCTGGCTTTCCCTATCTAAGATTGCCTGTGTTGCTAAAATCTCAATTTTAGACCTCTAATTTCATCTATTTATGCACCTGAAAATAACCAATAACAGCTTATGACTGGTCAATGGGCTTCGCAGACCAGGCAGGGGCTCCAGATGAACTGAGATGGGTGGAAATGGCAGGGAGTGCTCAACTAGGTTAGATTAATGATGAAAGGACATTGCTTTTGCTTATCCTCTTTTTCCTCTTCTTTTCACTCCAGGGTGGCATTATTGTTCTAAGAACTCTCCAAGGCCAGTCTCATGGTCATAGGTACAGAGCTCTCTGCGTCCTCCGCACAGCTGTGTTTGTGACATTTTTAAAAGCTCTGGCTTACAAAAGGATTTTATTGGAAAATTGAAACATTTTTTCGCTGGCAGGTCACTAAATATAGCTGGAGCATTGGCCTTAGTGAACTCACACATACATCAGTTTTGTTCAGCTTTTTTTTTTTTACACAAAATTTTGAGAGAAATCCGTTTGGGGGGTTGCATGACAAGAAGATAAGACTGTGTTGTGTATATAAATTTGATCACTACCTACCCCTTATTCACCTTGTGGAAGAAACCTTTGGGGCAGTGTCTCCTATCATAATCCTGTGACTCTGACAAGATCACAGCATGACTCCAGCCTGCGAGAGCCTTCCTTGCTGTCATTGACCTTCCAGTCATCTTGTGTGTTTTTATGCTAGTATTGTGGAGAAGAGTCATAACAGAGTATAATAGAATAGGAACAAGCAACATAGTCCAAGAAGGTTTCCTCCTCTTCACAATGAAGATCCTGGTGTAGAAGATCTCTGAATTTTGACATGAACTGCTTGTTTGGTTTCCACACATTCTATGCCCAGACTCAATCCTCTGTATTAACAGGTGTGTAGGACATTGGCCCCAGGTCATTACATGAAATTTCGTTTTCTACCTCCCACCTTAAAATACCCTGCAATCTTGATAAAAACCTCATGCTTCAACCTCTCCTAGTAAAATTCTCTTAGACACTCTGTTTTCACTTTCCTATTATGTATTAGAGAACCACTGTCTTCTAAGTATTCCCATCAGCCAGCCAAAAATATTTTGACAAGTTTTTCTGAGGTTTATATTATGAAAATTATAGGTATTAGGGAATTTTAAAAATAAATGTACAGACTGTGCTTTTTCAAACTGCACATTCTCTTAATTCCAAAATACCATTGTGCAACATGCCTGCACCATTAAGAATCTATCTACATGGAAGGACTTCTCTAATTTTCCTCTGCCTAAATTGACCTCATAGCTGTACCTATCTCCCTGGAAAGAACGATTCACAAATAAATGCCTCCACAGCTAGTCAATCCACTTATTTTGTTCAAGTCTCGAATCCCCATGGTGGAGAGGGGCCTCATGGAGTTTTTAGCTTAGTGAAATGGAGGTGAATGTGGGGGGAAAACATCAGCCCTAGATGCTAAAATATTAAAAAAAAAAAAGGAGTTCTAACTGCACACTTAAAATTGCATAGTATAATAATAGGTTAGTTCAACAAAATGGGAACTTTATCCTCCTGCACGTGTCTTTCAGGGCACTTAATGAAGGAATGCACTGTGAAGGAATACACTATCTGGTTACTTTGACTCTACTTCAGTTTCACCAGTTGTTATTCGAGTGTAATTTGAACGGGTTAGATTTTCAATGTCCACTTTAGGGGACACCACAATGTGCTGGCCATTGGGCTCCAGATCCCTCACCTTTGACTCAATGGAGCATCTCTACTTTTTTCTGCCTTACATGTTAGATTTTCCCATAATAAGTTATTTAAAGAAGAAGTATAAAATTCTTATATGTTAAAAAACATTGCTGAAGGTCCTTCTATATTTCTGAAGGGTCAGTAGCTCTAGAAAGCAAGTGTTAAACCAAGGTGCTGGGGAGTGAGAGTGGATAACAAACATTTCAATACTTAATTATTCATTCAACAGACATTCACTGAGCACCTCAGTGAAAGAAGAGGACCAGTTTCCAGCCTCATTAAGTTTTTAGTCTAGTGAAATGGGAGTGAATGTTGGGAGAGAACATCAGCCCTAGATTCTCAGATAATAAGTCACATGAAAACTATAATTTAGAAGATGAGAACAAGTATTGTAAACTATAGTCATATATCTCAGCCCACATTGGCACAGTAAATTAGTGTTTCTCTCCCTTGGTACTGGTGGCCTTTGGACCCAGATAATTCATTGTTGTGGACAACTGCCCTGTCATTGTAGGATGTTTAGCAGTACCCCTGGGCTTTACTCACTATATGACAGTAGCATCTTGCACCTCCCATTTGTGACAAAAATGTCTTCAGGCACTGATACATGTATCCTGGGGAACAAAACTGCCTATAGTTGTGAACCATTGCAGTAAATAATCTTATCTTAACTTTTTATTCCCTGAGAGTAGAGACAATTTTAGATTCATTTCTATGGCTAGCCAAAAGTAAGTAAATAACCTAGGACATGTTGGTTGAATTAAATTTGTAAGAGCAGTGTTGATGAGTCTTTCCATAGTCCTCTTTAATCACTTTTATGTTTGTACCTATCAGAATACTTGCTTAAGCAGTTAATGAACCAACATTTTCCAGCATTTCGGGTGTTGCCAACAGGGGATTTTGAGTTGTACTTTAAGACGTAGCTTTTTCCCTCAGAGAACTTACAGTGTATATGGGGAAATATTGATTGTGTAGGTGGATTTGTAGTAAACAGAAAAAGGTATATATAGAAAGAGTCAAATGAAAGAGAAGGTAATTATCATAGAAGTTGGGCTTAGAGAAAAATCTGGGGTTGGGATGTTTAGGGAAATCTTTGAAGGATAAGAGGATTTGTAAAACTATGGAAATGTTTGGGAAAGTGCTGTAGAATGAAGGAGAATCTTGAAAGTATGGAGAGGACATGTGGGAATGAAGGATAAGAAATCCACAGAGGTTCATTCTTTCATATATTGCGGTCTGAAAAATGCTGCTGGAACTAAAGTTTAAACTTGGAAAATACATCTGCAAATTTGTGTGGCAAAGAAATCTCACTTCTTGTTCTAAATTTTGACAGCATGGGAAGTGTACAAAGCAGTTTGACAGTACTTGAGATTCAAACAGAAGTTGTCACTGAAATGACTTTACAGCTGAATAAGTTTCACATATAAGCAGTGTTTTGTCCTGTTATTTTTTTGTTGAGTTGAAGATGCATTTTCAAGTTTGTAGCAACAGCTAATTTCCAAAGCCATTCAATGTTTAACGATGGCTGTTGAGGGCAGTTTTTCTCATTCAGAAAAAAAATCTTTAATCTTATTTTATTAGTTTCGAGTATACAGTACATTGGTTAGTCATTTGTATAGTTTATAAAACGACACCCCCCCTCCCCCGCCAATTGCTCTTTCTCTCCTGTGGCTCTCCACCTAGCCATTACATTAATGCTAACTGCATTCCCTATCCTGTGCTCCCCATCCCTTTGACTATCTCTCAACTGCTAATTTGTACTTCTTTAACCTTTCACCCCATTCTCCCAGCCCCACAACCTCCCTTCCCTCTGGCCGTCACCAGATTGTTCTCTATATTCCTCTATATTTGTGTTTGTTTTTTATTAGTTTGTTCTTTTTATTCCTTAGATTCCGCATATAAGTGAAATCATATGGTATTTATCTCTGTCTGACTTATTTCATTCAGCATAATAACCTCTAGGTCCATCCATGCTATTGCAAATGGTAGGATTCCATTTTTTTTAATGGCTGAGTAATATTTAGAAAAATTTTAATCTCAGGCCTCTGCCCCAAAAAGTCAAAAAATGTTTACCAGTGCTGTTATTAACTTTCTGTCTGGTTGAGCAATAAAGGCTATAGAACTTCTATTTCTAAATGAAAATTCTCAGAATTGTCAATGGTTAGCACTATAAGAGCACATGAAGTTCAATGTTGATGCCACTGTATTTATAACACGTGATTAATTTAACTATTGTCCTCAAGAGTACCTGCTAATAGTACAACGAATAGTAGGTTTAAATATTGTAAGTTTTGTAAATTTGTCAATCTAAGCTTTTGTTCCACTCCACTCATATTTTTATCGCCATCAGTTATAACACATCTTGGTAGATTCTACTTCAGGTTGTACAGAAGTGGTGTTTTTCTTAACTTCTTTGAAAATATTCTCACTTGACTAATCTTTAGTGACCTCAAACTCTGTGCCGATTCCTCAGATAAATAACTGAGCAGTATTGATAACACCTATGAACTCATCAAGAGCCAATGATAACCATTCAAACTTACGTCTTGTTTTTAAATTGACTATTGATTTTACTCCCACTATCATTTGTCTTCTGTTTAGACTACCCCCTCCCTTTTTTAAAAAAAATTTTCTCTAGCCTTGAAGTTCCACATTAGGATAGGTTTTGGTTTGACCATTCTGCAAAATATTTATCAGTTCCTTAGAGTTTCACTTCAGCATACATATTCCAAACTTTTTTTTTTTTAACTTTAGAAAGCTTTCTTAAGATATGGTTTTAAATATTTGTATTTGTTTTGATTTTTTTTCCTTTGGGGATTCTATTACTACCCATATTCCATTTTCTTTTCTGGTCTTTCATATGTCAATATTTTAAAATCTTTTTTTTTTATTTTCTGTTTTATTTTTATTCCTTACTGTTTTAAAATTTTTCTTTGCTTTCTATGTGTCTATTCTTATCTTTCTTCTAATTTACTCTTTTTTTTGAAACAATGTCAAACTTATAGAAAATATGAAAGTAAAATACAGAGACATTTTTCCCGGAATCTTCTGAGAGTACATTGTAGATATAATGTCTCATCACCACCAAATACTTATGGATATTTCCTACTGACAAAGAAATTTTCCTACATAACCATAACACTACTGTCAAAATTAGAGAATTGACATTGATGTATTATAACTATCTAATCCTCAGACTTTATTTAAGTTTGGCCAATATCCCTAGTAATGTTTTTTTACAGCAAAAGGATTCAGTCCAGATTCTAACACTGCATTTAGTAGTCATATTTCTTTAGTATCCTTAGCTATCTAGAACCACTTCTCAGTTTGTCTTTAGCTAGCTTTTAAAACCTTGAGAGACTTTTGAATATTATTAACTAGTTAATTTGTAGAATGTCCCCTCAGTTTACATTTGTCAGTTTTCCTGCAGGTTTAGAATTAATTTTTGCATAATCGGGTGTAAAAACACTAAACCTATGCTGTTTTTAATATATTTCATCCTGTGGTGCATTATTTAGATTTTTCTATTACTGGCAATGATAACTTTGCCACTGATTAAAATGTCTGCTAGGTTTCTGTACTATAAAGTTAATTTTTTTCTAAGTATTTTGTAAGTACTTTCAAACTATGTAAATATCCTATTCCTCAACATATTATTGCTTAATTCATTTATTTAAGTTAGGATGGCCTTGCAGATTTTTAAATTTAATGTCTTATAATTTATTATTATTGTTGTTTATTTTGATGTTTGAATTGTCTCAGATTTGGTCAGTGGGAGTCCCTTAAAGATGGCTTCTGTTTCCTCTTGACCCTTTCATTCTTTGAGCATTTCTTTATTTTCATGCACAAAAAGATCTACCAGGGTCATCTTCTACTTTCCCTATTTTTCCAGGCTTGGAATCATTCCTTTTTTCCCCCGCAAGGAATTCTGGTTCCTTTTAGTAGAAAATGGCTTTTAGAAACCAGGATCTGAGTTCTGGGTGTGCTAATTGCTGCTGGTATGTCACTTATCCTAGTCCCTCTCAGTGGAGAGAACTAGGGTATACACCCACACACGCTTATATTTATTTCTATATCCATGTATATTTTCAAAACCATGAGGTCGTTCCAACACCTCCAATTCCAGTTCACTTCCCCAGGGTTCATTTTAGTGTCCTCCCTTTTCATCTTTTCATATTGTATCTATCCTCTGAGAAACCTGGCCTTAATTTATTTATATATTTGGTCAATTTCTCTGCTTAAAACTAATCTTTTGTTCCTTCTGCCACCTCTTTGCTACTCCCACTTCCCAATGTGGATACCTCATCCCACTTGAGCTCTGACATATGACCCTCTGGGCCCACCCCCCACCCAAGAGACTCTCTGTAATTATTTTTCTTTAAATAATTTTTTCTTATAATTTGTATTATATAGGGTTAAATTGTATTTTTCAGTGTGTGTGTGTGTGTTTCCTATGTTTAAATAAGGTGAGTTTTTCTGGGCTATTAGAAGGAGTTTCCTGTTGGGTGGGAAGGATGAAGGAGGGTATCTTTCCTAGCTTCAGAGCTCAGTGACTCCCTTCTTTGTTTTTGTCTTTAAAAATTTTAAATATGGCCTCTGTGTAGTCTTGTTGGATTCTAGAGCCAACTTGAATTCAATAACATTTTCTGCCTTTTAACTGTGTTCCAGCCTCCCCTTCTACAGGCCTTATTTTCTTATTGGTGCTCTCTGCTTCAGACGGTGCTTCCTGGATTCTGCTTCCTCAGAGCCCTTCCTCCTTTTTGTCTTCACTGTCAGTACTCTGTTCAATTTATTTTTGTTTCCAGTGTTTTCCCCTCAAGATAGGGCTTTATCCTTCCAGAAAAAACGACTTAGTGGTTGTTTCTGAGATTTTCAGGGGCCCAGACAGCCTTAACACTTTTCAATCCATGTGACTTTTTTGTATTTACCAGAATTCTGACCTTGTGAAAGTTTCTCCCATTGGTATTTTTCAGAACAATCTATACTGTTTTCTCATCAGGATGGTGTTTTCTCTTCTTATGGTCGAGCACTTATTGGTAATTTTTTAGTTTCAAAAGCTTTTAGGATATAGTGGTGGGATATACTTACAACAATTATCTGATGCAGGTCCTACTACTACTGATGGTTTGGCACAAATGGCTTTGGGGGAATATCATGAAAGATGTTGTTTATGCCCACCCCCTGCCTCACTGGTGGATGCGTATCTCTTTCAGGAAATTTTGGTAAAATTAAAACTTCATCATGCAGTGCCAATCCATGGCAAGTATCTTAGTTTTTGAATGAAATGAATTCTTCTCAAGCCAGTTATTTGCAACAGGAAAGTATGGAAGGGCCAGGAATTCTCTCTGGTACAGAATGAAGCCCCATGTAAAACAGGATGTATAGTTGTAAGGGGTTAAGTCCTGTTCTAAACTTTAAATGAGAAAACTTAGCAACTGCAGAGTTTCTGCCCATCACAGATTCTTTTTTACCCTGTCCCAGGGTAGCCATCATAGCATGTTTGAAAGCTTCTTTTGCTTTTTTTCTACTTATCCATAATTCCTTTGCCTCTTTGTTGTGTTGGAAGGGATTTAATGTGTCTCCGAGGTGTCACTTCCTCACCTCCAAACAAAACTTCATTGCTTTTGCCCCGTTCACGTACCTCACATTTTAGAGGCAACTGATCAGCTGCTTTCACCTGGGCTCTATAATGAACATTCTTCCTCCATGTCCTCCTTTGTCTGGTCCAGGTTTTACCATCCTTGCAGTTCTTCCTCAGATAGATATGACTTTGCGGATATGGGTGTTTCCTAGTTCTGTCTCAGAAAGGATTTTTGTTTGTTTCTCACTTTAGTTGTTGCTTTTTCAATTGATTATTAAAAAAAAAAAAAGCAAGCAAAAATACCTTTACCATTTTACAACTCTTCAGCTGTTTATTCTTGTTATATACAAAAATATTGAGATTTTTACCTAAAACCTATCTTTATGATTATTGATTTTAAAGTTATTCTTAGAAATAGGTCTTTGATTATAAGCATGTTTGCATGTATTTCATTTTCATGTTCTATTTTAGACATTTAAAAAATATTTAATTTCCTAATCCTGCTGGAGTTTATATTTATTTAAGGTTTAATTTAAATGTCTAATTCATTTATTTGTATGAATGCTTAGTCTATTTCCCCCCTACTATTTGTTTATATCTGTCCTTTCCCCACTGTTCTTCAATACCACAAAATGTATTAAATTCTTCAGTAGACTTTTGGGAGTTCCAGATACTATTCTATTCTAATCATCTGTTGTTCTGTTTCTGGTTCAGATCCACAGTGTTTTAATTATTGTATCTTGAATATGTGTTTTATTATAAGAAAAATGAGTTTATCTCACTCTATGTTTCCAAAACTTGTCTTTGCTATTCCAGCTATTTTTTAGTTAAATTGATTAATTGATATTTTACACCCTTGAGGTCCCTTTCAAAAACATGGATTTCATTTCCATTATGTCAGTATATTTGTAAAGTTTTCTGATTATCTTCACATTTCCCACTACTGCAAATGTGATTTCTACTCTTATTCCATTATATAGTTTGTTAATTTTAATGTCCAAATGGCCTTGCGAAATTAATTGAAAAGATTGCCATTAAATATTAAATAGTTTAGATGTTAAGAATTATCTATTCCTTGAATATTTAAAGAAATTTTATTAAAACAAACTAGGACTGATGGCATGTTGTGGGAGGGATACATTTGCATTTTTTAAGATTTTAGTAGATATTACAACGTATAAGAAAGACAAAACCGTCCACTTAATTGAGTCATGTAATAAACTTCAAATGCCAGGCACTGCGCTGGGTTGAGGGTACTGAGATAAGACATGTTCTTTGCTTCTGAATGAAATGAATTCTTCTCAAGCCAGTTATTTGCAACGGGAAAGTATGGAAGGGCCAGGAATTCTCTGAATAAATTGGCAAATGTTCTGATATTAAATAATGATTACACTGGAAAAGTAATCTGATTTTAAGTTCTTTTGACAAGTCCTTCGTTTGACGTTCACTCCTTAAACTAATTATAGAAGGTTGACTGCTATAATCCTAAAATGAATCATTGATCAGTTTTCTATGTGAGTCCCCACTATAACTGCTGGAGCAACATTTGTCCGTCTTATCTCTATGCCACCCAGCATACCCGAGGGCTGTTATACAATACTATTAATGCCAGTGATTCACTGGGTTAGTGTTTGAATTGTTTGAAGAAATACCATGTAGGTTCCCCACCGCTCACTTTACACATGTGAAATAACCTTTTTGGAGCTTATGAAACTCACACAAATCCCTTACATATGTTTATCCTTTTCTTATCTATAAGATATACATAATTGTATACATATGTATAAGATATTACAACTATTTCTTCAGTTGCTTCTCAGAACATCTTCTGGGATAGTTAGGGCAAAGATTGAGTCCATCATTTTACAATTGAGAAAACTGAGGCTTTAACTGAATGATTTTTTCTAGGCCAGAGGGCTAGTGAGCAGAAGCTCAAAGGCATTGTTGGAGGAGGTCATCTGGATGATGTAACCTCCAGTTGGGCAATCAGGAAATAGGAGGCTCCTCACCTCCGGTCCTTGGAGTGAGCAGTTTTCCCACCATTCCCACAGTAGTTGCTGATTTCAAGGACGTGACCTTGAGAGGGTAACACATTATTGAGACATCTGGACAGTATATGTGACTGAAGCCCGTTACGGCCTAGATCTAAACTTTTTAGATTCTGACGAGTAGGTGTGGAGATGTACTCTCATTGTGGCATCCAAGATAAGCCTTGTATATAAGTTCCTTTGCTTATCAAACCTGCCACCTACAAATCTAGAGTGGTCTGTCTGACCCTTTCTTCTAGTCTTTTCTTGCCCTTTTGTGTGGGAGCCAGTCTGTGAAACAGCAGGCATAGATCCAGGTTCCTTCTCCAAATTAAAAAAAAAAAAAAGTAGTTTTTCATTTACATAGTTTCTACTACAGGGACTGGTGATCTAATTGTTGGGGCTTAAATTATATAGTGACTAAACTTCCATTAGAATTATCTTGTAACTGGATAGTTCTTTCGCTATGTCTGGCAATGACTCCTATCCTTCCTTTTTAAATATAAGCTAGAAAGAGCTATTGTGTCAGCCTTGCAACTCAGCATTTGGGTCCTGGCAGTCTAAGAGTTGCTTTTTCATGACAACATCCTGTTTTATCTTTCTAATTTTCTAGCTATGTCCAATTTTATCTCAATTTGTTATTTGTAATTTTTTTTTTCCTGAGAAGGGAAGAAAATAGGCTGTGTAATGAGACTAGCAGGGAGATGTAATTTTATGTTATTGAGATATAATTATTATTGAGATGTAATTTTCTGTTCTATTTTGTATTGTATAGTGAAAAGAAAACTTTAAAATTATTTCATACCTTTGGGATTATGTAGTCTTTAAGTGAATGAGATAATACTTCCAAGAGTAAGCATGTAATTTTAGGTAGATAATGAAAACAGAGTTCATTTTCATGTGTCTTTATTGTGAAATGTAATATCACTCAGAAAAATTAATAAAGTGTAAATATATAACTTAACTTCAACCAATTTTTATGAAAGTGAATACCCATTTAAACTACCATCCAGATCAAGAAATATGGTAACCCCTTTTGTCCTAACAAATGTAACTCTTCTAAATTTTATAATACTCTTCTTTGCTTTTCTTTGTAACTTTCTGTATGCCACTGCACCTTTAAATGATATAGTTTATTTTGACTGTGTTTTTGAATTGTGTACATATGGAATCATTCTTTGGTGTCCAATTTCTTTCACTCTATAAAATTTATCCACGTTGTTTTAGGAAGCTATAGTTTGTGAATTGCCAGTGCTATCTGACATTTCATTACACAAATATACCGCTACTAATTTAACTATTTACTGATGGCAGATATTTTACTCATTTCCAGTTTTTAGTTATTATATAAAGTACTGTAAAGAATGGTCATATTCATGCCTCCTGGTACTCATATACCCACATTTATTTTGGACATAAATCCAGGAGTAGAATTGTTAGTTATAAATGTTTTAAATATCTCTTCTTACTCTGTGACTTGTTTTTATATTCTTTTAGTCATATCTTTTGATAAGCAGAAATTAATTTTATCTTCATATGAAATGTATCAATCTTTTCATCCTGTTTAGAAATTTCTTCCTTACCTGATGGTTGAAACCATTCTCCCATATTATCTTCTAAAAGGCTTATATTTTTTTCTTTTCAAATTTATGTCTACAATCCATTTAGAAATATTTGGGTTGTTTCCAAATTTTGCTTGTTTGTGACAGTTTTTCATGGTTAGGTATAAAGCTCCTATTAAGGTATAAAGTAATTGTGTATGTGTTTTCTTATTGGACATATGCTCTTGCTCCTCTTGGGTATATGTCTAGAAATAGAATTTCTGATTTAGATGATAGTAAATAATTCCAAACAGTTACTTAAAGTGTTTGCCAGCTTGTACTTCTACCAACAATATATCAGATTTCCAGTTTTTCCACATCCTTGCCAGTACATAATATTGCTAGACGTTTTATTTGTGGTCATTTGGATGGATCTATATTGGCATCTCATTGCCATATAATTTAAATTTCTAATAACTAATGATGCTGAATAATTTTTCTAATGCTGATATTTGTGTATCTTCTTTGGAAATTGTTCAGATTATTTGCCCATTTTTGAAATTGAATTTTTAAATATTTCCTCATTAATATGTAGGCATTATCTACATATTCCAGAAATAAGTCCTTTATTATATAAATGCAAACATCTTTCTCAGTCCATATCTTGTCTTTTAACACTTCTGATAATGTCTTTGATGAACAAAAACGTAATTATGACAAAGTCCAGTTTCTCAAGTTTTTTTTTATGATTATTGTTACTTGCAGTCTGTTAAAAAATCTTTGCCTACCCCAAATATCCTGAACATATTCTTTTGTTTTCTCTAGAAACTCTATTGTTTAATCTTTTGCTATTAAGATTTATAATCTATCTCAGATTAAAACTTGTGTGTGAATTAGAAAGTTTTTTTTTTTTTTTTCTGTAGGACTATCCAATTGACCCAGAACCATTTATTAAAAGGTACCTTTGTTGAAAACCAAGTAACAATCCCCACTTTCCACACACACATTTCTGGATACTTTATTCTTTTTTATGGTTTATTTCTATCCTTGTACACAATGCCACACCGTCTTAATTACTGTGGCTGGAATCTGGAAGTGTAAATCTTTTACATTTGTTGTTCTTCTTTAAAACTTATTTTAGGATGTAGGTCCATAGTATAGTGATTAGTATGTCTGCTTTACATGCAGAAGGCCCTGGGTTCATGCTTCAGTGGAGCCACAAATCATCGTCTACTGCCATGCCACCCTGAACAAGCCCAATGTCTGATCTTGGAAGCTAAGCAGGTTTGGGCCTGGTTAGTACTCAGATGGGAGACCACCTAGGAAGATAAGGTGCTGTAGGCACAAACAATAATAAATAATAATAACACACACACACACACACACACACACACACACAGCTTGCTGGGATTGATTGGGATGGTGTTAATCTACAGATTAATTTGAGGAGAAGGACATTTAATAATTTGGAGAGAAGATGCAAATAAGAGCATTGTATCTTCCAATCTGTAAGTATAGTACAGCTCTGCACTTACAAAGTGTTCTTTAATTCCTTTCAGCCATATTTTGTAGTTTTAAGTTAGAGATCTTGCACATATTTTATTAAATTTATTCATAGGTATTAGACTTTTTGATGCTGTTGTAAATGGTATAATTTAAAAAATCTAATTGTCTAATAACTTTTTAATATGTTTTCAATTTAATCTATTTTTTTGGCTACCTTGTAATGTGATGTTAATTTGAGATTTTGTCTTTTCTTATCTTTCCTAGCTTTAGCCCACTTTTGTTTCACAATCTTCTTGTTTTTTGTTTACTTTTGGGTTTTTAAATTTCTTTCATATCTGCAAATTTATATTTAATTGTTTTAAATTTATATCGAAGAATTTTTGTTACATTTGTTTTTGATTTTTTTTGGTGGACAATTGTCATTCACTAAACATTTTGAGTCTTACTTTCTGTTTAATTTTTATAAATCTCAAGAATTTTTGAAATTATTTTAAAATATTGAATATCAACCAGAAAGAAAATGGCCAGATAGTGAGGAAGCCCAACTGACACCAGTTTATTGCAATACAATCTGTAGAGTCTGAGATGCTTAGAGATATAGCTCCATATTATGGAAAACAGTTTAAACCCTGAGGCTTAACTTAGTATTGTATCTATTGTTTTCGGTCGTTTGCAGAAACAAATATCATTTTATTCTCATAGATCCATGACCACTTGAATGCTTCCCTTGATAAAATTCATTACATCACTGGTAGAGCAAAGCCCATCTTTGTTGGCCAAGATCCCCTAGGGGGCAGCAGAGTAGCAGTTGCCATCTACTTGGCAGTAACTGGGTGGACCTGGAGCTGTGGGGTAGCTCCAGCATGAGAGGAAGACCAGAAGACCAGAGTTGAAAAGTGTGAGAATGTCAGGATCAAGGAAATATATACCAGTATACTCTGGGGGCAGAACTGTAACCCAGCTAGACATGAGAGTTGAGTTTGTGACAGTTAAATAGAGAACATAGTATTTACTTTTCTATCGAATGTTTCCTGTGTACTGACAGGCCCTTGAAGGGTATGATAAGTTTTCTGCTCAATGTGGCATTAAGACTGAAGGCATACAAACACGTAATTAAGTATAATGTATTAAGTTCCTTGAAGAAATGCACAAAATGCTGTAGATATTCAAGAACAGTGACTACCAGGGTGCAGAGGTAGTGGTGAGGAGGGCATCGTATCTGGGTGACACTGATACCAGGCCTTAGAGAATGAGTAGTAAGAGAAAGAATAGAGAGAGTTTAGAGTTTCATATTGAACATCTGGGCAGTGGTGAGCTGTTTGGTTGAGCTGTAGTGTAATATCCACATGAGGAAGTGGGGAATACAGAACTGTCAAATTCTATTGGTATATCTCCCCTCTAAAGCATACTATCTTTGCTAATATACTCAAAAGATAAGGTCTATGAACCCCCTTTATCAATATTACTGATTTTCATGGCTCTTTGGAGTTCTTAAGAGAATGAAGACTAGCTTGATTTGCAGAAAATTGAAAGATTTTATTATCTGTTTGAAGCCAGAAAGTCTCAAGGGAAATAACCCATACAAGCCCTCACTCTGCTACAACATTGCAAGGCAGGGACATTGAGGTGGAGTGGAGAGACTTTACCAGGAAAGACAAAATTTGCCAGCTCATCAGACAACCTTTGTTCTTTGTTCTCCTCACGGCTTTAGACATCTCAAAACTCTCCGGTTTAAGTATTGAAAGATCCAGTATTTTTCAATGTCTCAACACTTGCGTCCTTCCCTCTTACTTGGTATCACTTGGAGTTCGAGCTGGCTTTAGTATGTGACTACTCTAACACTGCAAATACCACCCACAAGTAAAAGAATTATCAGTATTTTGAAATATTTGATATGAAAAAAAATTATTTTATTCAAACCCCACCTACAAGTCATAAGAAAATTCA
>NW_011888795.1:2781535-2825143 GCF_000151845.1 Pteropus vampyrus
AACTGTTTGTCATGGGCGATTATGCATGCTCAAAAACTGATAATTAACCTACTATGACCTCATTAATTTTCCTCGATTAACTCAACTAGTACCAAAACTGTATATATTCTCCATGAATGAAAACACATCTTAGGTGCTGTTCCTATTAAGTAGTCATCTTACAAGTAAAATAAATGTCTCTAACAGATTAACTTTAAAATGTGAAACATAATATTAATTTATTACAATTATTACTAAGAAATCTAATAACCATATCAACCTGTTTTTGAAAATTGAGCAACCAAGTACTCTTTTGTAAAAATTTTTAAATTTTTTATTTTTTCACCTACAGCACCTGCTCTTCCTAGGTGGTCTCTCATCCAAGTACTATCCAGGCCTGACCCTGCTTAGCTTCCAAAATCAGATGGGATCGGGTATGTTCAGGGTAGCATGGCCATAGACTCTTTTTTTTTTTTTTTTAAATAAAAAGTCTCATCTTTGATAACATATGTTGTGGAGCATCTTTTCATATATTTATTTGCCATCTGAATATCTTCTTTAGTGAGGTACTGTTAAGGTTTTGGCCCACTTTTAAAATCGGTTTGTTTTCTTATTGTAGAATTTTAAGTGTTCTTTGTATATTTTGGGTAACAGTCCTTTTTCATATGTCTTTTGCAGATATTTTCTCCCAGTTCGTGGCTTGCTTTTTCATCCTCTTGTGTCTTTTACAGAGTAGAAAAATTTAATATTAATAAAGTCCAGCTTATCAATTCTTCCTTACATAGGATTGTACTTTTGATGTCATATCTAAAAAGTTATCACTAAACACGAGGCCATCTAGATTTTCTCCTCTGCTATTTTCTGGGATTTTTAGTTTTACATTTAACATTTAGGTCTGTGATCCATTTTGAGTTACTTTTTTGTGAAGTGTATAAGGTCTATGTCTAGATTCATTTTTATTTTTTTTTTTGCATGTGGATGTCCAGTTGTTCCAACAGCATTTGTTGAAAAGGCTATTTTTTCTCCATTGTATTGTCTTTAATCCTTTGTCAAAGATCAGTTGACTATTTTTGTGGGTCTATTTCGAGGCTCTCTATTCTGTGTCTTTAAACTATTTTTCTAATGCAAATTAAAACAACAATGGGACACTACTAGAAACCTATTAGAATGGCCAAATTCCAAATGCGGACAATACCAAATGCTGACAATAATGTGGCACAACAGGAATTCTCACTCATTGCTGGTGGAAATGGAAAATGCTTGGCTGCTTTGAAAGACAGTTCGCTAGTTCCTTGCAAAACTAAACATACTCTTAAGATCCAATTTCACTCTTGATATTTCCCGAAAGGACCTAAAAGCTTATGCTCAGTCAATAATCTGCATATGGATATTTATTTATAATTGTCAAAACTTGGAAGCAACCAAGATGTCTTTCACTAGGTGAATGGTTAAACTGTAGTACATCTAGACAATGGAATATCATTCAGTACTTAAACAAAAAGAGCTATAAAACCATGAAAAGATGTGGAGGAAACGTAAATTCATATTACTAAGCTAAAGAAGCCAATGTGAAAGGGCTACACACTATATGATTCCAACCATATGACATTATGACATTCTGGGAAAAAAGAAAACTATGAGAGTGATTGCCAGGAGTTAATGGGGAGGGCAAAATGAATAGGAAGAACACAGAGAATTTTTAAGGCAGTGAAAATACTCTGTTATGATACTATAATGGTTAATAAATGCCATTATACATTTGTCCAAACACACAGAATGTAAAACACCAAAAGTGAACCCTAGTGTATACTATAAACTTTAGGCGACAATGTGTCTCCATATAGATTTAATAATTGTAACAAATGTTACACTTTGTTGGGGGATATTGATAATGGGGGAGAATATGCATGTGTGTGGGCAGAAAATATATGGGATGTCTCTGTACCTTCTTTTCAATTTTGCTGTGAACCTAAAACTGCTCTAAAAATATCTTTACCAGAAAAGTAAAACAAATCTCATGTTTGTTTTATGATAATTCAAAACAACTGGTACATATTCATGATATGAACCTCCCTTTCTCATCACTAAGCTCCCAGGAGAGCAATACTGCTGTCACTCTTAGCACAAGGGAAACAGTGTCGGTCTTCTCATCTCCTGTTCACATGATCACAACTGCCAATTTGTAGCTATTCTAACCCACACAACTCAGGTAAAGGGTTAGGTATTACTGAAAAGCATGAATGGCTCTGGTACCAGTAACAGCCCACAATCTCTTATTGTAATGGCTAGAATTTCACCTCTAATAGGGTAGGAGGAAAAAAAAAGTTGGAAAAAGTAGGAGAAAGCTTAGGTAAACTGTGAAGGAGTGGATAAAACATATCTATATGTTTATGTATATATAGATATATTTAGGAATAAATGCAAGTATTTGTTCCTTCACTTGAAACTGAAATGTTGAAAATGAATTTACATAAAAATTTTATTTTTCCACCATCGTCAATCATTATAAATTAAAAATGTATTGCCATGTAAAGAAGTGCTTTCAAAACACTGAATTAATATTTTTTGTTTAGAAAAGGTTAAACTGATTGCAATCTCCATGGCATATTGTCATGTAAAATATGAATAAAATGTGCTTGAAGTTGAACTTCCATCTAGGCATTAATTTTCTCATTGCAGCATTATCTTATGCTATTATCTTTCAATTACTCCAGACATCTTAGAAAATAACTTTCTCCTTGATTTCAAATACCAAACTTATACTTAGGAATCCATAACTTTATTGATGGAGTAGAAACCTAGAGTTGGTCTGCTAAGAACCCCTTTCCTTTAACTGTCCTTTTTCTCATTAATTTGCTTATTAAGAGAATCATTACGTTAATGCCTCAAACCCTAACCATTGATCCCAATTATTTGGTTTAGAATTGGGCATTCGTGATGCAAACCAGGTCAGAGTCACTTTTCTCTGAGATTTTTAGTCTTCAAGCTAAGAATAGGACCATTGTCTCTCTGTGAGCTGAAAGGTTAGTATGTAAAACATTGTTGATGCTGGCAGTCATGTTTTCCAAAGTGTGGAGAAAAGTGGTCTATTTTAAGAGAAGACCGAAGCCATTTTTAAAAAGAAACTGAAGAAAGGTGGAGGGCATTCTGAGACTTTCAAGTTCCTGATTCCAGCTTTTCCTGAAGCCAGTTACAACTTTGCTGTTCAATTATTTTACAAGATACTTATGTGTTCTTCTAATACATGCACATTTTGCTTAAGTCTGCTGGGATTTTGTTACTTATACCAAATAGAATTTAACACAGCTTGTCTTTGTGTCTGATTACCAATGGAACCAGACTGAAATGCTACATTATTTGGAAGTGAGAACATGTAATATTCATGGTCTCTGTTAATAACGAGTTTGAGATTAATGTTGAAAATTATGATAACTAGTGTACCAATAATTCTATTTATCAGTAAGTTCATAATTTTGAATATTGAGTTAACTTGGAATAGTGGATATGAATTCTCAAGTGTAATAAAAATATAGATAAAGATGTGGACTAAGTGTAACATAGTTGCATATCTCTTTACGGGTGAGAAAAATAAGAAAAAAAACATTAAAGGTGGAAGTTTTCTTAGAGATCATCTAATTAATTCTATTCTATTCCATTCCATTCATGGATAAACTGAGGCAAGAATGGGGAATTGGTTTATAGTAATTAGTAATGTAACCATATTTTCTTGACTTCTATATAAATTCTGTATATAATTCTCTAAGAAAAGAATGGTAATTTACTGTATGACCTTTTCTCTCTGGGTCTCAGTTTGTCCTCCATAAACTGAGTGGGTTATACTAGGTAATCAGTAAGATTTACTCTAATATTCTATGACTTAATGATTTTATGGTACATAATATCATTATATGATGTTTGTATAATGCCAGAGGACTTTGATTTTCTTTGAAAATCTGGATTGAATTCTACTTAGAAAAGAGAAAGAAAAGATGGAGAGAGGAGAAGAGCTAGACCAGAAGCACAAAAACCCAGAAGTGATACAAATTAAGACTGAAATTTAATAGATTTATTTCTTGGCAATTTACAAGTTGAATGTTTACAGGCTTTTTAGGAGTCATCTTACCATTTACGGCTGGCTTACAAACAGATTTTGCTATTTAGTCTAAGCACAATGTCTTTCAATTAAAAATATATTAGAATCAGGTTCAGAGAATAATTCATGAAGAACACTTCAGCCTTGAGAATGAATGTGTTATATTTTTTAAGGCGTAGCTATAAAGATGTTATTGAATTAGTCATACCTTAAAGCAAGTTATAGGGAGACTATTAACAATAATGTGTTTCTGGGTAATGTAGAAATTTCTGTGACATTTTAAGAAAGACAAATTTTGATGTACTCATTTTATTGAGGGACTTTGGTTTGAATCTAGGTTCTGGGTTCTTTTATCTGTGTGCTCTTGAGCAAGTTACCCAATCTTTCTAAGACTCAACTTCCTTTTATGAAAAATGGAGATACTATTTATAGTTAATTCAAAGGATTGTTGTGTGTATTCAGTGAAATAATGTGTATAAAGATCTTAGTATGGAGCTTGGCATATAGTAAGTTCAATCCCTGTTCCCAGTAGTAGGCTCTATTGAAGTATGACACTTAAATTGTAGATAACTTTGGTAAAAGGGAGAATCTCCAAGCAAGGTGGACTCCAGGTTTATGTTTTCATTCCCATAAAAAAATTACCTTATTAAATCAAGCATGTGAGTCTTTAATAATAAATGGGAAGGTTTCGATCCAAACATATATTTTAGATAATTGAAAATAGTGCTTAATAACAAACTGCTAATTATAAAATAGTCATGGAGATGTAAGTACAACATTGGGAATATAGTCAATAATATTGTGATAGCATTGTATAGTGGTTGTGGGACTTATCATGATGATGGCTTCTTTAGGTATATAAATGTTGAATAACTATGCTATATACCTGAAGCTAATGCAATGTTATATGTTAGCTATATTTTAATTTAAAAAAATATTAAAAAAGAAAAAAGAAAGAAAATAGTGCTTAATATTTATAGTTTATTTACTTTCATAGATAAATAAAAGTATGTGTAATTTTGATTTTTTCCTGTCCACTAAATAGCCATATTATTATTTCCAACTCTTAGATGAAGAAAATGGTGTAGAGTTTTGATGTTTACATAGCTAGTCAATGTTGGTATTGACACTTAGAATCAGATCTTCTGACTACTTCTGGTCTAGTACTCTATTTAATGAATGTTTATTGAGCATTTATTAGAGACAAAGCAGCATAATGAGCACTAAGAGAAATATATTGTAATGTGCATGCATCGTTTTTTCACACAGCACTTCTCCCTGCAATTATCTTTATAGGAGCTTCTCAGAGTTTTCTGAGAACTGCCGAAACCCACCAAACTCTAAGCATAGGGTGACTGAGGAAGCTTCCATGTTAACCTTATCTGAGCCATGGTAACCAGCCAAAGGAACCACCCGATACAAAATCTGAGATTCAGAAATGTCTAAATAGATTCTGTATCATAGTTTATGGGTGAGAGAGAGAGAGAGGGAGAGAGAATGAGAATATGAATATGAATATGAATATGAATATGTGTATGTGTTTACTTTTGGGAGAGGAGACACCTGGTGTCACCCAGTTCAAATTCACTTCCTAACAATTTGTATTTAGAGCAGAGAACATTATTTGGATATATGGATGAAAACATGTAGCATTTGGGAAATGACTATAGTCACATTCTGCCGATGAAGAGAGGAGGTCGCCTGGCTGAGTGAGGCAGAAAAACCAAGTAGCTTTTCAGAAGCCAGTTGAGATGTGAGACAGAAAGGGTCCTGTAGGTGACTGTCTAGTTGTTCTTGAGCCCAACTGTGTTTTTTTTGTGTGTGTTTTATGATTTACTCCAGTGTCATTACAAAATAAATCTTCCTTTTTGGTTAAACTAGTTAGAATTATATTTTTGTTATATGCAGCAAAGATTCAGAATTAATACTAACATCAATATTAAAGGCATGAGGTCTCTGCATCTGTAAGGAACAAACCAACACCAGTACTGGGGAGCTTGTTAAAATGCAGATCCAAAGGTACCACTCCCGTAGGTTCTGATTCAGGATATCTGCAATTTGGTCTCAAAATCTGTATTTTTAACAAGATTTTTAAGTGATTCTGATTCACAGTCAGAACAGGAAGCCTCTGGTAGAAATACTTTTGTAAATTTTGGAGGCACATGGCAATGTAACTTAAAGATGGTGCAGGTCATGTCAATTATAATACGTCAGCTATATTGCAGTTTGAGCTTTGATTAGATGTTAAAAATACCATTTCCTCTATGTGATTACTATCCCTTTGATGTGCTAGAATGAGGAGAAGAGAGAAGGCAATGCAATCAGACTTGGGGATAAAAGTATTTGGTGGAGAATGGGGAAGAACTGAAGATCAGCATGGGAGCTGTTATGTAGGAAAGGCAAAGGAAGTAGTGGGTAGGTAAAGGAAGTAGAGTCACCCCTCTGGCTGACTCAAGGGGCAATTATAGTATTAGGCATGTCTGGTCAGAAGCAAGGGGAAAGAAAAGCAGAACTAAAGCTCTTTTGACCGAAGAGGTTATTTCCATATCTTTGTGTCTCCTTCCTTGACCTGTCCTGGACTCAGCTAGATGTAGGGAACATGCCACTGATCTTTGCCTTCTAATCTCATGGGCTATTGCCAAATGGGCATCTTGGGAAGAATTACTTCCTACCCCCAAATTGACCCTACTGTAACTTACATTTACTCCAACATTTTTCAGAAAGGGAGGTTATCAGCAATTCATGGAGCAGCTTTAACCACAATCAAGCTGCAAGCACACTCCTGAGAAGCTTTTCCATCTGAGAAACACAAACAGTTCCATCGATCTTACTAACACTCTAGAGGTAAGTATGAGGACAATAAAAATGGTCTTGTGGGTGGATGGGGAGAAGGAATGGCATAGTGATTCTCTTGAGTTGTTTCTTGGCTTTGCCAAAAAGCATTACTGGGACATGGAAACTAGGTGTGGTTAAATGCTCAGTATCTTAGGATGTCATTGCAGGAAGGAAACCTAGAGATTATCCAGTTTATAACTCTTAGAGCCCCAGAGAAAGGAAGTGAACTGTCTAGGTTTACACATCTAGTTGGTGGCAGAGCCAAGTCAAAAATTTAGATCTCTAACACTGAGCTTAGAGTTCAATAAATGCTCTACAAATAACGAGGCATTGTTCTGTGTACCCCAAACAAAATTCCTATGAGTAAAACTCATGACTGTATATAAGACATGAGATGACAGCCAATGTGAGAAGCAAAATTGTAAAAAGGATTGTATTAGTCAGCCTGAGCTGCCATAACAAAATACCACAGACTGGGTGACTTAAACAACAGAAATTTATTCCCCACAGTTTTGGAAGCTGGGAAGTTCAAGATCAGTGTGCCAGTACTTGGTTTCTGGTGAAGACTCTCTTCCTGGCTTGTAGTCAGACAACAACCTTCCTTCTGTGTCCTCACATCATGGGGAAGAGAGAGAGAGAGAGAGAGAGAGAGAGAGAGAGAGAGAGAGAGAGAGATCTGTGCTCTCTACTTATAAGGGTACTAATTTCATCAGATTAGTACCCCACCACTTATAACCTCATCTAACCTAATTAGCTCCTTATAAGCTGTATCTCCATATGCAGTCACATTGGGGGTTATGGCTTCAACATATGATTTTTGGAGGGACACAATTCAGTTTATAGCAACAATCATTTTGATACTAGCCCTCATCTTCTGACTTGTTCAATGTCCAGTGGTCACACTGATGATTTAGATGGAGGCAGGTACTTGCTCTTACTGCTAATAACAAAGATGCTGCTTTTGAAAGGAAAGAGGAGGCAAAAGTATCTATTAATAATGGCACCTTATGTCTATTTTATTTTCTGTAGTGTTTACTTATGAAAGCAGGAAAGGTCCATAGGAAAAATCAACTCAGTACAACTCAACTAACATTGATGACTCTCTTAAAGAAACATGCGGAAATATATACCAGTGTTAGTTGAATTTAACTGAGTAGTTGCACAAACTAAGAAGTTGTACAGATCCACAATTTTTTATCTGCAATTCAAAAATTCAAAAAGCTCCAAAATGTAATTATTTTTCTGTAAATGTGCAGCAAACTCACTTGGTGGCAAAACCTGACCTGTCCTGATATGAGGCTGTTTATTCTCTTTACTTATCCCACTTATTGAGAATATTCCTGTGTTTTGCTGAAGAATTATTAAATCATTTGATTACGGGGTCCTGCCCCAGATCCTGCCAGGGTATTTGTATTATATTAAGAAAGGTACCGAGTTATTTGTCTAAAATTTAGATGAGTATGAATTCTTAAAACTCATGTGGCCCCAAAGGTTTTAGACAGGGAAATTAGAGTTTGTGGTAAAGTAAATCTTCTATAAGGACTGAAATTATGTATGATGTGGTAGGGGGAGAAAAGCCAGGCTAAGCAGAAGCTATTGTTTCCCAAAGTTGCCAGGAAATGAGTTGTTGCTGAAGCCATCAGAATGGGTCTGGGTGGGAAGGGGACTGAATTGTGCAGAACTGGCAATTTTAAGTCTACCTGACTTCAATTACTGCAAGTGGGGTCATGGAATTCTTAAAATGAAAATTTTAGGTCAAAATATATGGATCTGTTATATAGGCTTCTGAGGAAGTGGTCTGAAACAGCAATTGAATGCAGTCATTTCTAGCAAGAATTTGGCGATGTTGTCTCTTCTAGCAGGTTGACCTCCAGGGAGAAGCTGATTTTCTGCTGTATCCTTCTTATTCATCTCTTCTTGTTGGAATTTGTCCAAATCACTTGATCTGTGTGCCTCCTTCATTTTCATTTCAGTGTTGATGGCATGAATAGCTTTCCTTATCATGTTCTGGATCAATACATAAAATATCATTTTAAAAAGACTTTAAGTCTCACATGGGCCTTGTTTGGGAGGTTACTCGATAGCACAGCCTTTGGTTCTGGGTGGGGAGACTTCTGGGCTGAGAGTTAGAAGTCACGACTTTACTTTCAACCTTGATATTAATTTCCAGTGTGACCTTCAACCTGTCACTTCTCTCTAGACTTGTTTCCATATTTAGAAAACAAGAGGCTTGGAAGTGTGATCTCCGAAGTCTCTTTTATGGCTAATACCAAGCCTGCAAATAATGAGATGAATCATGGTAATTATAACAGGACACCAGTTTGTTTAGCAATTTAGAGTTTATTGGATTCTTGCAACAAACTTGTTAGTATAAGCTGGGCAACTAGCTATTATTATTCTCTTTTAAAGAAGTTCAGAGAGAAGGGAAATGACTTGACCAAGGTCACAGAGCAAACTGGTATCTAATAAAGAAAGGTCCAGACTGGGTCTTCTGACTCTTTAACTGCCTAGCCTGTGTACTTTCTACTCTGCCTCACTACTTCACTAGCTTCAGAGATGCCTTGCTCAATAGCATCATGAAAATGCATGTACACTTGTGTGTTCACAATAGAAAAGAACATTACTTATGACCAGTTGTAGGCAGAACAATTGCTTATATCTTGTTTTGGATTTCAGTTTTTGTTGGCATCAGGCTTAGAGCAGGGGCTTGGGAAGTTACAGGTGGTGTGAAGAGGGACCAAGTGTGACAGTGCCAATGAAATGCTTTACCAGAACACAAAGAGAAACCGAAGGAGGTGAGGAAACTCAGTGTGAGACAAGGTGCCATAGACAAGTGGAGACGGCTGGAACTTTCCCAGAGAAAAGACACTTGTGACCTGCCTCATGTCCAAAGGCTTTCTAAAGCTTATTGTGGGTCAGAATTACATAGCATTTTCTACCTTTTGACAGTATTGTTATTTGGGGGAGAAAATAACTCAGACATGTTTTAGCTTTTATAAGTCAAGACACTGGCTTTCCTTGTTAATTGGGAGGGTATTGGCAGATGCAATTACAGAAATGTACGAGTTGAGCAGGGTCAAAAGAGGAGGCCGTACCTCTTTGGGCCTTGTTTTCCTCATCTGTAAATGAATCTGCACTCAAGGCCCTCTGCCATGTGGTTCTGGCCTTCTCTAAGACCACTCCTCTGCTCTACAAAACCCAACTTCTCTCTCTTGCCCATGATGCAACCTGACTCTGCTTCTGCTTCTCTAAGCCCCTCTCTCCTTGATCTGTTCTCTGCATTATTTGAATTCTCCCTGAAATCTATGAAACTTTCCCTGAACTCCCTAACTGGAAGTTGGCACTCTTTCTTAACCTCCCAGTCACTTGTTTGCTGTACAGATGATGCCTAACAATTTCCACCTTGTATTATAGTTGTTTGTTACATATCCTATGCTGTTGCTTGACAAAGATCATTGATGACAAACATATCACCATGTCACCAGGTCTCCTCTCCAGACATTTACTTCACAGTGAAGTAAAAGCTCAATAAAAAGCTGAATGAATAAAGGGATGACTGAAATCAAAGGCCCCTTTTAACACCAACTCTCTGTAATTTAAAGGCAACATAATGCCTCTTCTGAAGCAAGATTAACAAGAATCCATTTAGTAGTGAGATATTATATACAGAGTTATAATTGACACTTGTTAAATCAAAAACTAAACTGTTTTGGCGGAATTATTCTTGTTTCTTTAAAAAGAAACCCATTTAAGGGTAGGTGCCATGTCATAGAAAAAATGCTGCCTGGGCATCTCTCCTAGGAAGAGTTAATCTTGAGAGCCTGTTCTGTTCCTTACCAGCTGTATGACTTTAGACAAGTCACGTCACTTTTCTGAGTCCGATATCTTCAACCTGAGGATGATGAGATCTTTTTCTCAGGGCTGTTGGGAAGAGTTAATGTGATAATGGATGTGAAAATGCTTTGCAAGCTGAAAGAACTCATATAAAAGAGGTTATTATTATCATTATCATTATTATTATTTTAGCAGTCATTTCCATGGAACGTAAATGCAGTCTCTAGAGTTTCTTTGAGCCTCTAAGTGTACAGACTGTATTTAGAAGTTTATATTATACCCAAGATGGGATTGAACAACAGCCAATCAATGCTAATAGCCTTGGGTCTTTATTTACAGAGTGCCCTTCCTCTGAGCTCAAGAGCTGTTAAGAGCTGGATCCATTATTCTTCAGTCAATTTCCATTCAGTCATTCATTCAATAAATGTTTATCGTAAGCCTACTATGTGTCAGGCAGTATTTTCAACAGTGGGTGGGTTGCTGATATTGTTAATGTCCTGTTACATTACAGGAAACTACAGATCCACAGACGATAAGGGACTTTTACAAAGCTACATGTGCAGACAGAGTGGGGGTCAGAACTTAGGATAATTAGTGGCCTACGCTGTGCTAAGAATAATTGTTTTATGAGCAGAACTGGGCCCTTTTGGTTTGAGTCACTTATCTTTATCTACAGCAAACTGGGCCTTTGCCTTATTTGTCCATAATAAGAAATGATGTCAGTGACTGAAAGGCACATTGTGTGACCCAAGTTACATGGGTTAGGTTTCTGAACTGCTTTGGTCGGCTCAATTTCAGACACTTTGGAAAGAAAAGTTCAGATGTAGCTATTGATCGAGAGAGATTTGAGTCTGTCCCAGAGCTGACTCCTGCAGAGCCTGCACCTGGCGGCAGACACATTTCACAGAGTTGCAATTTCACTTTTATCCTCCAGAGAGAATAGGCTCTTTTTTCCAAGTGGAGGATTTTTAAGATGCTAGGACAAAAGCTCCCCTTTCATGTGTGGGTGACTCAGAGAGCAGGGAGTCAGCAAGGATGTGGTAAGTCAGTCTAAAGTGCTACAGGAGAACACGGGGGATGTTTATTTTCAGCCTTGAAGCCTCTCAAAGACTTATCCTACAAGGGCTCAGAGTGAACTTCCCCAGCTTTGGGATAGCCCTAGCAGTCTTAGCCAGAACAGAAACATAACATAGGTCATTTGTGCCATTTTCAGTGATATGATTGTTTGTTGATAGCCAATTTGACATCTTCAGGGATTATGGACCTAGAGAAAGACATAGAGGTGACAAGACCTTCTCGTTCTAAAAGCTCACTATGGGATCATTAAATCACCACAATAATTTTAATTAAAAAGGAATAAAGAAAGAAAGAAAAAAAGAACATACAAAAATAATTAGAAGGGGCCATTCATTCAACAAATAGTTCTAGACAGAATTTGTTTACTCAAATCGTACAAAGAGTGAAAAGGATTTGGTTGAACCAGAAAATGTTTTTCATTTTGTTTTATTTCTAGAAGACGGTATTTGGGAGAGTTTTGTAGATAACTAAGAAAAAAAATGGGAGAAAAGGATTGTTTAATTGATGTAAAGTTTCAGACAAGTAAGTTCTAGAGATCTGCTACACAACATAGCACCTATAGTATTGTATAGTGTAGCAACAATATTGTATAGAGCAGCTAAACCTTTGATAAAGGGGTCAATCTCATTTTGTGTTCTTACCACAAAACAAAACAAAACAAACAACAAAAATAAAGCAACTTTTAGAGGTAATGGATATGTTTATTACCTTCATTGTGGTGATGGTTTCAGGGTATGCATATGTATGCATATGACCAAACTCACCAAATTATATACATTAAATATGTGAAGTGTTTTTGTGTATCAATTATACCCCAATATAGCTGTTAAAAAGGTACATTCCAGAGGTGAACATAGTCCTAGAGACAGAGAAGCAGGAGCTGTTTTTGGACACCTAAAGTAGTCCTATTAGGATAGACTGGAGGGTACACAGGCAAATGCTGTGGAAAAAGGTTCTTGTCACTCACCTCGACAGCCAACTTAACTTCTGTTTAATTGGATACATAATATTGTAAAAGTTTGAAAGTGCTATTTGGAAGCATTTACTGATTACCCATATACAACCTAAATCCTTGGTTAATAGTTACAATTTTGCAATTCACCCAGTCTCTTATATGTCATTGATTGCTCTGAGCAACTGAAAATCTAGCCTTTTCTCAAATAATAAATGACACTGAAATTCCTGAGGAATGAAAGCTCAGAGAAATCTACCAAAATGGTTTTTCCAACTACTACTTTAGTTGGAATTTGATGTGAATACCAGGAATACTTTTCTTGCCTTAGGCAAAACAGCCCTAGAAACTTAATAATCATATGGGTCATTAGTTTTATTTTGATAAATAATATTTTGGCTTGGATGAGACCAGATAAAAGAAGAAAACTCCTTTATCTTCCTTTTGACTATATTCCTTTGAATCACAGAATCGCCTTTCTCCCTGGTTTAAATATGGATAAATATATAGGTATATTTCTAAAGTAGTTTCCTCTTGTTCTTCACTTCAATTTATTTCAGTGATTTAGGAACTGGTATATTTACCTAGTTGTCTAGTTTTCGTCAAAGTAATGTATTCACTTTCACTTTTAAGTTTAAACATTTCTGTGTCGAATCCTTAAGTTCATCAAATGAATATTTATACATCTTTGTATATATGGCTTCAGTCTTTCTAAAATGCCCAGAGCCCCAGACTAGTGACAGTCAGAGAATAGTAGATTAGACCCAGCCCCGGATGCAATTCTACAGTGACTCTGCTTCAGATTTGTGATGTTGGGTAAGTCTCATACCTGCTGTAGGCCTCAATTTTCCTTCAGGAAAATCCCCTCCACCCCTTTCCTGCTTTCAACTAATATTTATTATTGTCTTTTAGGTGTTTTGCATTGTGCTAGATATTGTGCATATAATTTCGTGGTACTTTTCCTCACAAAGGTTAAAGTCTGAAAGGGGAGACCTAAAGTCATCCAGCGGTTTGTGTCATGAAAGAGAAATGTTTAGGGTTCTATAAGAGACCAGGGCAAGAAGCATCAATTCACAGAGGAGAATATGAGAAAGCTCCCTGGAGGGGCCGACGCTTGTGATGAATTTGGAGTGAGCTAGAAAGAAAAGGGGACATGAGGTCTACACAGGCAGGGAAAGCAGCACAGATGAATGGACAAAGTGGAACAATGGGAAGCTCATGGTTGGAGAGAAGGATAAGCATGGAGTGAGGTGAAACATGGGGCTGGAAATGTAGCAGGAAATTCCTTCTAGGCTCAGTTGAGAAAACCACTGCTGCTAATGATAACCTTTGTTGACTGACTTGAGAATACAAATTAAGCATAGTTTTAAATTTTAAAAATAAGCAAAATTAGTATAGCAGAGTGCCTAGCTTTTTACCAAATAGTAATTTTGAATACATATCATACCATTTCTCAAAGATAAACAAGTATTAAAAAGATCTGGTGGCTTAACTGAGATCTATTGACAATCCCAAGAGCTGAGAAAGTATAGAAATGATGATGTCCTTCCATGACATAAAATTTTACAATGGCTCATTTAAATATTTACCAAAGTGCTTTGATAAATGAGTCCATATAGTAGCATGTTCTTGAGAATAATAAGAGTTCAATTACTTGGTAATATTTATCCTACTTTAGTTCTCCTGAGCATAGACATTCAGGATATTTTTCATTTCTCAGCATGATTTCATGAGCATTCAAATTAAGCAATTTTTCCTGTTTATTGTAGCAGTAACATATTAAAAATTAAAGAGAAATAAATGGAAAAATTTAACGTTAGAAATTGCAATGGGAGAGAGCTGTTGAGATTCAGTTTACCATGATTACTGATTCCAACCACATAAAAAGTTCAACTACTTTTGTTAGCTTTATTTAATTTTACCCTTAGTAATAATCATTCACAAACTTGAAGAGTTGTAAGGATTTGAAATAATAGATACAAAGGGCAAAGAATATAGAGTAAATGGTAAATAAATTGTGCCATCACTTTTTAGGCTCTGTGTCAAATGCTCTTTTGACCATGCCTCTAGAGCAGGGCAAATGGGAGAGGTAAGCCAATGAAAGTTTTGTGGGAGCAGATGCCCTGGGAGAGGTAGAGCTGGAAAGGGTGCTAACCTGAAGGTCGTTCTAGAATTCATGGAGTTAAGGAAGAGAGATCAAAGCACAGCTGGGAGGTCAAAAGTTGGATCTTGCATCATGCTGATTAAGGAGGTGATTAAATGCTAGTCACATGCAAAGCTGGTGGCAAGGTAAAGAGAAAGAATCCCGAATCAAATTGCTGAGTGGTGAGGTCAAAGGATGAAGCTCTAAGTTTGTGTTTGGCAAAGATTTCTTTTGTGCAGTCTCAACAACTGCACAAGGTTGGACCCTCAAAGTTGCTGAACTGAAAAGAGTAGGTCTGGGGAAAAATATATGTGTGAGATTCAGTCTTTGCAGTCAAATAGCTAAGTCTGGTAGATCAAATAAACATGAAGACAGTCAATGCTAAGTCCAGGGGGCGGGGGGCATGCCAAAGGCTCAAACAGAGGTAAATAAGTTACACTGAAGGCCCTTCCGCCAGGCAACTCCTCTTCTCCAACATTATAAATACTACCCGAAATGGTCAAGGCTACTGGGGCAGAAATTAAAATTGGCCCCTCAGATATGGTAATGGCCATGTTCTAATGGGCGTCCTGGGAGTGTTAAGGCCTCATCCTCAATTCAGCTTTCCTTTTCCCCTTCTTTCCACTCCAGCAACATCAGGCTAGTTCTTTACCTCAAATCTGTTGTACATTCTCTCTCCACTTGAGTTGAATGTGAAACTTCTGCCCCAAATGGCTGTCTTTTCTTCACTGGATGAGCTTTTTCACTCTTCAGGGTCTCTTGTCCCTTCTCTAACTGGTAAAGAAATATACTTTTTCTCTTGAGTTCCTGTGGCACTGGTTTGTGTAAATGCTAGTAGTAGAAGATGTCTTACCTACCAAGAACACATCTTAAGGCATTTCTCAAAGACCAAACATGTAAATTCTGAAAGTGACTAGTTGGGTTTCTAATTCTATAGCTCACTCGCTGTGCGTTTTGGGCAAATAGTAGATCTTCTTGGAGCCTTGGTTCCTTATCAGTGTTATTATGGGGATTTAATAAGATAGTGGATATAAAGCACCAGTATGATGTTAGACAAAAATTAAGATGTTTGCTAAATACAATGTATGCAATCCGTGATATAAATAAATATAAACTATCCAAGTATCTTAAAATAGTTTCTAGAGGGTACCTTCAGCTCGAGAAAGAAATTTGAGTTCCTACATTGTCACTCTGTCCTTTTGATAAATGATGCCACACAAGAACAAGTCATTTCCCTCTCTTAGCAATTATACTGGAGTGATAAAATGGTGCCATTTTAATCTTATTGGATATATAATTCAAAGGAAGATGCTTAAGCTAATTCTATACACATTTCATCTCAGTGTTGGTATCTCTTCTAAATTCGGATTTTCAGTTTATCATTAAGATAGATAAACTATGTCATTTTTTTTCAATTGCCTTTCATTCTGGTTGCATTCAGACTCTCCCAGTTCTCCAGTCAGGGCATAGGTGATATTCGTTGCATAATATATACCTTTTAAAATAATTAAGAAACAAAACTCAAGCATGGAAAGACACTATTCTGTTGGTGATTCTCCCATCTTCATCTATACTGCCCCAAAATGTCTGCTTTCTGCAGTTACAAGACATTAGTATTTTAGCACTATTATCTAGAGCAAATATTGCTGAATGCAATAATAGCAAATGATTTGGCACATGCATCAATATGGAAATAGGTTTTACAAATACACAGTAATGTATCCTGCAAGAATACATCATCTTTTTAAATGGCTTCTCTAACTTATGTTGAGTTGAGAAAACACCACATTCATTATTAGAAAGGTAGAGTGGCTCTATGTATTCTGGGAGGATTCTTAATAGACGATTGCTATATTTAACAATGGAAGCTAACATCTCACTTAAGAGAGGAAAGAAAAACCTATTCAGGGAGAAAACCAAGAATTGAGGTGTTTTAAGTTCCCTGCTTAAAAGGAGAAATAGTAACTGGGACAAAACTTAAAGCCATGAGTAAAAGGATCAAACAGTAACATTTAGTTATATTCAGGACTTGGAACTGGAAAATTAAAATCCATGAAATATTTATCATTCATGCATTCCTTTGTCCAAATCATTTTTCCTTGACTGAGTGAAGATGCTGATTCAGCTCCATGGAAGTCCTTGGAGCCAAGCAGAGAAATTGTTAATGTGGAGTGTGTGTGTGTGTGTGTGTGTGTGTGTGTGTGTGTGTGTGTGTGTGTGTGTGTGACAGAGAGAGAGAGAGGGAGGGAAGAAGGGAAGGAGAGAGCAAGAGAGCATGAGCAAGCAGGCGCAGTTAGGGGAATGGGAAATCCCAAGACCAGAGGGAGAAGAAATAAAGAGAGAAGAAATGAAGAAAACTCAAGTCTAAGAATACAACAGTGGAGACCTTTGTTTCTCCAACCTGGAAACTCAGAAAAGAACAAGAATAAAGCAAGTTAATGGGCAATGTTGAGGGACTCAGTACTAGATCTGGTGTAGAACAAACACTGCTATTCAAAGCTCACTTTTATTTGTACCTGGGGTATAATGAATGAAGGAATAAACTGAATTGAATGGTTTAGGAACAATCTGGACCTTCATTCGTCACTCACTGATCGATTCATTAATTCATTAAGAGTATAATTACTGCATGCCTACTATGCTCTGAGAACTCTGTTATGTGATAGGAATACCCCACCTTTATAGAGAGACATACATATTAATAAATAATAGACATGAATAAAAAATACTGAAAATACTATGATGATTCAGAGGTTTCTTGGGGGCATGTTTTAACTGGATTTTGAAGAATAATCTGAGAAAGAGTGAGCCCAAGATTTCTATCCAATCCTATAGCTCTATGAAACTGAGTTTATCCTCCTTTATTATTACGGCATTGAATTATCTACCAACTTGTGTTGTTGGCATGATGCAGGGGGTGAAAACAAAAGAAACAAGTGAAAAGATTAGGGGAGAAATGGGCAGTGATGCAGGTAGAAGGAGACTATTTTTATGTGACATGTAATTCTTTATTCAGCGGATGAATGGCATTAATGGAGCCTAGTAGACAGCACTTTCTTCACTTCAACTTAGTTTTGTACTCATGTACTTCACTGAAATAAGGAATAAGGAAACTATATGATAATGGTTAAAAGGACCGACTTTGGATTCAAGCAATTCCAAGTTCAGATCTAAGAGTCTTCCACTCCACAGGCCTCAGGTTTCTGATACATAAACTGAAGGAGTTGGGCAGAGCCCTAGTGGCCCTTTGAGCTCTGACACTGATGCCAAAAAGAATGTGACATCCTATGTGATAGCTAAGAACTAGCCTGCTATCCAACGAGAAGTGATGCTGTGGTCCACATATAGAAACTCCTAGTGTTAAGACCGGAAGGGGCCTAACAGACTGTTTTGTCCAACTCCTTTCTTTTACAGAGGAATAAACCAGGATTAAGCGTCAACCCTACCCAATATCCTCTTATAACCAGTATTAATTATTAATTATTAATACCTTGCAATTCTCTACAGAAGGAAAAAATGTTTGTTGAATGAATTTAGAAAGGATTAGGTAGGCTGAATGAGAGGTTTGCCAATCATAATATATAGGCATAAATTTAAAATCAGTATTTTAAATTGGTAACAGACTGAGAGAGGGCATGGGAACATCAGCAGCATCATGCTCTCAAAACCTCACGATCTAGAAATCAGTACACAAGAGAACCCTCTATGCAGAGCAGCAGTTTTGATTCCACCTCTACAACCCTGGTCTTTGCTTCCTTAATGGCTATTCCAGTAGAGTCATCTCAGTGGGGTAAAATGATTAAAGAGGAAAAAGACTGTAAAAAATTCTGGAAATACTTTTTTTTTAAAAGATAGCAAATTAAAAAATCCATTTGTGTGTGTGTGTGTGTGTGTGTGTGTGTGTGTGTGTGTTTGTAAATTGTAGAGTGTCAGTATTATCCACAACTGGTCATGAACCTCCAAGTTCTTGTTAATAATGCCCTTGGGTTAATACACCTGTGGGATCCATTATGCTATTGTATTCTTTTGCTGTTATTTAATTTCAGTTGGCTGAAATTACTCATTAATTTTTTCCTCTTTTTTTAATAGCAGGGTTTTTGGCACTAGTAACATGGCTAATTGCTTCATTTCTGCATTTTACTTCGCCTGGGTAGCCACAGCCACTAAGTGAATGGGAATTTGAATATAAACATAAGTCAGAAATATTTCCACCAACTAAGAGCACTGGTAGTGAAAGAAACTTTTGTTATTATTTATCACACAAATGATATACTTGTGCCACATCAATCAGGCATTACATAGAACACATTATGGAGGCGTTTATTGCTGGCAATACGCTTAGTATAGTTACCATTTTTCAGACCTCCAACAAGAACTTCCGGTAGTATTTACCAAGTGAAATGAATAGAGTTCTGAAATAACAGTTTGCAGTGTAATACAAATGATATAAGTCCTCCAACCAAAGAATGCACATAGTGTGTGTGCCATTATGGAGAAAGCTGTAAGGGAATGGGGATCAGCACACTTAACTCCTAATCTTATTTGTAATTTGCCATTTGACTTGGGAAAAAGTTGTTTTTTCCCCACTTTGGGCCTCAACTCAATTCTTTTTCTGTAAAAAATGTTTGGACTACAAGATTTATGAAGTTTCTTCTAGGTATGAAACTGCAATGTAAACACCATGAGTCCATAAATTACTGCTATAACCACCACCTAGAATAGTATCAGGCAAATAGTAGGTTCTCAATAAATATTTATTAAATAAATTAATGACATACTTTGGTTATATTTGTGTACTTTTTTAGAACTACTTATTCGTGTGCTATTTATACCAGAAAAAAATATGTTAAACATCCATGTATTTGACATTTGGAGGGGCAGGAAAAAGTATGGGGTGAGGAAATGGCTTTATTACAAATGTCTACATTCCTTTGAGGCAGCATTTTAATGGTGCATCTTTAGACAAAAACATTTGGTCTACTCTTACCACTAAGAACTCAAAGATTGGATTGATCTTCATAATGATCCTTACCAGATTCAAGAAATTACTTTTGCATGTCATTTTGCCATGCTATTTCTTATCTCCAGAGTGAAAAGGGGCAATTGATTCAAAAGTATTTTTTCCCAGTATTGTGTTTGGACTGATTATTTCAATCTGTGTCTACTTGGCACCTAAACATTAATGAGATTGGCACACTCCATTTTAAGTAGGCATTATGCCAGTGTAACAGATGGGCTTTGAAACTGTCAGTTGATAGCTTGTGTACAAATCTCTACTATTATCAAGTGGACAAGGTCCTTAACAAAAAATGTCAAAAATATTTGTCAGTTGGCATCCAGATGCCTTACCTATGCATCATTACTCTGCCTCACCATTCTGCAAGTCTCTTTAGACCCTTAACAGCCTCCAGAGAAATCACAGTTAAACCACGGTGATTCCTTGGCAAAATACACCCAGATGACCTGCATTCTCTTCTGCCATTTACCATCTTTTATAGACTATTCTGTACCTGCAACCTGAATCATTTCTACTGATACTTTATCAGTTACCATTTTCTTCTTAGGAAGGCTGTTATTTCACCCTCACCCAAGAAGACAATAAAAACCTCACACATGGTAGGTAATCAAGGTAAGTTGGCTCTCTGAGGGATGCTACCCAATCTCTACAGTATTATCATTCTTACATGGCTTGCCACATTGATTCATCATTTTTTTTCTTAGAAATTTTTGTCATGTTCTTTATTTTTCTTCTATAATTAATTTCTTCTAAGCCCCTAGACGCTTTGTGAAGACGTAGCCCACATATTAGCCTGCTTAAGAAATACTTCAACCTAGGCCTGATATTTTATGGTTTTTGCCCAAGAGTAAACACTAAACACATTTGTTAACTGCCTTGTGATAACAAATCTGCTGCCTTTTGTAGGTTACTTATGATCCTGTTTATATCATTAGGATTGCTGATTGAAGCTTCTCACTTGTCAAGTGAACTGGCTTTGTGGCCATAGGAAAAGCTTTATTTCATTAAAGTCATTTACTCTTCAGGTATTAAATAAAACCTCCTAAGTTCCACATACTGTCCTAGATGCTGGAGATACAATAGCTAACAAATGGACATGGTCTTTGTCTTTGTGGAGCTTACATTCTGGTGACAGTTTGGAACTGACAGCCTCAGTCGAGATTGGGAGCTATCACTTCTTATTTCTTACAGTGAATATGTTCATTTGTCATGGTGAGTTGATCTCATTATCATCACCAACAATAGTTCTAAATGGTCAGTTGTTATTTTTTAATAATAGATTATCCAATTATAAAAGATGAATAGTAAGAAAATAATTGGGCACAAATAAAAGGTCACAAATTCTTTTCAATTTATATTCAGTACCTCTGAAAGAACAGAGTGAGTATATGGAAAAAAGTCTATGTGGGCTGGTAATTGATTTGACATATTATCAAGGCTCCTTAAATTGTTCATTATAATCTAATACATTGCTGTTAACTAATCCCAATCATTTGTATTGTTTCTGTACATTCTAGTAGGAACTAAAGCTAAAGAATCTGAATATATACATGTAGCTAATCAATTACATGGATTAACCAAAATTAGGCTGGAGTGTCAATGTTGGTGGTGCTACTCTGACTCAATTGTGTAGTATGATTAATAGGGCCAATAATTTATCCTCTCTCACTTTGGTAGTGTGGTGGTGAGCGAGCAGACCCATATCTTTTTTTTAAAGGAAGAAACATGAAGGCTTCTAGCCTCTAATTCTTTAAACCTACAGGCTGGCTAACTGCCTAACTTTTTCTGCCCTCCCACTCCACCTATGATGATCTCTATCTTATTATGCCTTTAACATATTTTAAAAAATTATTTATGTTTTTATCACCTTTAATAAGCTTTATGTTTCTGTAGGACAGAGATCATGTTTTATTTATACTTTAACCTCTCTGCACCTCTGGTTGCTCATCTTTAAAGTACAGATAATAATAGTACTAACTACGTAGAATTTTCTGAAAATAAAATTAATTAAAACATTTGGAGTACTTATAATAGTGGCTGGTACCTAGTAAACTCTTAGTAGTGTTAGTTCAATATTATTATCATCATTACTAGTTATCATAGTGTCTGCAGTCAATGTCATATATACAAAAACATGTATACTAAATATTATTACTGCATCAAACATTTATTATTGTTTCCTATATTCAAGATACTCTGTACACTACAAAGATGAATCAGGAACCTATATTTTAGTAAGGATGGGGAATGGGAATGAGATATGTACATAAATAATTGTAATGCAAAGTAGAAAGTAGTAGATGTTGTAAGAGAGGTAAAGATATGACAGTATTTCTGTTTATAATGGAGAATGTTTTCAAATTGAAAGGATCAGGGAAGATTGTAGGAATGAGATGCAATTTTAGTTGATTTTTTTTTTTTTTTTGGCTGGTTAGATCAGGATTTCTTTTTAGTTCTTGTTGGTTTAAAAAAGTTGAATATTGAGAAAATATAAGACTTGGATATGTAAACATTTGTGTTAGTGGTGTAAGGAGATGAAGATATTCCAAGGATGATTATATAAGTAAAAGCATGGAAAGGGAACATCTTCAGGTTTGCTTAGAATGTGGCAAATATTGTCTAAGAGTTAAGCTTGGCTAAGACTTAAAAGGTAGTATGGATCCAGATAACAGAAAGGTCTTGAATGTCAGACCACAGATTTTGTATTAAATTTGATTTATTTCCTACTTAATAAAGCACCTGGGTTTTTAAAGTTATTAATAAAAATAATGAAAATTCATGAATTAAGAGGCTTTCCCTGTTCTTGTTCACTGTAGATAATGGGGAGGTAGTGAAATAAGAAATCGTCCTGAAGTAGATGGATCGCCTCTGCCTGTGAGGCAAGACTCTCAGGTTCTGAGCCTGATTCTGCTCCACTGTAAGACCTTTATGAAGTGTCCTCTCTGTCTCTCCATCTGTCAAATAATAAATATTAAGGGCCTGTCTATAGATTGACTCGAAAGGTATCTTTTTTCTTTCCTAAAACTTTTGAGAGGGTAAGAGCATGTAATGGGGTTCAGTGTTGGGAGCGGAAGTTATTTATGCCAATGAAATAGACTACTGTTCCTAAGGAACAACTCTACTGTGATCTTTAACCTACTTCCTAAACCTATCAAATTTTAAAGAAATCTTGAGTTTTGTGATTATTCCAAATATTTACTTGGGTACGCAACTGGAGAGTGTAAAGGTTAGCAGTCTCTAGATTGTGACTGCTGTCATCTCATACTCCAGTGTTTTAATTCCTGCATAGAGACAGGCTTTGGCGAACCACGCAGTTCATCAACAGGAGTCCTCCACTAATAAATGTCCAAGTCTGGCTGAACCGTCATGATTAATATTTGTAATCAAGGCCTTAAGGCATTGGAAAATCCCAGGATGCCTTCTGAATCACCAGAAAATTGAATTATAGTCAGCCTCAGATTTCTTGTTGGGAGTACATTTTATTACATTTCAGTGTTTTGAAAACTGGGATTAGAAGTCTACTGTGGAGAGATCTTAGTGTAACCTGGAGTGTGTGTCTAATCTGCACGTCTCTCTCCTTAGCCATTTCTGAGAAATAGAGTTTTCTCGATTTGTTTTTATGCCTGAGAATAAGACTGTTCTCAAGGACAGAATATACTCTCAGGAGAATTTAGATTACTGAAAGAAAAAAGGTAGTACATACACACTTTTTTTTTTGCTATTAAACAATTTTTAGATAAGCTACATATAGTGTGGGCTTTAAAAATATTTTGACATGAACGTAGTATTCCTAAAGCTATTTAACTGCCCAAGAGAGTTTTGCCTTTGTGTCTGTCCTTCTCTAGAGCTTTATACATTAAAAACACTTCCTCTGCACCTCCATAAAAACTATTATGTATACAGCTTTAAAGTACTTATTATCAATAAGGTGCCTCTCCACCTTTTGAGACTCTGAGTTTTAGTTTATTGTTGGAAAGAGGCTAAAAAGAGCACCTAAAATGTCCTCAATCGCTTTGTTTGGAGAACTTTCCAAGCCTTGGAGTCTGTTCATAGAAGTTTTGGGGTGGAGGCCAAAGGGATGTTAGGGAGGCAAGAAAACTCAAGTCTGAGTAGCAAAGAAGCAAGAGAATATTGACCTTTGGTAGCTTCAGGAGTATTATTCCCAGCCCATCCCCGAAAAACCAAACCAAAACAAATACAGGAATGCAAAGACATATATAAAGCCAGTGCGGGAAGTGGGTAGAGGAGAGGGGAAGCATACACCTGGAAAGTTACTGCAGCAGCTAAGAAGAGCAACCCAAATTATAATCATTAAACAGGACTCTTAAATTCCCTCCTCTTCTTTCCCTTCTGCCTTCTAAATAAAACCATACCTAGCTCGGGGACCTTAGTCTCCTCTAAGGCTTCTGTAATCCATTCTGGAACAGCGTATGGGACTAATGCACAATCCCAATCCAATCCATTTTCTAGTTTGCAAAAGAAATCCAGTCCAGCGTTTATTTTTAGCAGCCATTCTCTGTGACCGAATGCTACAGCTCTTCAGCAGGGATAACTGAGGACCGTATTGGGGAGAAAAGCGAAGTGAGGGGAGTGGGAGGGGGAGCGAGAGGCGGTGAAAAGGGGAGGAGGGATGCCCTGCGCATGCGTGCCAGCGCCCATGCAAATCTGCTGTACATCCTGAGAGCAAAGTGGGATGATCTGTCACTACACCTGCAGCACCACGTTTGGAGGGCAGCTCCTGCTTGCAGCTTCCGGACCCAGGTAAAATAATAAAAATAAAAAATAAAAAATCCGAGTGGGCACAGTGCATGCATTTCAAAACCAGATGTGCGTAGCAGTCTATCCCCCTGCTGCTGCTGCTGCTGCTGCTGCTGCTGCTGCTAAGTGTCCTTTGGTGGCTGATTGCAGCTTCAAGATTTAAGAAATCTCATCTTTCAGGAAGCCTGAGGGGAAGGAAGGAAGTACGGGCGAAATCATCAGATTGGCTTCCCAGATTTGGGAATCTGAAGCGGGCCCACATCTTCCGGCCAACTTCCATTGAACTTCCCAGCACTCGAAAGGGACCGAAATGGAGAGCAAAGGTATGTGGCTAACCTCATCAGGGGACTTCCCGCTGCATGTGCGTGTGGCCAGGGCAGTCCTCAGCTAGGGGACTGCAGTGCTTGGGGAGCGAGCATCATACTAGGTCGATAGGAGGAGATGCTATGTCCGTTGCAGCACCGGGGAAGTGAGGCAGGAAGGGGACTTCTTTTAACTCCCACAGCTTGGAAGACAGTGTTTAATACTCCATCAGTTGCGTAGTGAAGTGTAATGAGTTCTTTTATCTTTTATCTTTTTGGGTGGGGAGGAGAGTCTTTAGATGGTGGGAGAGGAGAGATGCGTTGGTAGAGCAGTTTCTTTTCTGTAGAATGGATGGGCTCAAATAAATATATTTTATTTGCTTTAGGACTGCTGGCAGGCGCGTTTGTATCTGATATCCAATAATGCATTGCTATAAAAAATTTTTGGATTTCTCCACCCCCACCCCATGAGGATGGTATTTCTGGGTGTGTATGACCACATCCTACTGCATTTTCAATACATGTATATCAGCAGAGAAATTGGGTCTATTTGAAACAGTGTGCGTTAGAACTGACCTCTAAGAAGAACAGTGTATCGGAGTACTGCTTGGCTCTCAAGCATAATATATACATGTCTAAGTTCTGGACATGTTTATATTGATATACTTCTCCTAAGCAATTCTGTATAATGTACACATACTAACTGGGAAATAAACTGTAAAAATCAACTTCTGATGGCATATTTAACACACATAAACAAAATGGCTATTAAAATTGTAAGATTGGATATCCTTTGGGTTTAACTCCATCTATGCAGGTCTCTTCTTCCTCCTCCTCTTTCTCCTCCTCTTCCTCCCCCTTAAAACGCCCACCAGGTTACAAGAGCCTTGAGTGATGTGGTCAGATATCCAGTAGGAATACTGGATGTATTTAATTCTGGTGAAATCAGAAAAAATGATGTCAACTTTCATGAAACTATATTCATTACCCAGAACTCGAGAAGCTATATTTGAAATAAGGTTTTATTTTTAAACCAGGAATGTCAGTCATTGTGGTAATGTGCTCAGGATTAGGGAGTGGTGGTGGGTTACCTATTTTGGGGCTGATTAATAAAACTGGAGTGTTGAATGAAAGCAGGTATATGTTTCATAAAGTATTTTAAGTATTTAATTAGTAGAGGTAAGTATTTGAACCTAGGTAAGCATTTTGTGTGTGAAAATAACTGAATTGACATGGATTCAGACTGGCAATTTCAGTTTAGACAAATTCTCATGATTCTCTGATGGGCATTTCTTTGACTAACAATTATGTATATATAGGAGGAAATCCATGTCTATAAATATACTTGAGGCATATATTTATTACCTCTTTTGTAGAATTCATTTTAAAATGAGATGTCAATCTTAACTCATAGAGTTCTGTAACATTCTAGTTGATAAAATATTTCTGGAATGCAAAATTAATGACCGACAGAGAGAATATCATTTTACTATGAAAGTTTTGTGTGTGTGTGTGTGTGTGCATGGTTAGATGACTCCTGCTATTTAGTTATTAAACTTGTTTTTTTTGTTATTTTTTTGTTTTTGGCAAGGATTCTTGTAACATTTTTGTCTCTAATTGATGTACTAATTCCTGGTCCATAATAAAGAGGAAGTAACTCTTAGCAATAAATTTTTATTTCCCTTCTTTGCCCATAAAATATGCTACATGTCACTCAAAGTTCCAAGTGGTTTATATCACAGACCGACAGAAGTAGAGTTCTAGCTATTCTGCCAGCCTTAGGAGTTCCGAAAGGAGAAAGAATCTAAGAAATATATCTGAGAAGAATCAGGCCAGAACTTCTATGCCTATCCAAATAACAGTGACATAGACATAAATCACAGCACTGACCAGAAAGCAATGAAGTATTTTGCCCCAAGCCAATATTATGGTCATTTTGCAGAGGTACCATAATTACTTCAGGCAAAAGACGATGAAAGTTCTTATGTGTTAGTTCTTGAACTACCTTAAAAAAGCTGAATTAGCCAGGTAGTGATCACATAAAGAATGGCTTCGATTTTTATTTATTGGCCTCGTTTTCTAAGTTGATGCAAATAGCACAGCTAAAAGCTGTAGCTAACTTAAAATTTTTATTATAGAAGAAAAAAGAGTGTGTTAAGAGGAGTGTATCCGTATCCTCTTCAAATTGGTACATCTTTTATACTTGACTCTGTCATCTACAAACTTCCTTCCGCAACAAATTCAAATCTATTTCTAGGAAGGCATTCTCAAATGTAAGTACATATAATTATTTTTTCAACTGGAAGCTCTTTTTCAAAGAGTTACAGCGTGATTCAGTTGAAAGTTCAAGAGTTCTCCATCTCAGAAAAAAAATCTAAATGGTTCAATTAATTTTGAATCCTGTCACTGGCATTTGACAAACTTCGTATTACCTCTAACATTTAAAAATCTTCCTTAGAACACTTGTCCACAATCTCCAGGAAGTTGAACTTCAGTTATTTACAAATAAGATTTTTCTTTTGCTTCCTTACTTATTGCTTTGCATTACTTCCTGTCGTTGAAGATAAAGAAGAGGAAAATAAAACAATTGGCCTAGCAATCAAATCATGATCTAATTTCAGTGATCTTTATGTCCCATGGTAATTAATATTGCCTTGAAGATTTGAGCTGGTGCATAATCTGAATAGCTTTGACTGAATTTGGGCCTTGTAGTAGTTTCACAAACTTTGCTGCACATTAGATTCATCTGGCATGCTTTTTGAATATCCTCATGCCTGGGTTGCAGCCCATACCAGTTACATCAGAATGTTGAGGTAGAAGAGAGATATAGGTAGTTTTTAAGAACCCAGACGCAGTAGTGTTTGGGAACCATTGATTTAGGCTCTTGATAAGCAAAATGTGGTTTGAAAACTAGCTTTTTAGAACTGCAGTATTTTGATCTTTACTGTAGGTCTATTGAATCAGAATCTGATTTTTAACAAAATCCCCAATTAATTTATATGCATATTAACATTTGAGAAGCATTGATTTAGAGTGAGGAAAGAAGTTTGTTCTTTCTATATCATATCTCTCTATCATCTATCTATCTATTTATTCCCTCTCTCTCTCTCTCTCTCTCCCTCCCTCCCTCTCACTCTTACTCTCTCTCTCTCCCTATCTCCATGCTCTCTTTTTCCCTCTGCTGTCTACTATATCACATCTTTCTTTGTCTGGCTAGGTTCTCAGCATCAGGCTGGCATATTAGAAACACCTGTGGAGCTTTTAAAGCTTAAAGATACTTAGGCCGCATCTTTAGACATTCTGGTTTCATTGGCTCTTGGCTCTGGAGTGGGACCTGGGCATAACTATTTTTAAAAAGATCCGCAGCTGATGCTAATGGATAGTGAGAGTTAACCACTGGACCAGGCCCTTGCTGCTTAAGGTATGGTCAGTAGACCACATTAGCAGTTGAATTGTTTAGGAACTATTAGAAATGCAGAATCTCAGGCCCTACCCTAGGTTTACTGGACCAAATCTGCAGTTCAACAAGATCTTCTGGTCATTTATATACATATTAAAGTTTTAAAAGTGGTGGTCTAGATCTTAGGGAACTGATTGTGTGTGAAAATGACATCACTCCAGGTACCCCAGTAGAGAAAATTCGAAATAATCTTAGTAATCAGTATGGAAGGCCCTGGATATGTAATTATGTTATAGATCTCTGGTTGCTTTCGGATAGAATGGAAATGAAATGCAAAAGAAATTTTCCGCCTTATGGTTAGATCAGAAAACAGACTCATTTTTAAATACCCTCTCTGCCCTTCTGCAAGCCATTTACTTTCAACCCTTGATTATCTTTAAACACTTATTTTCTAGGTAGATTTTGACCTCCTAACAATGTCCTGATATTTATCTGTGGTAGTGTGATATTAGACTTCTTAATCAAGGTACAGGTTAACAGAATGAACATAGCTTTACTTTTCCCACTGTCATATGTCCCTGTTCAAATCTTTTGAGATTTATTTGATGTGGCCCTTGCTCCATAAAACCTTCCCTGACCTCCCCATATCTAATTGATATTTTATTGGCATACTCTTTATGACCTAAGTACTTGTTCATTCCTCACTAACTGCATTTCTTACAATCAGCATTGTAATTTTTGTGCTTTTTATTTAAACAAATATTCATTGAACACCCGCTATGTTCCCAATGTGCATAGTTCTGAGAATATATTAAAAAAAACTAAGATGCAATCTCTGAACTTAAATATCTCACTCTTGTATCTCTAGTAATGGATTAACCTTCTTGTGTGCATAACATTCCTGCAGCTACCCAGGTACCTGCTCTGAGAAAAAACATTCTCTTTTACCTATGTAGATGGATACTCTAGGGACTCAGATTGTGTATGTTGAATGGAATAGCCTTAGTTAGTTTATCATGCCATCTTTATCCAGGAGACTGTAAATTGATAGAGGTAAGATAAGTTTGGCTACTAGGAGGGCTGCAGAAACATCAGTTTGATTCCAGAATATAGGAAGCAGTAACCTGACTCGCTTTCCCTATAGAGAACTGCACATATGTCCCCAATGAAGATTTGACTCTGTTCTGGATTTAACACCACCCATTAGATTCTAACCAGGGCCAAAAACTAATGTATTTAAGGTATAGAACAGTCATTTCTCTGAAACCAAATGGTTCACCCTGCAGGAGAGAAAGGAAATATCTACATGGTAACTCATTTAGTGAACTGGGAAGCGATTTTAAGAAAAGCTATTTTGTAGTTAAAATAAGAACTAGATCACTGAAGCCATTGTGGTCGGATAAGTAAAATATAATGCAGTAAAATACATAATGTAATAGAATAGGCACTGGGCATAAGAGATCCTTGCTCTTACCCCAGCTTTAATGGTGTTATACCATTAGACAAAGCATTTTACCTTTCTGAGTCTCAAGATTCTTAAATATCACAGAAAGTTTATTTTATTTAATTCAATATGTTTACTGAGTTGCCACATTGTTTCAGGTATATTGTTAGGCTCAGGGGAAGAGATATAAACTGCATCGGTTTGCCTTCTAGAAGCTTACAGTCCAGGGATACATGAACAGGCTCAAGAACTGTGGATTTCTAAAATTGTCTCTCTTCTCCATTTATCTTTTAGAGTTCTGGGAGGTTACCCAAGAAGCTAGAATATAAAATCACACAGTAATTAATGGCCACCACAGCAGCGCTCAACAATCCACAGCAATAATGTCTACCTTTTATTCCCCCTTTGGTTTCTTTAAACACAATTGTTGTGTCAGAGAACATTTGAACTGTAGCTAAGTACCTACTCTAAAAGCTGTTCCAACTGACTGGCTACCTACCTAGTAACCTATTGTCTGACTTAGGTGGCTATTATGAGGCTTGTTAGCATTAGTAATGAGTCTGAAGGTGGCTAGCTAGTTATCTCTTGTCATTTTCTTATCCTGTCATTTTATGCCTTTTATGTCTTTAAGCTTCTAAAGTACTGACCCCTCTAGGGTCAGTATTAAGTGACCACTAATTGTATATTGGATTTGTTTATATTTGGTTTCCTGATTTGTCACATATTAACATCCATAAATAATATTCATGAGACACTTTGTATTTTCTCACAGGGCTTTAATATATGACATCTCCCTTAAAACCCTGCAATTAGACATTTTAACTTCTTTTAATAGACTAAAAAACAGAGGATCAGAAAACCCAAGTGGCTTAGGCAACTCATCTTACCTTAGTTTCTCTATAAAAAAGAATTATTCTACCATTACAAGTTCCATATTGTAACATGATTATGAAATTAAACTCATACCAATAAAGCATTCAGAGTTCTCCTCTGCTGTCTACTATATCACATCTTTCTTTGTCTGGCTAGGTTCTCAGCATCAGGCTGGCATATTAGAAACACCTGTGGAGCTTTTAAAGCTTAAAGATACTTAGGCCGCATCTTTAGACATTCTGGTTTCATTGGCTCTTGGCTCTGGAGTGGGACCTGGGCATAACTATTTTTAAAAAGATCTGCAGCTGATGCTAATGGATAGTGAGAGTTAACCACTGGACTAGGCCCTTGCTGCTTAAGGTATGGTCAGTAGACCACATTAGCAGTTGAATTGTTTAGGAACTATTAGAAATGCAGAATCTCAGGCCCTACCCTAGGTTTACTGGACCAAATCTGCAGTTCAACAAGATCTTCTGGTCATTTATATACATATTAAAGTTTTAAAAGTGGTGGTCTAGATCTTAGGGAACTGATTGTGTGTGAAAATGACATCACTCCAGGTACCCCAGTAGAGAAAATTCGAAATAATCTTAGTAATCAGTATGGAAGGCCCTGGATATGTAATTATGTTATAGATCTCTGGTTGCTTTCGGATAGAATGGAAATGAAATGCAAAAGAAATTTTCCGCCTTATGGTTAGATCAGAAAACAGACTCATTTTTAAATACCCTCTCTGCCCTTCTGCAAGCCATTTACTTTCAACCCTTGATTATCTTTAAACACTTATTTTCTAGGTAGATTTTGACCTCCTAACAATGTCCTGATATTTATCTGTGGTAGTGTGATATTAGACTTCTTAATCAAGGTACAGGTTAACAGAATGAACATAGCTTTACTTTTCCCACTGTCATATGTCCCTGTTCAAATCTTTTGAGATTTATTTGATGTGGCCCTTGCTCCATAAAACCTTCCCTGACCTCCCCATATCTAATTGATATTTTATTGGCATACTCTTTATGACCTAAGTACTTGTTCATTCCTCACTAACTGCATTTCTTACAATCAGCATTGTAATTTTTGTGCTTTTTATTTAAACAAATATTCATTGAACACCCGCTATGTTCCCAATGTGCATAGTTCTGAGAATATATTAAAAAAAACTAAGATGCAATCTCTGAACTTAAATATCTCACTCTTGTATCTCTAGTAATGGATTAACCTTCTTGTGTGCATAACATTCCTGCAGCTACCCAGGTACCTGCTCTGAGAAAAAACATTCTCTTTTACCTATGTAGATGGATACTCTAGGGACTCAGATTGTGTATGTTGAATGGAATAGCCTTAGTTAGTTTATCATGCCATCTTTATCCAGGAGACTGTAAATTGATAGAGGTAAGATAAGTTTGGCTACTAGGAGGGCTGCAGAAACATCAGTTTGATTCCAGAATATAGGAAGCAGTAACCTGACTCGCTTTCCCTATAGAGAACTGCACATATGTCCCCAATGAAGATTTGACTCTGTTCTGGATTTAACACCACCCATTAGATTCTAACCAGGGCCAAAAACTAATGTATTTAAGGTATAGAACAGTCATTTCTCTGAAACCAAATGGTTCACCCTGCAGGAGAGAAAGGAAATATCTACATGGTAACTCATTTAGTGAACTGGGAAGCGATTTTAAGAAAAGCTATTTTGTAGTTAAAATAAGAACTAGATCACTGAAGCCATTGTGGTCGGATAAGTAAAATATAATGCAGTAAAATACATAATGTAATAGAATAGGCACTGGGCATAAGAGATCCTTGCTCTTACCCCAGCTTTAATGGTGTTATACCATTAGACAAAGCATTTTACCTTTCTGAGTCTCAAGATTCTTAAATATCACAGAAAGTTTATTTTATTTAATTCAATATGTTTACTGAGTTGCCACATTGTTTCAGGTATATTGTTAGGCTCAGGGGAAGAGATATAAACTGCATCGGTTTGCCTTCTAGAAGCTTACAGTCCAGGGATACATGAACAGGCTCAAGAACTGTGGATTTCTAAAATTGTCTGTCTCTTCTCCATTTATCTTTTAGAGTTCTGGGAGGTTACCCAAGAAGCTAGAATATAAAATCACACAGTAATTAATGGCCACCACAGCAGCGCTCAACAATCCACAGCAATAATGTCTACCTTTTATTCCCCCTTTGGTTTCTTTAAACACAATTGTTGTGTCAGAGAACATTTGAACTGTAGCTAAGTACCTACTCTAAAAGCTGTTCCAACTGACTGGCTACCTACCTAGTAACCTATTGTCTGACTTAGGTGGCTATTATGAGGCTTGTTAGCATTAGTAATGAGTCTGAAGGTAGCTAGCTAGTTATCTCTTGCCATTTTCTTATACTGTCATTTTATGCCTTTTATGTCTTTAAGCTTCTAAAGTACTGACCCCTCTAGGGTCAGTATTAAGTGACCACTAATTGTATATTGGATTTGTTTATATTTGGTTTCCTGATTTGTCACATATTAACATCCATAAATAATATTCATGAGACACTTTGTATTTTCTCACAGGGCTTTAATATATGACATCTCCCTTAAAACCCTGCAATTAGACATTTTAACTTCTTTTAATAGACTAAAAAACAGAGGATCAGAAAACCTAAGTGGCTTAGGCAACTCATCTTACCTTAGTTTCTCTATAAAAAAGAATTATTCTACCATCACAAGTTCCATATTGTAACATGATTATGAAATTAAACTCATACCAATAAAGCATTCAGAGTTCTTTACGATCATAGCCTTTCATCATTTACTTTTTGTCTTTTCACTGTGAGATCCTGGAGAAGAGAAGTCGGTCCTTTGCCACCTTTGTAGTTTTAGCAGCAAGCATACTGCACAGATGCTCAACAAACCATCTCCACTGACCTCCGTAAAGGCTTTAATTTATCAAAAGGAATTTCTTTTGAGCTTATTTTATATTTTTGATAGTAACTCCTAGAATACCTGAATTTATCTCTATGTTACTCAGCCTTAGTTTCTAGACAGTTAACATCTTCCAGAGTTGGAGACGGAGATACACATTAGGTCAAGTATCATAATTTGGATGGGTTAAAATATAGACTCTGCAAAATATGGTCACTAACAGCGTTTCTCAATCAGGGGTGCACATCGGAATCACTGAGTACCCCCTGGCACATGGTACTCAGATATTTAAGAAGCACCTCAGGTGATTAGAGTGTACATTCTCAATTATGAATCAATAGATAAGTTACAGGGCGGTTACTATGAAACTATATCATGTACCCGTGTCCCTTATCAGGAACACTACAGGATTCCTACTGCCTGTGCCTTGTCTTTTATTACTATCCTCTTTAGTGTTATAAAAGTATACATATAGAAGAGAGACCTAATTTCTGTGCTACAGGCTTGGTATAGAAAATAGACATGTAAAATAGATGGGGAGTGTCTGAGGCTAAGATGACACATTGTTTCCCCCAACGTCTTCATCCTCATCTCCTTATTAGCATCCTTGCATGCAGAGTATGGTGGGATTTTTTCCAGAATCTATGTCTATAATTCTAATTTTAGTTTGCTCTTCTCTCCAGTTACTTTTTGAAACAGTCTCTGTCTCCTTGTCTTTGGGAATGTGGAACTCCCACCCAGACAGATCATGGTATTTTGGGCTGCGATGCAACTGATGGTACCTTGGCAGAAGTCCCAAAGGACACCTGTTGCCTCTCCACAGAACTTTTCTTCTCCTTCTTTTTTTAGCACATACTCTGTACTCTGTCTTGCTCTTTACCTGAGAGAAACCCTACCATCGGTGATTCAGAGGACAGATAATTGAAAGTGGGGCTTTAAATTCTGTGAAAGAAGTAAAGGGAAGCTGCTATTTTGTGGTTAGGTTTTTGTTTCTCTTCTCTTTGCGGACTGGCCATTAGCCTGAGAAGCAGCCTAAAGGGACTACACTGCAGAAAAAATATCCAGAAGCTTTCAGAGGCCATTCAGATGACTAAACACATCAAAGATTCCCTTAACCAGCAGGCATGGGGAAGCAGCAATGCCAGTCTGCTAAGTGTTCATCTCTCCCTATACCATCTATTTCCATACTTGTCACCCATGTGAAACAATTAGGTTTTTCTCAAACCTTCAAATACTGCTAACACTCGAACAGATCGAGCAAAGCTAAACTCAAGGCAAATTGGGAAATTCCTTTTTAGCTTTTTGGAAACTGAAAATCTAGATACGTTTGTGACTTCAAAAAAAAGTCAGAATTTTTTTTTTTTTTTGCCTTTAGTCTCATTCACACACTAAATTGGGTTTAGAAACTCTACAAATAAATGAATTACACAAGATTTATCCCACAATTATTCTAATTGTTATCTGGATAGTTTAAAATTTGATTATTTAAGCAGTTTTCTCAAAGGGCTCTTCTTTCATTTCAAAATATTTTCAACATTTTCAGCACAATTTAAAATTGAATTTGGCTTACTTCCTTCTTCCAGAATGTAAAGGAGAAATATTAGCTATGTGTCAAGAGAAAGGATGCCACGTAAATGTCACTTTATTTGCAAACCTACACATTATTTAAAATGTGATGATATGGGTACTTTTTACTCATGGACTTCGCATTAACATCAGCATAAAAAGCAAACTGATAATGCAAATATAGCAAACCCTCAATAATACTGACGCAAAGGAGACAACCAAAGCAATTTTAAAACAAGATGATTGATTGATTGATTTAATAAGCATCATTTATTGAGTATTTGCTATGTGTTAGATTCTTTAAGGCTGAGCTTTTCCAACTGGGGTATACATACTAGTGGGATTATGAGATTGTGTAATAATTCGCTGAGTCATAGAAAACATAGTGCATGTTCTCATGAAATAAAAGTAATAGGAACTATAAAAGAGTAAACCTGGATTCAAGTTCTAGTCTCTCTATTCAATGGTGCAACCTGAGAAAAAAATCTCTTCTTTTCGCTCTCTGGAGCTCACTGTCCTAAACCATTTTTTTAAGAAAAAATTCTCTGCCTATTGATTTCTACTTTCTTTTTACAAAGAAACTACTTTTTCAGCTTATTTGTATTCTTCTTTACTTGATCCTCATTAGACTTTACATCTATAGAAAATAAAACAGGGTGGTCGTAATTGCCACATTAATTTTTAAGGACTTAGTGTAAATTCGAGCTGGTTTTATAGTGCTGTGAGTTGTGTGACTGAAACTTTTGGGTCTATGTCTGGGTTGAGCAATTGCACTGGGTTGAACGATTAATTTGGTTCCAAGTGCGAAAGCACTAAGACTGGAGGGAAATTGCTCCTTAGCTGAAGTTCGTAGATTGCATGATTGTGAACACAATAGAAGAACAGTATGTCTGAACTGATGGGTGGCTGCAGTGGCCTTGTGGAGTTGACCCTGGCTTGGGAGTCTGGAGACTTGGATCCTGATTCCTGTCCCAACTCATTGTGTAAGTTTGGCCTGGTCACTTCTTTTCTCTGACCTTGTTTCTTTACTTGTGAAACAAGAGTGGATTAGAGGCAAGATTCTTTTCATCTCTGGGATTGTAGGAACCAACATTTTTGAGTGTTTATGTAGGGACTACAGTGGATTGTAGGGACTCAGCAGATTGCACATCATGTTTTTGTGTGTGACTTTTTTTTTAAATCCTCACGTGTCTACTTTACAATTAAGATTATTTATATATCATTATTATTTATATATCATTCATATGTGAAGTTGATTTGGTGTATATGATTTCCTGCTCTCTCTCAACCCTCACCAGCACATCCCCCCTAAAAAAAGAAAAAACAAACGGAAGATCGCCGAGAGTCCAAGTGCTGAGTGTTTTACTGACATTATAGAAAGGAGATTTGCTTTTCTTTTAGTTTTCAATCATTAGTAATATATTATTCAAAAATAATTGCATTCAGTTCTTCATTGTCTTCTAACAATTTAAAAACCAATAACCAACTCTTCTAATGTTTGATTGGCTACTGATCATTTTAGATAGAAGAAGTTTTTACTTCCAGATTAAAGTTATCCAAAGTCTAAGAGTTTCATGGTTAATAAGCTGAATTTCTTGATTGTGTAAATAATAAAATTTAGTGATGCAATGAACTATTTAACAGCCATTAACATGTTTATGAACATAAGTTATAATCAGAAATAATTGTGATATAATTATTAAAAAATAGTGATGTAGATCTATGTATTGATGACAGTAATATAAAATTTATATGTTCATGAAAAAGAGTAGATGGTAAATGCAAAAAGTGGCAATATTTGGGTAATGACAATTGAATTATGAGTTATTTTTCTTTTTTGAATCTTTTATCAATGTTTTATTACAGTGTTTAAAAATAAAGCATAGTACATTAGGTGTTAAATTCAGTTATAAATTTTTAAACAAACCTACTTAAACTGAACTCAAACAAATCTCTTCATGCTTCATGGTTTCATGCTTTATTCATGTGAAACATTGAAAGGACATTAAAGAAATAACTGAGTCTTTTGAAGTAATGCTTATGTAGCATTTACTGTGTACCAAGCACTGTTTTATTACATATATTGACTCATTTAGTCATTATAACAATCCAATGAGGCAGGCATTATTGTTATCCCTATTTTAGGGAGTGAAAAACCCAGGTATAGAGACGTTAAGTAACTTGCCCAGATCAAACAGGTAGAAAATGGAAGACTGGCTTAAGAGTCTGTGAGCTTAACCACTAGTGAATATCTAAGGTATACTTTTTTGAAGTCTGATAAGTCAATTAACCTTCCTTAGTTCCTGAAAACCTAATCCAGCTGTGTACATACACTTAAAATTTAGTGTACATTATATTAACCTTCAGAATACCTGATCTCTGCAGGCTCAGTCTCCCCCAAGCCCTGGGCCAGTGAGAGCCAAACTTGGGGAATTATTAAGAGTTTCTGCCTGCTGTCAGGTGAGTCTGAGAAAGAACCCACTGATGTCCTGTGCCTTAGGTTGGCTTCCAACCTCAGGAACTTAAGTAAGCATGGGGTCTCGACTTCCTTTTCTCACCTCACCTTGAATATGTGCCCTGCCCATCTGGGAAGGTCAGTACTATGGTAGAAAGATTACAAAACTTAAAATCACATACATAACTAGCAACTTATTAATCCCTATGACTTGAATAAGATATATATCTCTGTGTCTTTGCATCCTAATTTGTACAGTGGCTCTCTCAAGATTAATGGGACAAATAAAGAGAATATATGTAAAGAACCAAACATAAAATCAGTACTCAATAATAACGGCTGCTGCTTTCATGGTTGCTATTTAACCCTTACTTAGGCTTACTACTTCCTCTCTTCCTGTGTGTGGTTGGATTGTTGCCTTAAACTCCCCACTATCATGTTACCTCCTTTACATAGAACTAGATGCAGCTTTTGGTATCTTTTGTACCCTTTGTGACATTTCTGATACATAGTGCATGTTCTCATGAAATAAAAGTAATAGGAACTATAAAAGAGTAAACCTGGATTCAAGTTCTAGTCTCTCTATTCAATAGTGCAACCTGAGAAAAAAATCTCTTCTTTTCGCTCTCTGGAGCTCACTGTCCTAAACCATTTTTTTAAGAAAAAATTCTCTGCCTATTGGTTTCTACTTTCTTTTTACAAAGAAACTACTTTTTCAGCTTATTTGTATTCTTCTTTACTTGATCCTCATTAGACCTTACATCTATAGAAAATAAAACAGGGTGGTCGTAATTGCCACATTAATTTTTAAGGACTTAGTGTAAATTCGAGCTGGTTTTATAGTGCTGTGAGTTGTGTGACTGAAGCTTTTGGGTCTATGTCTGGGTTGAGCAATTGCACTGGGTTGAACGATTAATTTGGTTCCAAGTGTGAAAGCACTAAGACTGGAGGGAAATTGCTCCTTAGCTGAAGTTCGTAGATTGCATGATTGTGAACACAATAGAAGAACAGTATGTCTGAACTGATGGGTGGCTGCAGTGGCCTTGTGGAGTTGACCCTGGCTTGGGAGTCTGGAGACTTGGATCCTGATTCCTGTCCCAACTCATTGTGTAAGTTTGGCCTGGTCACTTCTTTTCTCTGACCTTGTTTCTTTACTTGTGAAACAAGAGTGGATTAGAGGCAAGATTCTTTTCATCTCTGGGATTGTAGGAACCAACATTTTTGAGTGTTTATGTAGGGACTACAGTGGATTGTAGGGACTCAGCAGATTGCACATCATGTTTTTGTGTGTGACTTTTTTTTTAAATCCTCACGTGTCTACTTTACAATTAAGATTATTTATATATCATTATTATTTATATATCATTCATATGTGAAGTTGATTTGGTGTATATGATTTCCTGCTCTCTCTCAACCCTCACCAGCACATCCCCCCTAAAAAAAGAAAAAACAAACGGAAGATCGCCGAGAGTCCAAGTGCTGAGTGTTTTACTGACATTATAGAAAGGAGATTTGCTTTTCTTTTAGTTTTCAATCATTAGTAATATATTATTCAAAAATAATTGCATTCAGTTCTTCATTGTCTTCTAACAATTTAAAAACCAATAACCAACTCTTCTAATGTTTGATTGGCTACTGATCATTTTAGATAGAAGAAGTTTTTACTTCCAGATTAAAGTTATCCAAAGTCTAAGAGTTTCATGGTTAATAAGCTGAATTTCTTGATTGTGTAAATAATAAAATTTAGTGATGCAATGAACTATTTAACAGCCATTAACATGTTTATGAACATAAGTTATAATCAGAAATAATTGTGATATAATTATTAAAAAATAGTGATGTAGATCTATGTATTGATGACAGTAATATAAAATTTATATGTTCATGAAAAAGAGTAGATGGTAAATGCAAAAAGTGGCAATATTTGGGTAATGACAATTGAATTATGAGTTATTTTTCTTTTTTGAATCTTTTATCAATGTTTTATTACAGTGTTTAAAAATAAAGCATAGTACATTAGGTGTTAAATTCAGTTATAAATTTTTAAACAAACCTACTTAAACTGAACTCAAACAAATCTCTTCATGCTTCATGGTTTCATGCTTTATTCATGTGAAACATTGAAAGGACATTAAAGAAATAACTGAGTCTTTTGAAGTAATGCTTATGTAGCATTTACTGTGTACCAAGCACTGTTTTATTACATATATTGACTCATTTAGTCATTATAACAATCCAATGAGGCAGGCATTATTGTTATCCCTATTTTAGGGAGTGAAAAACCCAGGTATAGAGACGTTAAGTAACTTGCCCAGATCAAACAGGTAGAAAATGGAAGACTGGCTTAAGAGTCTGTGAGCTTAACCACTAGTGAATATCTAAGGTATACTTTTTTGAAGTCTGATAAGTCAATTAACCTTCCTTAGTTCCTGAAAACCTAATCCAGCTGTGTACATACACTTAAAATTTAGTGTACATTATATTAACCTTCAGAATACCTGATCTCTGCAGGCTCAGTCTCCCCCAAGCCCTGGGCCAGTGAGAGCCAAACTTGGGGAATTATTAAGAGTTTCTGCCTGCTGTCAGGTGAGTCTGAGAAAGAACCCACTGATGTCCTGTGCCTTAGGTTGGCTTCCAACCTCAGGAACTTAAGTAAGCATGGGGTCTCGACTTCCTTTTCTCACCTCACCTTGAATATGTGCCCTGCCCATCTGGGAAGGTCAGTACTATGGTAGAAAGATTACAAAACTTAAAATCACATACATAACTAGCAACTTATTAATCCCTATGACTTAAATAAGATATATATCTCTGTGTCTTTGCATCCTAATTTGTACAGTGGCTCTCTCAAGATTAATGGGACAAATAAAGAGAATATATGTAAAGAACCAAACATAAAATCAGTACTCAATAATAACGGCTGCTGCTTTCATGGTTGCTATTTAACCCTTACTTAGGCTTATTACTTCCTCTCTTCCTGTGTGTGGTTGGATTGTTGCCTTAAACTCCCCACTATCATGTTACCTCCTTTACATAGAACTAGATGCAGCTTTTGGTATCTTTTGTACCCTTTGTGACATTTCTGATACATGGCAAGATTTCTACCTTGTCATACTGGAAGCTGCCACCTTCTTACTTACTCTTACTACCATATTCCTTCTTTCCTTTATCATTTCCCCTCCTTCCTCCTTTGTTACCAGCTGTGATTGGTCTAGAACTGGTTCTGTTTTTTCATACTTTTCTTTAGATTGCTGACCCTTGCTGCTTTCATTAGTTTTCTACTTCACCTTCCTAGTTCTAGTTCACTTATTTTTCTCTTCTGGGACAACCAGGATGCCACATAGCTGTGTAGTATATGGTTTAAAGGATAGTTTTTATAGCAGACTGGTTTGTCATGCTATAAAAGTTAAAGTAGTGACATCAATTGATAGTAGTGACATCCACTGATCTTTTTGATTAGAATTTTACTAATTTGTTCCCATTGTCTGATCTAAAATGAAATCTAGTTTCCTGAGAAAAGAAAACTTGACTATTGTGATCGGAATGTTGACATCGTTGGTTAGCTCCAGGAAATATTTCATTGTTTATGCCAGAATAGTAAGGACAACTTTTTGCCCAGTGTGCCTGAACAGGGGTTTTCAGACTTAAGTGTGCATCACAATAACTTGCAAGCTCGTTAAAACACAGATTTTTGGGTCTCATTCCCATAGTTTCTGATTTAGTGGATTTGGGGTGGGCCCAAGAGTTTGTATTTCTAAAAAGTTTCCAAGGGCTGCTGATGCTGCTAGTTTAGGGATCACACTTTGAGAAACACTGGTATGTACAACCTAGTCTAAGATTCTTTGTACTTGGCCATTATGTCTAGAAATAAATGTATATTTTGCTGATTATTGAAGGATGTCAGAATAAGGGATCATGGGATAGCAGTCTTATGGGGGAACTCTACAGTTTAAAAGAGCAAACAAGATCACATCTAGAAAATCACCTCAGCATTTCCCACAAACACACCAGTTAGTTAATTATATAAAGATCCATGTTTGGATCCATTTATCCATTTATCTGTGCATTGCCCAATGCTTATCATAAGGACTAGACGTGAAAAACGACACGATTTTTGACCCCACGAAGACCTCACAGACAAGCTTTCGAAGACATACAAACAGAAGCCTAAGAAAAGCTGACAACTGACAATGCACATAAAAATTTAGATTAAATTTTACATTTACTTTTACTATCATATCTTCTGTGTAGATTGCTCTGGTTACGTATTATAGTCCAAGACCCAATGAAAAAGACAAGGTTTATAATCTCTACTATCATACCAAATATAGTAATATAATCTGTGGGAATATAAAAAAAGGACTTGGCATTTGAGCTTGGTCTTGTAGAAGGGATGGGACTGAAACACTGGGAAAGTATTCCAGGCTGATGGCATAGTATAAGTAAAGATAGAGAGTCATTAATATACATGTAGCAACTAGGAAAAGATTAAGTGATGGGTTAATTCATCCATCTAACAAATATTTGTTATGCTGGACACTGTTATAGGTGCTGAGTATAGTAGTGACATGTCAGAGTCCTTGCTCTCATAAGCAGGTTGGGTTGGGAACAAGGATACGTGAATGATAAGTCGTGAAAAAAAGACTGGGCAAAAATTGTGAAGACAATACAAATTATATAATGTAGGTGAGATACTACATTTCAAAAATGTAGGCTTTTAAAGTATAATTCTACTTGCAAAGCTTCAATTATTCCCTAGCTTTTATAGAAAACCTCTACTATACAAAGCAAGGCATACCTATAAGCACACTGCCATGGCGAGAGGATATGCTGTGGTCCAGTATTTTATTCTGTGACTTTTGCCAACCTCTACTGCTGACACACATCCCTTGCTTAATGAATAGTGAGTTTCATTTCTCTTCACTTTGGCTCCCCCCCGCCCTAAGTTTTTATATTAAAACTTACAGATTGATATTTTAGGGAAATGGTCTAAAGAATCTATCTGAAATGCATTAGGCTTAAAAATGGCTCCCCAAAGATCTATAAATTATTATCAAGTTTCAAAATTATAATGATAGGGCAAAGTTATCTGAATACTATGCAACTATGTTATAAGATGTTCCTCAGACTTTCCTATCTTTAAGTATATAAAGACTCAAGTAGGAATTATGTTTGTCTTTAACTTTACTATCACTATAATTTGATATTCTGGCTGTCCTTCTTCAGAAAACACAAGGAAATTTAAAAGAGCAGTTTCTGAACCCAATTCTGGTTTTGATTTTTGTCTGTCCACTTCTTAGCTGTAGATGGTACTGGGCAAGGTTCCTAATCTCCCTAACCCTGTATTATCTCATCTATATAATGGAGATAATAAGAATATCTATTCATAGAGTCGTTTTGAAGGTTAAATGAGATAATATATGAAAGTATGTACCACATCGCCTGGTATATATTAAGCACTCAATGAAATGCAGCTGTCATTAAATATCTCAAAACTGCCTTATTACAACCTCTGGCACAAAATCATAGCCACAAGCTTTTGCTGAGTCGGATGGATTAAGGTTTGCTTAATTGTTTAAATGAACTCAAGTATTTCCATTTTGAGCCTTTAGTTGTAACTCAACATGAAATATGGTAACCCTAAAAAAAACATTGTTTTTAGGTCAAAGCCTTAAAACTTAGGTAGATACGGCCAAATTGGACAGCCATAATCAATTATTGAAATCTAGAATACCACCTTCTATAGAGAAGACTGGTGAAAGGGTTATGAATAAATTTTGAAAATGAGGGTGGGTGGATGATTTTAATCTGATAATTATAAGGAGCGGTTAGATGGCAAGGACAGCCTTGTCCTTTCTCTGAGCGGCCTTTGAATTATGACCATTGAATTATGTCTTAGTAAAGATGTGAGGGTGTCAGGGAACACACTGCATCCTCCTATGCAACTCATTCCTTCAGAGATGTTTCTAGAG
>NW_011888795.1:2826123-2834620 GCF_000151845.1 Pteropus vampyrus
ATGTTTTTATTTTTCATATGTTTTATTGCCTATTTTCCATCTCTTTTGCATTTCCCCCCTATTTTCTAGGCGATAAGCTCAATATTATCTTTTAGTCTTTTTGTTAGGTTTTATTTTTTATTTCTGATATCAGACTATAGTGTCCAAGATCCTTATTTTTTTTTGTTTTCTTTGAATGTTCCATTTTATTTTATGCTGTCTTGTTTCACAGAGGCAATATTTTCTAATACCTTGCTGAGAATATAATATATTTTTTAAAGTTTTTAAAGTTTTTTTCTGCTTCTATGACCTGTTTCTAGTAAACCTTTTTTTTTTTTTTTACTGTTTTGATTTCTGTCTGTCATGTTACAGACTTTCTGCACATATTTTTATATGTGGTAACTTGTTCATATTTAAGAGTTGGTATGGGAAGCTAAAAAGGTTGCTGGAAGCTCTTTGCATATGGGTGGAGCTTGTTGACAATGATCTTAGTTTTAGGGTGATCTTGGTAGGCTTTTCACTGTCGAACTCCCGATATCAGTATCTTTAGGTCTTACCTCTTATTATTTATAAGGTTCCTCAAAGAAGACTCTTTCTCCTGCCTGGGTGGTAAAGACCTGGCTGCCAGGATTCTATGGATCTCAGCAGTGTATACATGTTCTCTTAATCTCTCATTTTTCAACGTGGTACTTACTCTGCTTCCTGGACAGAGAGCTTCTGTTCTGTTCGCTACAAAGAATAAATTTCCAGTTTTCTACTGGGATTGGTGAAGGCAGTTGTCTAGATGCTCTAGATGCTCAATGTTCAGGAGAGGTTTGGAAATTATAATACCTTCTTAAAAACAAACTTTTCACCAGTTGTGCATATTTTATCCCTTTCCCTTTCACCCTACTTCTAGACAAACCTGGTGCTACAACTGTTGAAATTTTTGAAGATTCTGTAGTTAAGTTAAGTTAAGTTAGATTGTTGATTGTCTTTCCCCACTGCTGACTTAGAATTCAGCTTTCTCTGGTCTGCTAAATCCTTTGGATTTTCACCAGCTGAGATCTCATTTCTAAAATTTGGTTGTTGTTATATTCTCTTTCTTTTTCTCCATCTTCATAGACTTATCAAACACATACACAAACATACACATACCCCTTTGTTGTATGTTTAATGGTGTTTCAGATAGAAATGAAAGTAAAAGCCTGTGTTCAATTTCCCCATCTTTACTTGGAAGTTTCTTTACTATCAAAAGATACTAAATAATCTTGCAGAAAGATCATCTCAGCTCAGAGGTCCTGGAGATAGCATTTTGTGGAAATCTCAGCAGTGCCCAGGCTAGCTTCCTCTGTTTATCCAACATACTTAGGTTGTCAGGCATCGGTGTCATTAAAATAGTCTTCCTATGAGAAAACACCACGTGAATACTGTAAAAGAGTTACAAGATTAAGGGAACTATGAAGATCATGATAGACCATTTCTTTAAAGTTTCTTTGACATTTATTTTTCCATTACCTGGGCATCCATTGGATACTTATCCTAGTAATGCATTACTGGACGTTGGCAAAAATTGAATAGGAGATAGTTCCTGACCTCGTGAACCTTCCATGTTAGCATGAAAGACAGACAGCACTGCTCGAGATGCAGTATGGTAGAATTTATAGTTTCGAAAGATGAATCTTATGGCATGTAATTTAAATCTCAATAAAAATAAATTTTAAAATAAAAAATTGATTTGATTGATTTGAATAATGATAAAAAAGATGCAATATGGTAAATGCCATAATGGAGATATTAACAAGTGCTAGAGGCTCTAAGGGGTGGGAGTGATTAAGTCTGCCTTCATATTCACGGTGGAAATGAATCTCATTTCTTACAATTCAAGTAATAATTTCTCAGAAAAATCCTCTTCCGAATTCATAGCTGGCAAGTTACTAACTTCCCACAGTGTAATAAAATCTTTATGGTCAGAAGAGACTTCCTAAGTCATTTTTAGCTCCTTTATTTAGAGGAAATAGTAACTCAGTCCTGGTAAAACCTGGATCGAAACTCAGGTGTCTTGATTCTCATAGTATTTATCTATTCACTAAAACATATTGTACTCCATCTTAAAGCCCAGTTATTTACAAATATGATTAAAATTATTAAGTAATAAGTTTGAGTCTCAGAGGTCTGGAAGTACTAGTTTTGAAAACTTCTGAGGGTTTCTTTAAAAAGAATAATTCAAAAGAAGGAACTATGCTTTGGACATAGGTACAGGACTTCAAACTCTTTTATGTAATGTAATGTCATAAAGACAGAGTGACTTGGAGTTCTCATTACTTCTTTTGAAAGCAGGGCCTCAGGTCTTAATCTGGAAGAACCAAGCTCTGCTTATTTACACAGGTTAATATTGATTGAATTTAAATTTACTCAGCAAATTCAGGGTACAGTTTCCCAAATGAAGCATGGTTGTGCCATTTTACAGTATTTTTTTTTTTGAGATTTGTTCCATGTTTACATTGTCTTGAAAGCACACAACAGATGTACAAACATAGAATTTAAACATTTTGGAGAGGCGGTGAATGTTGTCTTCAATGAATACTTAAAAATGTAATGTGTTCTGTTAAATTTATGGTTTCATGACAACTATTTGTAAATAGTGTATTATGGGTAAGCTAAGATCTATAGAAACATATTGTTCAATAGTTAGTTCTTTATCAATAGTATAATACTAACAAATAAAATATTCATTAAAACAACATGTGACAACTTGAAACAGATCTTACAATATTTTTTTCCTAAGTACATTAAGTTTCTATATCTACAAATAATTAGATTGTAATTTTCTCATAATTTATCTTGGTCCTTCTCTACTGAGAAAGTCTTTCCCTCTCTGGTCCTGTGAATCCGTTGCAGTGTTGATTTCTTTCTACACTATGTAGTATATTTCTTTGGATGCACATCACAACTTCTCTTCTAGAATGTGACCGTCATGAAGGCAAAGGCTCTGTCTTTCTTTGTAATCCCAGTGACTTGGCACGTATTAAGTATATGAAAGAAAGTTAACTGCGTAAATAAAAATATAAAGCCCTTGATATATAATAATAATAATTTATTGTCATAGCACTTTTTGTTATATCCTGGGCATAAAATAGCTAAAGACTTTATACCCCCATCTGTATAGACACATGTAACACACATGTGTGCTGACACACATGTAGCAGACAGTCTTCACTTCCCCTTCCTTCTGTTTGAAATATCACTCAAATCTCATCCGAAGCTCAGATAGATTCCTATAAGAGATCATATTCACTCTGAATTAACTTCTTGTTGACCATGGAAGAGAACTATCAATCTTCATCCCTTGGGAAATCTAGTTGTGCATAAAAACTTCCTCTTTTACTTTGTTAGAAGTCATTTCTCTGCTGTTTCTAAAAAATGAGAAATAAAATTATCTTCTCTGTTGTTCCTCTCCTTGTGCAATGGAGAATGACATGATTCTTCATTTTTTTCTGTGCATGTACCTTGTCACCACTCTTCCGCTTCTCCTCCCTTCCAGCAGAGATGTGTTGTTCCTTGTCAGCTCCCATGAAGACTGCTCTGAACACCTTCTCACATTCTAATGCTTGTCTTTAGTTACATTCCTGATCTTAGTACATATTGTATTTCTCAGGACCTTTTGCGAGTGTCAACAAACAGACTTCTGTATTGGTTCAAAGGGGTGGTAGAGCCACAACTACCGTAACTTTTGTTCTTCAAGATACTTCCGGATTTCTATTTTCTGGGGGCTGGAGGTGAAGGTGTTTCAGTTTCTTCAGCTCAAAAGTAGAGGCTGAAATAAATAGGTAAAGAAGGACTTTCTTGTCTTTGATGTTAAGTCATTTTGATAGACATGCATTTTGTTGGCTGTCTTGTCCGTTTCTCAATTCATCTATTTTACATGGGTTATTCATCTCGTTATGTTAAAGTCCTTTTGAAATCAGCCTTTATATTCATAAACTCTTCACAAAGTTAGTGGGGTAGGCCCCTTGGCATAATAGGATGCAAATGAAGATTACAGTGGAATAATTATTTTGTTTTACCAGATTGTATCTTTGAAACAGAGATTCCTGACACTTTATGTACACAGTTTTAGATTTGTAGTAAGAAAGACTGGGTTCAGATTTAGCTCAGTGACCTTGGACATATCACTTTCCATTTCTAGGCCTTAGTTTATTGTAAAAGGAAGTAAATGTCCTATCTCTAGGGTTTTCAATAGACTCTCAAGGAGAGAGAGTCTAGGGAAAGCACTTTGTAAACCATATAGTACTATAATAAAGCAAGTTGTTATAAATAGAAGTCTGACTATTCCCAGTTGTTTCTGCTTGGTCAGTTAGTTCTGGATGAATAAATTGGAGAGGACAGGAAAGAAGAAAATGGTACTGGGCTGGAGTCAGGAGTCAGGTGATCTGGAATCCATCCTGGGGTTGTTCGGCCCTCAGTCACTGATTTGCTGTGACCTTGGCAAAGTCACTTTACCTCATGTGCTTTTGTTATGTCATCAGTAATATGACGTGGGCTAAAGACGTGATGACCTAGAGACTCTTCCAGCTTAAAAAAAGATCTAGAGTTTTTTTGAGTATAGGTGATAAGAGATTATTATTTATTTAAAGGTGTTATCAAGTTTAGATTATTTATTCAGAAGTCTTACCAATTATGAGCCTAAATAATATATTTTCAATGCACGATTTTAAGAAAAATGATAAAGTTTAATCTTTTGAGCAATGTAAAGGCCCAGTGGAATCTTCTATCCACTAAATTTTTCTATTTGTCTCTCAGAGCAATGTGAATATTTAAAGAAGAGGCTAAGTATTAATAATGAATGAAATTCTGTATGAGAAATCAATCATATCTACAACACCTAAAGCACATTTGGTTGCGACATATTCTCTAGTAACTTTAAATTTGTTATTTTTTTTCCTTGAACCAAAAATTATTGAGTATTTTTTAAAAAACCTGATACTCTGCTAATCACTGTAGATGCATGACTACGACAATTTCTGTTAGAAGAGATGGTTGGTCTAGTATAGAAAAGAGCATGTGTTAAAAATGATAAGAGAGGTAAAACAAAGTTCCAGTAGTACAAGATGAGGAGAGATGAATTTTGCTGAGGAGCTGGAGGGAAGGTAAAAAATATAGCATCTTCAAAATGCTTTATAGATTATAAACATTTCCCCATATACTATCTTATTTAAATATTACACAGACTCTGTCAGATATAAAACAGGATACCATCTTTCAGGAATCAGTTTGAAATCCCTATGAAACTCTGAAAGCTTAACGGATGTAGAGAAAATACTAATAAATAATATTGTTACTTTACAAACCAAGGTGAGTACCTATAATCAACTCTTTCAAATTTCTGAACGTTTTGTTGAAAGTGACTTGTCAGAACTTTTTTTTTTTTTTATGTTTGAGCATGAATATCATCTAATTAACCATCCCCTTTTTGAATGAGAAACTATAAGAAATTCTCCAAGTTATGTAATATAAGAATTTCATTCCACTTATATTTTAGGGTGAATTTATCTCATATTTAAAGCACATTGGTTTGTGATCACAAAGCTAGAGGAATCCTTAGTTAGACTGCCTAACTTTGTGGATAATAAATACAATATGCCTTTAAAAAAAAAGTTTATTTTTTATTTTTCACAAAAGAAGTTTCTTGCTCAAGTACAGAATCAGGATTGTAATCATGGTCTCCTGCATGATCTTTGTCCCTATATCACGGCCCGGAGTCTGTTTAAACACTGCAGCAAGTAGAACTTCGTTGGAAATGAGAGATAACAAAAATGATCTCAGTCTCTGTTTTGCTGTTCACACTGTATTTTTCCTGTGAATGCCTTTTAAAATAATTAATGCTGTATCCAAAGTTACTAATACTGTGAAATGGTAATATTCCAAGAAAGCATGACTCTTTTGTGGTACCAAATGCTTTTAATAATGTATCTACTCAAATATGTTAAGTGACTTCCACTCATAAAATGAGGAAACATGGTGCTAAGAAGTCAATGCTTCATGTCTGCCTCATTTTTAGTAAAAAAACTCTTTAAACAATTAAATATATCTTTTTATTATGATGCTACAGGATATTATTTGTTTGTTTTATTGCAAAGTAAAATTCTAATTTTATTTTATGTAAGCAAGTTAAATATGTGCATCTTTTATTAAAAGAAGTATATTTTTCAGGGTTCACGAATGTGATCTATAGTTATATTCTGTATTATTTAGATATTTTTAAAGCATCATCTTCATGTTCAAACTCTGCAGTTTAGAAGTACGTAGAAAAAATAGAGCGTGTCCGTGTACAAAATGAGCATTTTAATGACAGGTTAAGGAATCGAAGTTTTTTAACCTGAAAAAGAAAGTACTCAGGAAATATGCTAATGACCACTTAGGCTTCTGAAGTGATTTTATGAGGAGTACCGTAGTTTCCGCTTCCACTCAGAAAGGAGAATTTTTGGTTCTATGTTAGTGATAATGGCACATAGCAGGGATTCAGCAAGGGGACTCTTGCTGAATCTTAATTCATTTCTTAAGACAAGAATTGATGACCATTGGTTTTTTTAAATTACTTTTTGTTATGTCTCAATAAAATGATCCCTCAGGTCATCTTTAAGTTCTATCATTACTTTAGGGGCCAAGAGATTCAAGCAATTTATTCTGCAATGAAAATAGTTATGTACAATGAAATAACTGACTCAAAAAATGAAGGAATTGTCTCGCCAACCCCTCATCCTGTAGAGAAGGAACTGGAAGCCAGAGAGAGTGGTGGAGAGAGAACTTACATAAAAGTCTACTGAATCATAAGTCAGGAGTTTTCCATCTTTGTTCACTACTTCTGAATACTTTGTGATCTGATGTGCAGTGGATTTGACTGGCGTTACACAAAGTTAAGGCAATGATTGGGATGGGAGGACGAGCTTGGGATAAATTGGGAAATGCACTTATTTCCAAGCATTGCAGCTTATTCTGTGAGATCAGTGGCTTTCTGCCAGTGTGGCTAAGGAAGAATAGATTTGTTAATTATAGATGATTAACAGTTAAAACTAATGGAATGTTTGTTATGTGTCTTAGATCACTGTGCTCTTCTCTCCCGAGCTAGAAATAAATGAGTAGGAGTATCTTGTACCCTACCCCAATCAAACAGTTATTACTTGGCATTTTTCACACCCAGAAGTGGTGTTAATGTCCAATTAGGTATGTAGCTTCCTGAGAGCCATGATCACCACTGAATCACTTCTTTTCTACAACTTTAAATTGTGTAGGAAAGGAAAGGGCAGAGACGTCCAAACAGATTTCCTTGTGGAAAACGCTAAGGCATAACAAAGCGATAGAGTTGCTAATGACATGGATAGTATTGCCCAACCCTTCTTCTGACAGATGTAAAACCTGAATCTGGAACAAAGATGTGGCCGGTATTTGGTGGCAGTTGAGGATTAGAAACCAGAAATGAGATGGGGAAAAAAAAAACCACCTGAAAGTTATAAATGTGTTATAGAATTTCATTAGGAAACAGTGACTACAGGTTTTTAAGGACAAAGACAAAGTTATCCCACACATCTTTAGACAGGATGAGGGAAGACATCTTGCTCTTGACACATAATTCTCTTTTTAGTATTAACATAACAAAGTTTTTCTGAAAGGGACAAAGGGACTATAATATTTAAAAAGGAAGAGAACGATAGGATGCATACTCTGAAAGGCTGAGAAGCTGTTTGCAATTCAGGTCTTCTCACTGATGTTTTGTGGTTTCTCTTTGAAAAATGGGAGTGATCACCACTTTTTGGAAAAAGATTAAAAAGATAGTAGAATATCTGTTGCTATTTGATCATTTTTGGCAAGTATCTAACCCTTTCAAATCTGCAGAGAACCAAAGGTAAATTATAAACCTAGTAGGAATATTAGAATTTATCATTCCTGCTCAATGTAGGAATCTAATATATCTTTTTGATTGATATTTAACTTTTCACTGTATTTCTGTCTTTTCTATTCTTGCTATTGGTTGTAAGTTCTGTTAGAGTGAAAGTTTCTGTTTAGCCATCTTTATGGCCTTCAAGTCCTAGACACATAATTAACACTCAGTAAATATTTTTCTTGTTATTGCTATATATGAAACCATTGCTTTTCTTTCTTTTGGTATTACATAATGTTGGTGTCTGGAAGAGACTTAATAATCTGCTGAAATGTCAATAGATTTTGCGGCAGAGATTAAGGCTAGGAAAGAGACCATTATAAATTTTTTTTGGCTACGTAGCTGCTGACCATGAACAGAACTTTGATATACTAGCTTTGTTTATCTCCCAGACCAGAATGTTGAATTTTTTAAGTAAATAACTGTTAGAAAAGCTCATATACATAGTTGTGGTGAGCAGCCATATTATCTGTGATTCAACATTTCAGTAATCCCATTATTAATTAATTATGTAATGAATTAAAATATTTATTTATTAATTCACCAGTATTTGTTGAGACCTATTGTGTACTAAGCACTGGTCTACATGAACAAGTGAAG
>NW_011888795.1:2835780-2859786 GCF_000151845.1 Pteropus vampyrus
AATTATGTAATGAATTAAAATATTTATTTATTAATTCACCAGTATTTGTTGAGACCTATTGTGTACTAAGCACTGGTCTACATGAACAAGTGAAGGAAACAAATTTCCTCACTTCATGGAGTTTATCTCGGTGGAAGAGAAACTACCAAATGAGTGATGGAAGAGAAACTACCAAAAGATGGAAAATCCCTGAATTATTAATCCCATTATTAATTAATTATGTAATGAATTAAAATATTTATTTATTAATTCGTATTTGTTGAGACCTATTGTGTACTAAGCACTGGTCTACATGAACAAGTGAAGAAAAAAAATTTCCTCACTTCATGGAGTTTATCTCGGCGGAAGAGAAACTACCAAATGAGTGAAACATTTTATGTCAGATAGTGAAAAGTACCATGAAAAATAAAATGAGTAGAAAAGGAGGGTAGGGAATGATCGTAGACAATGGGGAATTTTATTTTATTTTTATTTTTATTTATTTATTTTTTTTAAATTGAGTTTATTGGGGGTAACATTGGTTAATACAATTATATCATTTTCAGGTGTACATTATAATTTGACATCTGTATATTCTATTGTGTGATTAACACCCAGAGTCCAGTTTTCTTCAGCTACCATATATTTGATCCCCTTTACCCACTTCATCCACTCCCAACCCCCCTATATTTGACTCCCTTTACCCTGTCTACCTCTTCCCTCCTCCCCCACCCACTACCCTCTGGTAACCACTAGTCTATAGTCCGTGTCAATGAGTTTCTGTTTGTTTGTCCTGTTTGTTTGTTGCTTTTAGGTTGATATCCCATATATAAGTGTGATTTTCAACTTTTTCTGTCTGGCTTATTTTGCTTAGCATGATTATCTCGAGTTCCATCCATGTAGTCGCAAATGGCAGTATTTCATCTCTTCTTATGGCTGAATAATATTCCATTGTATATATGTACCACAGCTTCTTTAGCCAGTCATCTATCGTAGGACACTTTAGTTGCTTCCATGTTCTGGCCACTGTGAATAATGCTGCTATGAACATTAGTGTGCAAATATTTTTATAGATATGAGTTTTCAAGTCTTTGGGGTAAATACCCAGTAGAAGGATTGCTGGATCATATGGTAGATCAATTCTTAGTTTTTTAAGGAACCTCCATACTATTTTCCATAGTGGTTGTACCAATTTGCAATAGACAATGGGGAATTTTAATTAGTTAGGTCATGGAAGACCTTACTAAAGAGGTGACATGTAGACAAGGACCTGAATAGGTAAAGGATCAAACAATGAGAAAGCAAGGACCCATCTTGGGAAACAGCATTCCAGGTAGAGGGAACAGCAAATATTCTGAGATAGGAGTGAGCCTGGCAGGCTTGCCCAGCAGCAAAGAGGCCTTTGAAGTCAGTCAGAAGGAGATGAGGTTTGGTGAGCCCATGATACATTTCAGTCCTTATGCTTCATTTCTCCTGACTGGTAGCTTCCATCACAGTCAAATCTCAGATGTGCAAGAGGACATCTCTGGGACTGGTCAGTCCACCCTCTCCCTAATTTTGGGTGCTTTCTACTATAAGCATTCCTTTAGACAACTAACGTCTGAGTCTGCCAGGTTAAAAATGAATACTCTGGAATTCTGAACTGGGGCTGGGAGTTGACCTGTTGTAAATGTCCTTATATGCCACAAACTCGGGACAGTACCAATAATTTTCCCTTGGAAAATGTGAACATCTCTTTTGATGTTGCAGGAGCCTCATGTTGCTGATGAGAGAGACAAAAATGTAAATGTGTTTACAAAAGGTGAAATTCTCTTTATCTGGTTTTCAAAAACAATGTGAGTCCAGTGGATACTTCTGAAGAACTGCTGGAGATCCAGACTCTGTTTCGTTTTTAAGGGAGCTGTGTGTTTTTCCTCAAGATTCTTTGGGCCCCCTCTCCCCTCAAGTAACCTTTAGGGGTTCACTGAGTTGCCACATCACTGAATTAGCCTACTGCCTTCTGGAAAAAGCTAATCTCGCTTCTCCTGTGAGAGGGATAGGTCAGCCTTTGGGCTGGAACCAACACATTGGGAACAAAATGAGAGGTAGAAGAGGGTGGGGAAGCCCTTAAAACAGGTTCAGATCTTCGGGGGGGGGGGCTGTGTGCAAGCACCTCTAGGAAATACTGTATTGAAGTAGACCCAGAGAAAGTACCTGTTTCTATTACTACTAATTATCATAGCTTTCTCGAATGCATTACAGTTCATAAATCGTTTGCTTACCCCTTTCTTTATTCAGTCTCCTCTGCAGACCTATATAGCCTTGTTATCAAAATCAGGTCTACAAAACAGCTATCTGCATCATGCAGGAGCTTGTTAGAACTGCCCCACCCGGACCCACTGAGCTAGATTTTGCATTTACTAAAACCATTAGCCTTAAAGTTTAAGAAGCATGGCTATAAAGTCTGTAGGACAATAATTTATCTCCATTATAGTTAGGAAATGAAGGACCAGCATGGTTGAGTGACTGAGACAATAGTGAAGTTTGGCCTCATGGCTTTGCGCCATAGTCCAGCAGTCTCTGGGCTGCAGTCACTTCTTCCCACTCCACAATCCCATTGTGGCTTCCCTGTGATACACTAGCTTTTGAAAGAAAAGCAACCCTTCTTCTCAGAACTTAGACTTTGACTTTCTCTTATTTTGTCTACTAGCTGCTTTGGCCCCTTCCTCATCTGCTTGCTGGATCTAGAAATGCAAACACCCTGAAAAGCTCTATAGCATTGCCTGCATGGAGCCAATAATGAGTGAATCCGATAAGAGTTGCTGGCATCAGTCTCTTGTACTGGGCTTCTTTGCAAAACCTTTCCAGCTTCGTTGAAAGAAAGGGGTACAAATTTAGAACAAGACAACTGAAGAATGTAGCTGGGACATTCTGATAGGTGCAAATGGGTTTTTCTGCTCTTACTCATGATTATAGGATGACAGATGACATCTAGCTTAGTACCACAGAAAAACACATAAATAAAGTTCTCTCATGTCTGCAGAGTTGTTCCCAGCCCACCATTCACCACGGCTTACCGTAATCTTGAAAATATTTGTATTCCCATTTTCAGGATGTAAAACTATGCCTAGATGCTGCTTAGCTGACACTCGAAAGTGGGTGCTTCATCTTTTGCTGACTAATTAATCTGACAGCAGGCAAAACTGAATCTACTGGGTAAATAATTCTTCATCTTCAGGAATCATGCTTTGGGTGAGGAAAAGTTCTAACAGAATTTTAAACATATGACCTATAGATCCTGAGCTATAATTCTTTAAGGAACTAAAGCTCACTAATGTTAAATTGAATATTTTATTAGTCCATTTGTTCAGTGAAAAAATGATATAAGACTTAAACTATAAACTTGCTATGTGCATGAGTGTCAGACTTTGCACATAGCAAGTTTATAGTGGTAGGAAGGGTTCAGTCATGAATGAAGTCCTCTCAAAGAGCCTGCAGATTAATGGAATGTGCACACATGTACAGGACATCTTTAATGGGAGACAAAGGGACATGCTTTGGGCATTCAGAGTCTCTAAAGTAAGGAAAATCACTGGGGTGGTGGAGGCATTGTAAGGAAACACACACAATGAAAATGCTAGGTTTGTATTTAGAGCAGGAAAATGAACACCGTATTGAATCTGACTTGCAACCTATTAACTCAGAGGCAAAGAAATATGCCTTTATTTTCTTTCGCTTAAATCAACCTAAATCTGACTTTAATTCTCTGTCCCTGCTGGTAAATGTATTATTGGGCCTTACCCTGCCCCTCCCAGGTGAAGTCAAGGCCCTGCCTGGGTCTTATGAGCCTCAGAACACTTGCGGTCATCGACCCCCGCTGTGGAGTGTAAGCCATGCCTGGGGCATGAGACTCTTTACTGCTACCAAGAACTGTTCTTTGCCTGGCATGCAGCTTTCCAAGCAAGCTGCGTAGCCATCAGTCCCCAGAGCGTGGCTGCTCTCCTCCACCCAGCTGCCCCTCGGCACTCCCCTCCATAAGTTTTTAGTCCCGAGGGAAAAAATTTCCCCCATTGAGATATTCTTAAGAGACCCCTTGCATAGTCTCATCGATGATTTCATTTTTTTCCATGAGCTGTAATCTTCAGATAGCATCTATTTTCCTTATTGGAAAAATCCCCGAGTCAAGGAAATACTACAGTAACTGACCTACTTCAAATAACCAAGGAAAAGGAGAAGAACAAATGCAAGTTAACATTTTAATATGCAGCTGCACCACATGCAGGGTACCTGGGGCGTGAGGTGGGTGAAAGAGAATGGTGGATGCTCACCCTGTATATGTTGTTGGAGTGAGGAAGGAGTGGAGGGGGCATCTTCCACTGATTGGCAACTTTCCTGACTAACATCGTAGGACCTCCAGATTGGTCCCAATCCCAGCTTTTCACCCCCTTTCATCATATATGCCTCACCTGTGCCTATCTTTCCCTTCTCCTTGCTCAGAATAAGAGTTGGCTCACCACTCTTCATTCTAAGCTTGTCAGCTTTTACCCTGGATCCTGTTACCTTCTGTGTCTTATGGGATGGACGCTGCATCAGCACTTATTACTAAATCTCCTCTCTCTGCTGACTTCTCAGCATATCAACATGCCCAAGTCTATCCTTAAACACAGAAGCAGCACATGAAAAGTCCTTTTTACCTTCCATCTCTTTCCTGCTCCTTCCTTAACTCTCTCCTTCTTCACAAAATCGCTGATTGTGCCACAGACTTTTGCCTACAGGATTGAGGAATGCCTGAGAAACAGCCTGTGCGGATCCAGTCTCAGAGACAGATGGGCTCTGCCATTTATTGTATAGTCTCAAAAAATATACTGTAAGCCTTTCTAAGTCTCAAGTTTTTAATTTTTAAAAGGATAACAATGAGGCCAACCTTGATGTACTGTTGTCAGGATTCAATAAAATGTAGGTAATTTATTTAGCACAGTCCTTTTCCATAATAGATACTAAAGACATGGCAGTATTGTTATTATTTACACATATGGTACCCTTGGCCTGAAAACAAACTTTTTTCCTCTCGCATCCTTCTAGTTTACCTGGCCAATTCTAGCTCATCCTTTAATACCAGCTCCCTGTGCTGCTACCTGCTCTCATCTCCTTCTCTTCCCTTCCCTGAAGTCCAGCACATTCTTACTACTCTTTTATGGTACCCAAGAAGTTGTTTTATATTTGTAGAATATTCTGCCTCCCACTCAACACTACTCTGGGAGGTTCTTGAGGACAGAGACTGTGGTATAAATCTGTCTTTGTGTCCTCATTCAGGACCTGGCATGTGTGAACACTTAAATGCTTACTGAATTTAAATTTATTTCACAGACTTTTTAATAGTGCTTATTATGTGCCAGGTACTTTAGAAATATTAATTTGTTATCTGTATAACAACGTTAAGAAATGGGCCCTATTGTCTTCATTATGCAGATTAAAAAAAAAACCCTGAGGTACAGAGAAGTTAAGTTGTCCAAGGCCACTTGGCAAATAAGTAGGAGAGCTGAGATTTTAACCCAGGCCGTATTTCTCATCTATGTCTGAGTCCAATACTATCTGTCTCTCTTGGAGCAAATTATGTGCCTGTCTGTTTGAAGCATTATCATGAAGACTATAAAAGATATAAGTGAATTTTTTAAGTTGCAAAATGTTGAATGAATAAGGGAGGTGAGTTCTTTGATTCATGTTTAAAGTGCTATGTAAATGTATGTCATGACAATGGCAAAAAGAAAGCATTATAAATATAGCATTATCATCAAAACATTTTTATCCTGATTTTAAATTACTGAAAGAAGAAATTACCATTCCTATTTTCTTTTCCATAAAGGAAAGCAGAAATGTAAAATAGTTTAACATATGTCACCTCTGGCGTGCAGTCTCCCCAGGCATTTTTTTCTGCAAGGATCAATTCTACTTGTGAGCATCTGTTTGGAGCAGATGAACTTCCTAAAATGGCCCTGGAGAGAAAAAAGCAAACAGGCAGCTGCTTGACCTTTTTCCAAATGAAAAAAGAAGCCGCGATCAGTTGATTTTGATTGGCATGTGCAGAGTCAAGGAGTCTTTGATTGGTTTTTATAACAAATCACCCGTGATGATTACTCACTGCTCACTAACACTATACCACAGATCTGGTGGGTCTGATGTGTTTCCATTTTAGCTCCATAAACACAGTCAGCTGTGGACCGCATGTGCTGGTGCCGTGACAGTGGTGACCTATGGGGAGAAGCACTAGAAAGTGTTTCTTAGCGTTTCTATAGATCACCTGTGTTAGGATTACCCAGAAGGGTTAAATCATGCAGGTTTATGGGATGTAACTTGGACCTATGGATTTAGAACTTCCTTGAGATGTTGCATTGAGATCAAGTACCCCACAAGGGGACTTGTAGAATGACATAATTTGTGTATCACTGTCTTAGTCAGCTTGGACTGCCTTTACAAAGTACCACAGACTGTGTGGCTTAAACAACAAGCATTTATTTTTCACAGTTCTGGGGCTTAGGAAGTCCAAGATAAAGGTGCCAGCAAGATTCAGTTCCTGTGAGGGCCTGCTTCCCTGCTTCCTGGCTTGCAGATGGCCACCGCTTTCTCACCGCATGCTTACATAGCCTTTCCTCAGTGTAAGGGCATGGAGAGAGAGAGGGAGAGGGAAGGGGAGAAAGAGAGAGAGAGGGAAAGAGGGAGATTGAGGTGGGGGGCGTGTGGAGAGAGAGAGAGAGAGAGAGAGAAAAAAAGAGAGACTGTCTTTTTTTTGTAAGGATGCTAATCCCATTGTTAGGGGCCCCACCCTCATGACTTCATCTAAATCCACTTACTTCCCAAAGGTCCACCTCCAAATACTATCACATTGAGGGTTAGGACTTCAACATATTGGTTTTGAGAGGGACACAGACATTCAACCCATTACAACCTCTGAAGTGGGACCACCTTTTACAGCGTCATGAAGGATGGGAATGGCTCTAGAACTTAATTTGACCATTCCCTAAAGAATGCCAGATTCTGTTTCTTATTTTCTTTTTTTTTCTGTTGACATGCCCAGCGTTTAAAACCTCCAACCCAGGAACCCAGAACAAAGACCAGACACATTATTACATAACACCTTAACATCCAGAAAAATGTATTTCAGATAAAATAATCTTAGGCATTGGAACATCACACGTTGTTAGAAGAGGAATGACTCTCCAAAATGCTTTAGTCCAAACCTTGATGTTTACAACGGTACAGGAGCTTAGAGATTGAGTTTGCATTAGAACAAAAAGATGTTCTTAAATCTGTTTTGGCTCAGTTGTGCCAGTGTTTTCAATTCTGTTCCCTATGCCTGTAGAAAGAAAAAAAAGGAATAAATTTTCTGGATGACCAGCATTTGAATTGCTTGAGGATGATAAAAATAAGCCCCACAGAGCAGTGGTTAAAGAGATGATGTATTAGGCAGGGCTTTAGTCAACACCTGAATGATGGCAGCTGCTCCCCCAGAAAATGTTTTAAACTTTGTAACAGCTGCTTAATATAGCAGGGAAATGTTACTTTTTTAAGCCCTGTTAGGACGTGCTGGTGCAGAGGAATGTGTCCTTTTTGACATCTTGGAACGGTTTTCACGTCATTCATCACACCAGCATAACCATGATTTTAAAATGATGACAGCCGTTGATCTCTTGTAATCACATAACACCCATGCTGCTGCCAGAGCACACCACAAACTGTAAGCCACAGAACACTTATAGTATTTGTCTAAGGACATATTTAAATTATAATTATTGTCCAGTAGGTATATCATATGCAATACTGCAGTTCACTTTTGACCTTGACCTCCTGGAGTAAGCATCAACTCCACAGGATAAAGGCCTAACAAGGTTACCCTCACTTAGGTTGCCAGCCACAGACTTGGGGGTCCCCAGGCCACTTTCACTTTTGGCCAATTGGCCGCAAATCTAGAGGGGGGTTTCCCATGAACCCCTCAGATTAGATAATTTACTAGAACAACCCACAGAACTCAGGAAAGCACTATACTCAGGATTATAGTTTTATTCTAAAAGATGCAAATTAGGACCAGTCAAATGAAGAGACATATAGAGCGAGTTTTGGGAGGGTTCCAAACACAATGCTTCCTCGCCCTCTTTCTGTGGAATCAAGACATGTCACCGTCATGGCACATTTATATATTCTCCAACAAAGAATCTCACCTGACTCTCAGTGGCCAGAGTTTTTCACTGGGGTTTCATTATATAGGTATTATTGATTGAATCATTGGTCAAGTGAATGAAATCATTCTCCAGCTTCCCTCCTTTCTCAAATCCTGGCTTAAAGCTCCAACCCTCTAATAACAGAGTTCGTATTTCTGGCACAGTCCCCATCATGAGTTATCTTCTTAGTTTAAACTCCGGTGTGGTTCACGGACCTGCAATGAATAAGAAAGACTCTCCTATCATTTGGGAAATTCTAAGGGATTAGAACTTCCATCCCAGGAACCCAGGACAAAGACCAGACACATTTTTTTGTTTTTATTACTTAACACCTTAACTTCCATAAAATTATCTCAGATAAAATAATCTTAGGCATTGGAACATCACACGTTGTTAGAAGAGGAATGACTCTCCAAAACGATTTTGTCCAAACCTCTCCCTTGTCAGATGAGGAAACTGTGGTCCAGAGTTGAAGGGCATTTTCCAAGTTAGTAACTAGTAAACAGTAGAGGTGGAGCTGGAATTGGACCAGGTTCCAATTTTCTTATCTCAGGGCCAGAGATTTGAGACCAGAATGGAAAGTGTTTTAGATCTATATATATCTATGTGGGAAACAACGGGGATTGGAGGCAGGAAGGGGGAGAAAACGCACGTGTGTGTGTGTGTGTGTGTGTGTGTGTGTGTGTGTGTGTGTGTGTGTGTGAAGGGGCTGCAGTCTAGAATCTTTGGCATCTACTGTTCACCTTGTGTGTGCTAGAGCTGCCATCTGATTGATAAAGGGCTCTTTAGACCACTTCTGGAGAAATTACTGAAACAAAAACCTTGGAGGGTGTGTCACCATTCCTCCTGGTCTAGAGAACCTTGTTATAAAAGAGAAATCAGGAGCCAGGGTTTGGCTCTGTTCTGACTCTGAGACAAGTCATGAGAAATGAGTCAGGAAACAATTTTACCTCCTATTGTCTTAACTTCTCCATTTTTGTAAAAAAGAGGAGGGAGAAGAATAACATCATATTCTTGCACTGTCTATGAAACATTCTGAGATTTTTGTTTTGAGGTACAAATAAAGAGAAATGGAAGGGAAACTAATATGATCACCATATTGTAACCACGCGCGTGTCCTTTTTCTTCTTCTTCTAGATGTAGGGGTTGGGCTGGCTAGATGACATTTATGACCCCAACCAACTTTTATAGTAAGTATGCGGGTAATTTCTTTTGCTTCCTGCATCCCTGTATAGATACTACCTTAAAATAAAAGAAGAATTTTTATAATGCTCAGGAACAACAACAACAACAACAAAAAAAATGTCTTCAGCTAGCTGACTTCTTTTCTTCATATACTTTCTACCTCTTAAAATCTCTCTGGTCAGGAAGCAACTATTAAAAGTAGGTGCCCTCTGCTGCTAGGCCTTGTCTGATTTAGAGAAGGAACAAGGGAAGACAGAGGCTTCAGATGAGTTCCTCTTCGAAGTTACTATCTACTCCTTGTTTTCAACCGCCTCCTGCATTCCTATGACTTGTAATCTCTACTCCAGAACTTTTTCTTAAACTTCAGACCCAAAGCACCTCAAACTCTAGTGGCTCACATTGAGCTTTTTATTTTCTCCCCAAATATTCCCCTTCCCTGTTTTCTCAACTTGCTAAATGGCACTACGATCTACCCAGGCACTCAAAACAGAAACATCGAGTCATCCATAGCACTCCCTTTTTCCTCACCCAGTCTGACTCCATGTGCCCTTTTATCATCTGTAGTTTAAATTACGATGCCCCTCTAGTTCTCCTCTCTCAGGTCAGACACTCATCATCTATTATGTGACAGCACCTCACTGGCCTCCCTTCCTCTGGCGGTGCCCTTTCTCCTCTCTACCACTTGCAATAATACATACATTCTATGCACTGTATTATATTGAGCCAGGTTGCTTGCATTCAGGAACAGTACTGAAGAAATGAAATGTTTACAAGTGCATTCCTGAGCTGTTATTGAACAATAGAACAACTAGGGGAGCTAGTCATCTGAATTCAGCATCAGGCCCTTGTTAAATGCCTTTTTGTAAATACCACATTATTTAGTTTAGTTTAGGGCAGTTTTTAGGCCTTCCCATTCTGTGATCCTGGCAGCTCAAAGGCCTAGTCCTTAAAGGTAGGGTCTCTCTTTTGTGTATTTTTATGGGTGTAGGGTCAAACTACCTGACAAGTAGTAGGTGCTTGTATTTTTGTGGACTGAATGAAGGTAAGAATGTACTTCTTCATGTACTTGAGAGCTAGGAGGCCCTTAGAGAAAATTTAAAAGATTTCATTTATTTATAAATGTAGAAGCCTGTGGTTAAAGGAGAGGAAGCAAGTCACATTGTGAACTCCAGCTTGTCTGACTGGGCCGTTCTGATGCCTCCCACATTCCCTGTTGGGTTTCCTGCTGTGAAATCACTGGTCTTTTCTGTTGCCGATTTTCCTTCTGTCTGCAGCTGACCTCACCTCACAGTCTAACCTCTTTGGCTTTCATCATTTAATGACCTGAATAACCCCTGCAATAACCCTTTTCTTCATTTTCCTTTCCTATTACCACTTCCAGACTGAAGGCCGCCACCTCCTGCTTTCCCAGCTGGGGCCACTTTGGTGTATAGCTCCTCTAGTTCCTTTTACCTTGTCAACCTGGGCCCTGGGCAGAATCTCTTGTTTCCTTTGCACCATCTCCTTCTGCAGCAGTCATCACCCTTTAAGTCTTATTTTGTACCTGGATATGGCAAGAGTCTTCTGATTACTCCCTACTCCCTCTAATTCATTGTTCAAACGATTTGCAGCAGTGATGCTTACTTCCACATTTTGCTGAGTGTCCAACAGAATACCTCCCCGGATATATCTCTGCTTCTGCCTTTTAAAAACTGCTTTCTTCGCACTGAGGGAATGAGACATTGGGTAAACTATTTTTTTCCATTGATGGAAGAAGCTTAAGTATAGAAATCTTTAGCCAACACGGGAGCCAAAGAAGGGGTTAGTTTTTATTATTTCTATCTTTTAAGTTATAAGGTTTTACAAGCACACATGCACCTAGTGGCAAAGAGAATGGGGAAGAGAATTTTATGGTCCTCTAATTTAGGAAGAAATACTCTCTCCTGCCCCGCCATTCTGAAATGTAACTCCTTATGCTCTAAGTTTAAAGGCCCACTGCCTGCTCAACTGGGCCCCACAATATTTCACATCTGTAAGGAGAAGCCACACAAAATAGTCATAATGGTTTAGAAGTTTTAGGACAATAAGCTATTTGGCCGTTGGTTCTGATCTCTGGGTGTGGTTGGGGAGAGGGGTCTGGGAGCTGGGGCTTCCCTGTCTGAGAAGGTGAATCCAAATCGCTTTATGATCTGTGGCACTGAACTGCTTACCTTTTGGGTCAAGTACAAAATTTCTGCTTATCTTCCCATGCCCCACTTTGCACATCTCACACTCTAGCCTTACCTAGCTGCTCACATTTCCCATAAAACTCTGACCTTCCATGCCTCCTTCATTTTTTTCGTAGCCTTATTCTACCAGGGAGCTGCTTACTTATCTACTTGTTTCTTTTCTATTTAAAATACTTACTCTTCTCCAAAGCTTGGATCTAGAGCAATGCTTCTCAAAAGTCCCCAGTCCTGAAGCATTAACTTCACAGAGGAACTTATTAAGAGTGCAGATCACATACCCATCCTAGACCTCCTGAATTGGAAAGCCTGGAGTGGGGCCCAGAAATCTATGTTTCAATTAGCCCTCAGGGCGATTCAGAAACGTAGTCCAATTTGAGAACCACCACTCTAGAGTGAACTCCAAGTCCTCTCAGTTCCCTAGTGAGCACTGTCAAAGGTCTCATTAAGGGGGGAGAGGGGAGGAGGGGATAAAATGGTGAGCTTGAGTGGGCTTTCTGGAAGTCCCTGGATTCTGTATCATGCCATGGAACTGACCCTGTTTTCATTAATTCCATAAATGTTTATGGAGAAGATCTACTAAATGCAAGGGAATATGGTGAGACTTGGAGAAATTTCAGGCATGACTCAACCATGAATTTTGCACAATATAAACAGTGGGGATTGGAGGAAGATTTAAGATTGGCCAACAACTATGAGGAAGAAATTGCCAAATGATCTAAGGAGACCTGAGAAAGTTGAGGGGAAGAAGACAATGTTTTTTATTAGGGCATGGGGACGTGAATGAGTTTGAGTCATTCAACAACAGTCATTAAATGCAGATGATGAAGACAAGACTGAGAGAGGAATAGTCCGTAACCTCGAAAAGTTCACAATGGGTAAAGAAAGATACAACAAAATCATGGGTACCAGTGCAAGAAGCAGTCAAGGGCGGTGGTTAAAAGTGTGAGCTCTGCTACTAGCTTGGCTTCGCCATTTACCAGTTATGTGAATTTGAGTAATTTACCGAACGCTCTGTGTCTGCCTCAGTTCTCTCATCTGTAAAGGGGAACAATTGAACTAAATATCTCACAAAGTTGTGAAGATTAGCATACAATAATAGACAAAAGGTCTTTGAAACATTTAGCTCAATAGATAGTAAGGGCTCACTAGATGTTAGTTATTATTTTGTCATAAGTATTGTGATAGCAACTTGTACAACACATCCAGAAGTGGGTGTTCTATAATATAACCATTCTTATAATGTTTTACTTATGGCAGAATAACTATAGAAAGCATTCAGACAGTAAGCCCAGCTGGGTTCAGTGGAATTATTTTGTATTGGTCAAGAGTATTGTGCCAGGACTTAATCTGAAAATGACTTCAGTGTTTCTTCTTCGGGGAATAGATGCTCAATCAGTATGTTCCAAACCTATAAGCTAGTGCATATTGCTTAATTCAAAACCTCCAATGCCAGGCAGTCCACTTAGGGTACAACCTTTGTGTAAGATAAAAACATACCAGAAGCTGTCTTTTGCATTAGCACAGGTCTCTGAGTGGGGCAGACTGCATTGAAAAATATAACGAAGAGAGTGAGGTCACATCACATCCCTATTGGTGCCAAGGCATTCTGCTCAGACACAAACCAAGTGGCTTTTTTTCAATTTCCAAATTTAGTTTTCTGTTCTTTGCAGTCATCTGCATCTTCCTGTTAGAATAAAAAGAAAAAAAGACATTTTATTGAACTAGCTAGTAAAATGATTCAAAAATAATATTCATATTGAAGCAATTGCAAATACAGCTCAGAGAAGGGAATTCTCTCTATGTGCATATATAACCTGCCGTGTGCCAGAGTTCTGAGAGCATCACTGCGTGTCCTAGAGTTTGCCTGACAACCTCCAGAGTTTCTTTCCTGCCTAGCTTTCTTCCGAGGTAAGATAAGGAATGGAGAGGACAGGCAAAGTCACCTCAACTCTGAAGTTCAGTTATAATAAATGCTGGGTTCAGGTTTACCTACAGAACAAGACTAAGTCAACTCTCAGTGTGGGAGCTGGAGGGGTTGTGTGCTGATTGTCTGGAGGTTTATAGTTTGAAAGGGAAGGGAAGGGAAGAGTGAAGCCTTTATTTAGAATGCCATCCAAATAAAGCGTGTGTATTGGGACAATGGACTGTTTATACTACACAAAGGCAAACAATCTCTGTGGCAAATGTTTAGGCTGGGATCAGGAAGACAGCCTGTCACTACAGAATGAGCAAATCTGACAGAAGATCAGGGACATATTAGAGTTTGGCGAAAAACTGTGTCTAGCCTGAACTCACTATGTTAGTTTGCTAGGGCTGCTCTAACAAAATACAACAAAACTGAGTGGCTAGATCAACAGAAATGTATTGTCTCTCAGTTTTGGAGGCTAGGAGTCCAAGATCAAGTGTTGGAAAGATCAGTTCCTTCTGAGAGCTATGAGGGAAAATCCATTCTATGCCTCTCCCTAGCTTCTGGTGGCTTCCTAGAAGTCATTGCTGTTCCTTGTTTGGTAGAACCTTCACTCTGCCTCTGCCTTCATTTTCACGTGGTGTTCTCCCCACATGCATGTCTGTCTTTGAATTTTCTCTTTTCGTAAGAACACCCACCATATTGGATTAAGGCCCATATTCGTGACATCATTTTAACTTGAGAACCTTTGTAAAGACCCTATCTCCAAACGTGTTTACATTTTAAGGTACTGAGTATTAGGACTTCAATATATGCATTTGTGGGAAACACAGTGCAACCTATACACTCACATATAATGAATCCACTCTAATTCAGTCTCATACACTGTTACATGGAGAGAGATGTGGACCCTGAAACAGGAAGCCTGAGAGGACTCTGCACCTTTTCTCTGAAGTTTTCCTGTCCTGTCTAGGAAGTCTCATATTTGCCATTTGGCCTTGTAGTGATATGAGCTAGGCCAGGGACTGCCCCAAAGATGGAGGAGAAAGAACTGATTTATGCTTTTATTTGAACTATCAAGAATACTTGTGCAACCTTCTGGTTTTGTGGATGTTTGGTGGGTTCCCAGCAGTGTCTTGATTATCCTCTGTATTCTTCATATGAACAGGCCTTATTAAAGTGTAACCTCTCTAGTCTGACATTACCTGGGATATATCATCCTGAACAAGCCTGGCCACCTGAGGTAGTGTCTAAAGTTTAGGACCTTATCAATGTAGGGACATTGCTGGATCTCAGTAAGTCTTCATAACTGATGCAAACGTTGGGCCACACTGTGGAAATCTCATTGATCTATCTAGCCATTCTTGAGTGCCTTGTGAAGCATATCTGGGGAGGGTTGAATTTCATACCCTTCAGTAACATTTTTATATGCACATATGACCTTCTGACTCTTAATTTGTGTTTTAATGTTTTGTATACTTTATTAGAGCACTAATTATCAAGTATTATAAGCTTACTACTCTGTGTGTTGGGAAAAGAGCTTTTATTTTTTGAGCATTAGATTCCTCATCTATAAAATAGGCATGAAAACTTCCATTCTGTCCCCTCCTTGGGATTGTGAAAATGGATCACATAAAATGCTGGGTAATGAGTGACGGACTTTATAGATAGAGAGATCATACGTCTCTGTTTATACCTATTGTCTAGGAGTGATAATAGCATCTTCTTATACTCTCAAAAAAGTCTGAGTTTATATAATAAAGTAAACGATCATCTTATACAATAATGAACATAAGGATTCTTGGTTTTATCATTCATGTCACTATTAGATGATCTTAAATTCAGGGTTCTTAAATAGTCTCATTTAAATAAATTTTTTAGAGACTTTTTCCTTTGCTCACTTTGAATGGCAGAATTATAGACCAAATATGAACCTTATACACCCATGCCCATTCATGTAATTGATGTCATGGCCATGGTGAACCTCAAGGAGACCCTGCTGCTACTTTGCCCCAGCACCATCACAGGCCCTGCCAGTGCTCAGGCTGTTCAAGGCTCCAGTCACTCGACTGATTTTTCCCTATCACTTACTCTATCCCTGGGAATGACTACAGGATGATATCAGTTTTCCTCATTCGCCTTTCCTACATACTTGTCTTATGTAAAGACAAGTACTCAGGCTCTGTCCATTGTGAAGATAAAACCACTGGTCACACTGATAGAGAGATGGTAATAAACTGAATGAAAAACATGGGAAGGCTGCAAAGCTTACGAAAAGATATGATGCTCTTACAAACTCCTTAGTCTATATTTCTCTACTCACTTGGCTGTGACAGTCACTGCAAACCTCAGTGGGCTTCTGTCCTCTGCCTAAGGCTGGAACGCATCACAATTCTCCCGTTCCTCAGACTCCATTTTCTCCTTTGGGAAAAAGCACATCTCCATCAAAGTCTTGTCCTTCAACTAATACTGAATAATAGGTTACAGCCTTTCCTTGAATGAGCATTTGCATCTCAGACTGGAGAATACTCATTTAACAGGAAATTTTATTCATCTAATTGCATATTATTATTATTATTATTATTATTGTTATTATCATCATTAAAATTTTTAGCAGTAGAAAGTGACTTAGAGATCACAGAATTTACGTTGCTCATCCCCCTTCGTACAGTTGAAGAAAATGGATACTCAGAAATTAGTAATCATTCTTTGATCACAGAGTGGGCCTCATGCAAGGTCTCTAGGTTCAAGATTTCTTCCTAATATACAATTCATAGTCACTTATTTATCATTTTATCTTACCATGAGATATTGAATATTATAAGTTTTGCCAATGAATAATGAAATTTTAGATGGATTGTATGATTTCTAAATTCTCAGCCTCTTCTTTCAGTGGATTACAGTGGCCATATTTTGGCCACTTTTAACATTCATGTTCTTTTGATTATTTACGAAGCAACTGACCATAGTCTGTGGCATATAATAATTTGTCATGTAATTATTATGTAATTATTATGGCACGTGATAATTTGTCACAAGGATAATAACTACCATTTGGATTATTCTAGGAATTAGATGAGATAGGACATGAAAAATTCTGAGTTTGAATGTGAATTCTTTGGGCTGCAAAGCTGGATGTGGGAGTGGTTACTTAGTGAGAGAGCCTAGTCATAAAACACCCAGCACTGACATTTGAATGAACTCGATTCAAGGGCTAGGTGATTTGGAAAGGTCTCTGGATGCAGTCTTCATAAATGTAAGAGCTCTATCGTAATTCTTTGCATTTTTCTTGTTATCACCATGGCCTCTTTATGATTGACTTTGTAGTGGTTGCCACCTTTCTGCAGCTCCTCAAGGCAACTTGCTAGCATGAACATGTTACTTGCAGAGAGTGAATCAGTGATGAGAGCAAATTCTTATGCCTGTAGGCCTAGGGAGGTGATCACCTGGATTTACTCATTTCCTAGACAAAAACTACCCTTCTAATCCTTAATTTCCTACTGAAAACTGGTTCAAACATCATCATCTCCTAGCTAGATTCTTCAACTTGAAGTGATCACTCATTCCTCTAAACCATGGTCCCTAACATTTTTGGCACCAGGGACTGGTGCTCCTATGAGAATCGAATGCCTGTTGATCTGAACTGAGGCGGTGATACTAGTGCTGGTGAGTGGCTGCAAATACAGATGAAACTTTGCTGGCTTGCCACTACTCACCTCTTGCTGTGCAGCCTGACTCCTAACAAGCCATGGACCTGTACCTATCCATGGCACATGCCATGAACCTGTATCTGTCCATGGCCTGGGAGTTGGGAAACCCCTGATCTAAACCATAGCAGTTGTACTTCTCATGCAAACATGCCTCTTTTTTGCCTTTTATATACTGTACTTTAGTATAGTATATACCTTATTTCTTTCTATATTTCCTAGCATGCCTTACACCGAGTCTGACACATAGTAGGATCTCATGAAATATGCAGTGAAATTGAGTTGAGCAGAGAGGATAGGGTGAGAGAACTCAATGGATCAGGGCCAGCCCTTTACTCCTGTGGAACACTTTCAGGTCTTTCGTTAGTGCCAAGGGATCTAAACTTCATCTTTGTACTTGAGCTGCATATTTCTATGGCCTGGATACATTCCTTGCCAACAACTTGGCAGCAGAGAAGCTCAGAAACATTTATGGAAATTTAAGCAGATTGGTTAATAACGAGACAAAAAGAAGCTCACGCAGTCTTCTCCTCCCGTGCGCAATTTTTTAAAAGACTGTATTATCACTTCAACAGTTTGGTAAACAGCTATGCCTTCTCACTGATCTGTCCTCTTGTGCTTGCAGTGGTAAAATGTGATTGCTCGTCATGGGAAAAAGCTGTATGCATCTTTCCAAGCTGCTTGGGAATATGTATGCAGGAATTTGAGATAAAGAGAGATGAGTACCTGGGTATCAGTGACAATTTTAACATGCGCTCATCAACTGGGAATTTTTATGTTTATTCGCGCCAAATTAAAAAAAAAGAAATTCTGACACCGTAATGATTGTATTTTATCTTTCTTTTTTTTTTCCCCCGGGCAGCAGGAGAACCTAATTTTTCAATATTTTTATAAAAAATTCCAGAGTTGACCCTAAAGCGGTTGGGCTGGGAGGTGTGTGTTGGGGGGGTCGCCTCTCTTTTTATCATCTCCTCTCACCCGCTTCTGGGCCCTTCTCACAACTGTAGGGCTCTACGGAACTCAGAAAACCTCTGCATTTTTTCCTGTCATTATCACACTCGTGCAGTTTATTACAGAAGCCTATTGGATTGCACATCAAGAAAGATCAGTTCTAGTTCTGGCTTGGGCATTAATTTGCTATAACACTGAAGAAAGCAAACACTCTCCCTGGGTCTCAGTTTCTTCATTGGTGAAATAAAGGAGTGTGTCTAATATGATCTCCTTGGTGTGGTACCTTACGGGTGATAGTTTTATTGTAGTCTAATTTATAACAGTGAGTTACTTATTCCTTTAAAAATAACTTCAAATCACATGATATTAGCACCGAATATGGGCCTGGTTAGCTTCTGATTTCTTATGTGATCTTGAAATTTATTTTCTTTTTGTTGGCCAAAATATTTGACTGAATACCTCCACTTCACAATAGCTTTCAGCTTCTTACCCAGCTGGAGGAGTATTTTCAGTTTGTAAAGGGCTATTCTGTTCAACATCTCCTGTGATCTTTATAGAAAGTGTATGAGGTATCAGGGAGGGCATTTCACGTGCATTACACAGTAGGGGAAAAGGTTAAAAAAACCAACTGTCCGAAAGTCACGCAGCTGGTAAGTGACTCATCCAGTGACTCTAGCACATATTGGGTTAACTTTTGACTGCTAGGAAATTGGTTGTTAGAGAACATAAGTAATCCATGGAATTTCCATTGAAGGCCCATGAACTTGTCGTCTTGATAATTGACTTCTATGGCTCCTGTTTTTCTAATCCAGAAGAAATTAGAAGTGGGGCGTATAATGTCTAAGGAGTCTCTTAACATTTTACCCAGTCTCCTGACCACCACTTCTGTCTCCTTCAATACATCTGCTCTGTAATCAGAGAGAATTTTTTCTAATGCATAAAAATAATCACATCATTCTCCTTTACTGTTTTCCTACTGTCTTCTTGGCAGCTCTGCAACGTAATCTAAATTCCTTTCTTTGATGTATAAAACCATTCATTATTTGGTCTTTGCCTTCTTCAACAGCACCCTCCTCCCCTTTCCATGCCCTCCATTTATTTGTTAAAACTGACTTTCGCACTCATGATATTCCAGTTCTGATGCTAAGATGGAGATGAAAGATGATGAATGAGGTAGACCTAAGTGATGCCCTGTCTGAGACAACCACTTATAATCCAGCTCAGCCAAAGGTCAAGCATTTGACATTGCTCAGCCCAGTTTTCTCTCTCATTTCCTCCATTCTCCCTCCACCTATCAAATATCTACTCATATTCGGAACTCAAGCTCTATCACCTCTATGAAGCCTTTCCTTAAGTCTCAAGGAGAATTGAACTAAACTATCCTTTTAGCTTTCACTGTAATTTGTATATATCTCTATGATAGCACCAATACCACTTTAACTATATTTATTAGTGTAGTAGGCTGCAGACATCTTGAAGGTAGGACATTCAATAAACATTTATTTGGTAATTTAACAGTTTGAGTCAAAGTACTACACGATCAATGAATCTCTGCCCAGAAGCAAAAAAAAAAAAAAAAAAAAAAGAAAAACAAAAACCATTTATTGTGCTTATATTGTTTTTAGTTGATATGCCTGTAGCTATATCCCAAAGTATTGTCCTTTGCATTGAATGATATACTAGATTATTTGCTACTTCAGCAAAGTATACTAAGACACTTGACTGATGGCTTGAGTTAATTTTCAGAGAACCAGAGAAGGTGGCAGCTAAGGGATGGGTGAACCAGAGCCTTATGTATGATACAGCCATTTACATTCTATATAAACTTTTCTGTTGCAGACATATAAATGAGGAAATAGCTAAATTCAGGCCCTGCTTTGTGCCCAAATTAAATTATTTTAGATCATCTACTATTATGGTTTTACAATATAAATGAACATTTACATATAATTCCACCTTTGTTAGAAAAGCAAGATATATACTTAAAACATTAAAAATTACTGATTTTTTAAAAATAGCATACTTAAATACAAGAAAAGAGAATGAAAATGAAACTTAGTATAAAAAACTGAAAATTAATTCTGACCAGGATTCCTTCTATGCTATTGTTAGTGCATATTATTCAGTGAATCTATACAAACCTTCCTACCTTCCATTTTCCAAAGTTATCACAGAAAACTCGATAGCAAATGAAGATATAATTGCTATTTGATATTGAAACCCATGCTGTGGATTTGCCCATTTCTAATAAGTGTTTTACTCTAAACTCAATCCCTACACATACCTTGTGCATTCAGTTGAGAGATAACATTTTCTGTTACTCTGCAGACACAGGTCCAAAGTCATCTCCTTTAAATGCCTTCCTAATTAACCCCGCCCATCTTTAAAGGCATCCACATCTCCTTAGCACTTGGGATCTTTTTGGAATTCTATTCATTCCTGCTAGTTTGCATGTTCAGTGTGTTCGCCTTCTGTCTTGTTTTTATGTTTATTCAATCAGTTTTTCACACTTCACAGGAGTGAGATCTATCATGCATCCATGTCTGTCCATCTGTTTTCCCTTATCCTCAAATTCAATTATGTCCCCTCCACCACCAGTTATTCTGAAAAACTAATTAAGATTTACAATCTTATATTTACATAGTATATGTATTTGATTTATTTATAACTACTCGCTCGATTGTGAGGTCCATGTGAGGGGGGATCATGTCTTTTTTGTTCACTACTGCAAGCCCAGTGCCAAGATAACATTTGCTAAATAATATTTATTAAATAAATGTATTATAGAAAATTTAGAAAATTCAAGTGCATATAAGAAAATAGAGGGGGAAAAAATCACCAATTGGCTGATAAGTATCAAAAAACTAATTTTTATCATGTGTACATATTACGTATGTATATAAGATATCAATATTTATTTTAACAAAGATCATACATGGTTTGCCATGCTTTTTATGCATCATATCATGTTTTTTTATTGTATGTCACTATATATTACTTACATTATCATTAAAAATTATTGTTCTTAAAAATTATTCATATGTCATCTATTCTCAAATTTTTAGGACTCAGGAGATTTGAACATTTCAAAATTATTGAAGATTCTAATGAGCTTTTGTTTGAGTTGTATCTATTGATATTTACTTTATTAGAAATTAAAACTGAGAAATTCGAAAACAATAATTAATTTATTTTAAAATAAGTAATAAAAACAAATGATTATATGTTATTCTAAGCAACATTTTTATTAAAATAACTAGCTTTTTCAAAACATAAATATTAATCTGAAGAATAGCACTGTTTTACATTTTTGCAAATGTCTTTCACGTCTAGCTTAATGGATGACAGCTGGGTTGTCGTATCTTCTGCATTCAATCTGTGGCAAAAACTGTTTTGGTTAAAGTATATTTAAAAAATCCAGTCTCACACATATATGTAGTTGGAAAATGAAGGAATATTTCCATAGTTATTTCAATGAATTGTGGCTCTCTTTAACACAATGTCAGCACTCAAAAGTGGCGGTTTCTTAAAGATTAGTTGCAATAAGGAATTTGGAGTCATACTAGTAAACATTTTATACACTTCTACATTAGTCTGCTTTCTATTTTGAATGGATCTTTTGCCCGAGCATTATGTTTTAACATTATACATTGACCAGTTGGTTCACTGACTTATGCAGATCTTCCAAATGTTGATACATTATACAATGTTATCACATGCCTCAGAACTTCTAGAAAATACATTATCATAAGAAATTGATAACTAAAAAGGCATATAACACCTTAATATTATTACAAAAATAGTTTTGACCTTGTAGACCCTCCTGGGAAGATTCTAGGGACCTCTAGGATTCTCTGGACCACATTTTAGGAATTGGTGCAATCCGTCAATCAAACTCATGCCAGTGTTCAGTTCTGAAAAATTCTCAATCATTATAATATTGCTTTTCTTCTACTATCGATTTTAGAAATATCTATTAAACATACTAGAGCATATTTATCTGTTTTGCATTTTCTATCATACTATTTCTAACTTCCATTTCACCAACACTAAATTCCACTGTAACTTAGTATAAAAGTTAAGCTCATCTGCTGAGATTTTTATTCTAATTATTTCATTTTTAAGATTTTATCTTTTTTCTTATTTGCTTACTTTTGTTTCTTAACTTCCTGTTCTTATTTTATGAACTTCAGTTCTTATATCATGATCATTAATTATTTTTTTAATATCTGAAAGTTTTAATTTTACTTTTTAAAAACTTTTGTTCTAATATATCTATTTTCTCTATTTCATGGGTATGAATTATCCTGTTTGTTGGGTTCGATTATTTTATATCACATTCCTGGGCATTTTCATGTGCTTTAAAATTCTTATTTAAGATATCTTCTTTTTTCTGAGGATTTCTCTTCAATTTAGGGGAATTTCCCTCCAGTTCTGGACAGGAATTTTGCATTTTCTTAGATCTGGGTCCTACAAGATGTATAGCTTCAAATCAAGTTTATGATAACAGCTCAGGTGGAGTTTCCCCTTGAGGGAGAGTACAATCCTAGGTCTTGCATCTGTGTGCCACACAGATATAAATCCCATTTTTACATGAATATTTCTGCCTTTGCCCTCAGAATGTCCCTATGAGAGTGGGAAGATCTTTTCCATTATCTTTAATGCAGGTGGGCAGTATAATCCCAGCTACTGGATTGATTTGGTGAGCCCATCTCTGTCCCTCCTGCCACACAGTAGTCATACTTATTCCATATTGTATGTTCCCATTAAGAATCCTGACCCAATGTCTATCTTCATTCCCAATCCCTCATGGACTAGTAACTTTTCTCACATTTATTGCTGTGGGTTGCCTCTATATTTCTTCCATGCACAATTCTTTTATTCTTTGTTGAGTGTATTCTGTCTTTAGTTACACATAATTTATATAGTCATTTATTTTTATTTATTTTATCAGTTATTTCTGAGTTCAGAGTGGAAGAGAGAATTTTTGGTGTGTGTTTAACCTGCCATCTTGACCCACTTGTCCATTACATGAATCTACCAACATTTATTAAACTAATTCCACATTCTTGGATATTTAGGTTCTTTTGAGTTCTCGTTATTACAAATATCACAGTGATAAACATCTTTATAGCTAAATATTTGCATGTATCTATTATGATATCCTTAGATTACATTTTCAGAAATAAAATTATTGGTGATTTTTACCTTTTTATTATACATGTCTGACGATGTCATTCTTCTAGATTTTTACTAGCTTTTCATTGGCTTCAGGATAAAGCCCTAACAGCATGGTGTGGTGTTAAATGCTTTGATATCTAACTCCTACTGACCTCTTTAGGCTTATATGTCACCACTCTCTTCCATTCACCACACTTGCAATTCTGCAATAGTCTATGCTCTCTCATTTCCCTGTGTCTTTACTTGTGTTGTTCCTTCTGTCAGAGATGCTATCTCTCTATCCCTTTGCAGGGATCTCCTATGCATCCTTTAAAACACTGCTCAAGTGGGCCCTCTACTGTGAAGTTCTCTGTGATTTTTCCATAATGCGTTTTTCTCTTCTGTGCTATTATAGTCTCTCTATGACAGCATTTACTACAGGTGTTTACATGCTTGTCTCCACCACTAGGTTAGGGAATCCTCAAAAATCGTCTGGACCCCAGCACTTAGCACAGTACATGATACATAAAGAGTTCTTGGTCAATGTATAATGGATGGGTGATTCATATTATATAACTTTGTGAGTAATATCATGTTGAATCACATACTTTTTTTTCTTCCCTAACCACATAGTAAACTTGTTTTGACTGAGGACTGCCTAATGATTCTATCACCTATCTATCTATCTATCTATCTATCTATCTATCTATCTATCTATC
>NW_011888795.1:2859836-2866594 GCF_000151845.1 Pteropus vampyrus
ATTACATGAATCTACCAACATTTATTAAACTAATTCCACATTCTTGGATATTTAGGTTCTTTTGAGTTCTCGTTATTACAAATATCACAGTGATAAACATCTTTATAGCTAAATATTTGCATGTATCTATTATGATATCCTTAGATTACATTTTCAGAAATAAAATTATTGGTGATTTTTACCTTTTTATTATACATGTCTGACGATGTCATTCTTCTAGATTTTTACTAGCTTTTCATTGGCTTCAGGATAAAGCCCTAACAGCATGGTGTGGTGTTAAATGCTTTGATATCTAACTCCTACTGACCTCTTTAGGCTTATATGTCACCACTCTCTTCCATTCACCACACTTGCAATTCTGCAATAGTCTATGCTCTCTCATTTCCCTGTGTCTTTACTTGTGTTGTTCCTTCTGTCAGAGATGCTATCTCTCTATCCCTTTGCAGGGATCTCCTATGCATCCTTTAAAACACTGCTCAAGTGGGCCCTCTACTGTGAAGTTCTCTGTGATTTTTCCATAATGTGTTTTTCTCTTCTGTGCTATTATAGTCTCTCTATGACAGCATTTACTACAGGTGTTTACATGCTTGTCTCCACCACTAGGTTAGGGAATCCTCAAAAATCGTCTGGACCCCAGCACTTAGCACAGTACATGATACATAAAGAGTTCTTGGTCAATGTATAATGGATGGGTGATTCATATTATATAACTTTGTGAGTAATATCATGTTGAATCACATACTTTTTTTTCTTCCCTAACCACATAGTAAACTTGTTTTGACTGAGGACTGCCTAATGATTCTATCACCTATCTATCTATCTATCTATCTATCTATCTATCTATCTATCTATCTATCCATCCATCCATCTATCATCTATCTATGTATCATCTATCTATGTAATCTATCATAATGTCTTTTTATCTCCAATCTACTAATGGAGTGTCAATCATATTTTTGGCACCCTCTAAATATGTATTTTTGATTAACTGTTAGGCAAAATTACAGCATCAGTGAGATTGAAGAATATTTATCGTAGAGTTCTTCTGCAGGTCATTACATGCTAGACCATCAGGATGTTTGCAATCAATACTCACCTTAGACTAGTGTCTTTCCTTTTCTTAGTTATGTCAGATTAAACAAAGATTTACTTTGGACTTGAAGGCCTCCGAGGCAGCTTCCAGCTCTAGTAATTTTATCTTCTTATCAATTATAGTCCTATGTCCAAACCTAGTCTATGGCTTCTGTTCTATGAGAAAAGGGTGAACTTCATGTTTTACAGTAGTTCTTGTTTCCAGTGTATATTTATAGTGTTAAAAGAGGATTCATAACACTTGCATTTATGTTTGAACATACATCTGGAAAAATGACTTATGCATGTTCTAGAAAGAAGACTTGTAAACCCTTCTTGAAATATTCTGATTACAAATGAGCATGCACCTATATTTCTGGTGAATTGGAAATAATAGCAAAAATGATGAACTCATTGCTGCTTTCTAAACTAACTTCAAGAACTGAAAATAATTTCTTCAATTAAAGCAAAGCTAAATAAAACAGTATAAAAAAACTTGAGATAGCATCTTTAATTGATTATGGGATAAGAAGGTATTATAAAATGACAAGTCCTTTTCTTTATATCTACTTTAGTGTTATTAAATTGAGAGCTATTGTTTTGATTTCATTTATTTCTAAAAATCTTTATGTCTTCCATTTTACAGCTTGCCTATCTTGGTTTTGTTCTAATTTCATGGAAACTCAAGGTTATTTCTTAGTGGTATTAAATGAGGTATGAACTCAGCCCAAAACAAACAAACAAAAACAAACAAAACAGGCCTTTCAATAATCAACTTAATTTCACCATTATGGAGTGTGTTTTCTCTGTGAAAGTACTCTTTCTATAATTAAATAAATTGAATACTTTAAACCAGAAATTGTGTTTTAGGTGCTGGTTCTATCTATTTGAGACCTCAGGCAAACCTACAAATAAGTTGATTTCAGATTTGTCATCTATGGTGATGGCACAGCAATCTCTTCTGTCTTTTTGGCTTATCTCTGGTTCAGTCTTCATTTTTTTTTTCCCTCTTTTTCCATGATAGTTCTATGAACTAGGACTTAGTCAAAGATTTTTTCATAGTTAGTCAACCTGAGATCCTGTAAAGAGGAACTGTATCTAAGTCAGTTTTACACTCTTCCCCACCTCCTGCTACTCATAGTACCTATGTGAAGCATTTATTCAGGATATATTTTTGTCTGAATTTCAATAAAGAGCTCCAGCTCTCTAATACGGAAACGATATTTATGATTACACCTAGATCAAGTATGGTCCTAATTTTGCTGAGTTTTTAGGGTTAATGCACTAAAAATCTCACTGAACTCTGGCTGTAGTTTCTGGATACTTTATTTCACTGCTTTATGCTTTTCTGTATTTTTCTGTAACTTTTCTATAGTAGGTAGGTATTACTTAGCTGTACAAAAACTAAATGTTAATAACAGTTTTGAAAGTAGACACCACTTATATTTGTACTGGACTGTATTCCTTACAGAAGAAATAATAATATACAATCGAATTAATGTGGGATTGGCTTTTTGGTAATTAAAAAGTTTTCTCCCGTGTAAATTAAGGAAGTAATGCTGTTGGTAGTTTTAGTGCTAGATCTAAGACAAAGTCAGAATCTGTGGTCCTAGGATCCTGTGGGGAGTGGTTTTAACCACTTGGCAAGTCTGTTGCTCATTTACAACAGGAAGCGCTCACACTCGGTGCTACTCAGTCGCTACTACTTGTTGAATTTAAACAATACTAATTGTATTGGGTTACGAGGTATCTTCATTTTATTATAAAGGTGTCTTTTTATATAGGTCATGATGGATTTATTTGGTTGACACAAAACCAATGTTAAAGTATGTTATAATGAAATATTAAAGTATGTTATAATGAGGAAGACGTTGGGTTAACTTCAAAATTCCAACCACTTCCTTTCCAACATATCTTGAGAAAAGTGGAAGCAGATAATGGGTTGGAAAGCATGTTTGTCTCCCTGTCCATAGGTCTAAGATCTGCTCTATCGCTCATTAGTGGTAGGAATTGGGGCAGCTTACCTGGCTACTCTGACCTTCAGGAGCTTCCTTTCTGAAATGGGGGTATTCTTACCTGCCAGTCTATATAATAGGGTTATATAATGCAAGTGAAAATGCTAGGTTAATTGCAAAGCACAGAACAAATGGATGCTGTTACCTTTATTGTAGGATCTGTAAGTATGGGCAAAAGTGAAATCCTTTGAAACAAGCTGGAAGATTTATTTTTTCTTTAGCATCCCTCTGCCAAAAATGTATATTGATTGCAGCTGGAAGAAAACCATTTTGAGGGGGAAAATGTTGCTGAATAGGAGTCAGAGCCTGTTTAATATTCTGACAGCTTGAACAAGTTTCTTTATGTTTCATAATAATAATTTAGTTTCTAAGTGACTTCTCTGACATGAGAGCCCATTAAATCAGGAAAGCTATAATGTACTGAAAGTGTTCCCTCAGGGAGATGACCAGGAAGAGGTCAATGGGATTGGACACCGTGTTTACCTGAGGGTACTTGGCTGCCTAAGGCTTTATAGATTTCAAGAGGCCAGTTGGGTAGTATGTGAAAGACCAGCCTTGGACTTCCAGCCTTAGACTTCCAGCCTTGGACTTCATTGATTAAGACCCTACTATGTGCTAAACTCCGTGGTACACTCTTTGAACAAAGTATTGCATCTGACCTTTAGAGCAGTTCTTTTAGAAGAATACTATTATACCATTAATACATTTTGGAAAACTGATACTCCAAGTGGTGATGTGACATTCTCTAAATTGCAATTATGCTCAGGTCTTCTAATTCTAAATCCAGTAGTCTTTTCATTTTATAAACCATGCCCCACTTCCCGCCACATATATTTGTAACTATGCATTTACAAAATACTTCTATAAATCACTTACTTTATTGCTACTTTCTCTGTCCCCAGATGTCCCACAACATGCTCGTGTGTTGTTTCTTTCTGATTTCTGAGGGATGACTGAAAAGAGCACTACCTGAGAACCAGAACTCTGGCCTTGCCTTCTCCACTTTGTTACCTCAAGCCCTGACAGAATGGGGTTGCCTCTAATCTAGTTAGTTGGTAGAAGAATCTGGAGCAAAACTAAGGTGTCTTGAGAACTATGTCTCCCAAAGATCACTGGATATAAAACATATGAAACAGATAAGTATTTATGCATTTGTTGAGGTCATTATTTAATTAAAGGCCTTAATTATGATTTATTCCTTAGGATAGTTGATCAAACTTTGACTATAAAATGGGATAAGGGAAAACATTGGTATGAAAAGATTAACTGAAAAGGTTTAGTCCTGATCTATAATGAAAATGATACTTGGGGACAAAGGAGAAGAAGCTGAATGAGGTTTGTATTGTTTGTAGAAGTCTCAACTTTAGGCATTAAATTTATACAAAAAGGGACAAAGTTTGGACTGTCATTAAGAAAATTCGATAACGCCAAGTGCTCTTCTTTGTGGGAGACCCAGCTCAGCCTGCTCTAAAGAGTGAAAGCATATTGAAAGTCAACCTGTTTCATAGAAAAGGAATGTACTGAAAACTTAATGTAACCTAGGCAGCTTCAGGTAAGTCTATGGAAAAGACCATGTTAGAGTGTTAATTAATGTGGTGGCTAATGTAGTTATTAGAGGCTATTAATTTGGATTTTGTAGTGATTCAGATTTAATACAATGAATTTGTGAGGAAAATAAGTGGCAGAAAAAAACAAGGAGAATGCTTAGACTATCCAGGCAAACCTGCCTTTACAATAAGACAAGGATATTACCTTTGGAGGATGAAGGTGACATGTCTTTGGGGATATTTTACTGAAAGTTGGTTGTGACTATTTTGAGATCAGTTGCTGCTACTCCAGGGAGGATAATGTTGAGGCTGTGAGACGTGGAGTGAGGAGTAAAGAAGCCTATCAGACCAAGGCATATGCAGTAGGAGATCGGTGAAAGGGATTTTCCATTAGGGAGTGGGACGTATTTGGGTGACAAAACCTCTTGAAGTAGCATTTTTACTTCAAGCTCGAGGTTACATTATTTGCCCATATTTATATAGCTTGTAAGTGGTAAAGCCATGATCTGAGCTGAGTCTGCCTGTCCTGAATGCAGAGGACCGAAGGAATTACCAGGTTTGGCTTCCATTGGTTTTGGATAGCAAGAGGCTGATCCTTAAAATGCCAGTCATTTTATTTGCCAGATTGATTAAATTTTGTGAGGAATACGTTAATCTCAGAATCTGGGTGGTCTTCAACTCAGGAACTCTTTATTTGCTTGAATGTTATTTTTATTCCTTTAAGATTTATTCTTCAAGGATAAAAATTATTTGTAAAGATAAATCTATAGTCTTGGCTGTTTGTATGATCTTCCCTTTAATAACTTTTCATATTTTCTGATGTGGGAGAAAATTCATTTTTTTTACATCAATGATTTAATTATTTTATAGGGCCGATTTTGTTATTTTCCATTTCCAATGGAATTAATTTGGCTTTTACTACCTTGCTATTCTGTCAGGTTCCTTAACAATTTCAGACTAAATGTCTGTAAATTATTTTTTATTTCATCATTCTTTCCTTACCTTAACAAGTTCATGGCTTCAGCTTATTTACTTGAAAGCACAGAGCAAATATTTCCAGATTTTTCATTTTTTTAACATTAAAATTTTTTTTCTTAATATGACTTTCTTCTGAATCTTCAGAGTAATTTTGTCTCATTCCAATTTCATAGCATGCGTCTCACTTGTGTTGTCTTTTTTTTTTCTTTTTACTTCTTTTAGAGTATGGATTCAAGCCTGTAGTTTTTCAGAAACCAATCTTCTGTGTTCTCCCTCTTCCCCCAATAATTTCTCTGTGAATGTAATCGATTTCATCTTTCTGGTATTAAATTGGAGGCTTATTTGATGTGCAAAGCCATTCACTAATTTTTAGATCAATTAGTAAGGACGTACCTTCTGCTTTTAATGCCTGAATATTACTCAGGGTTCTCCAGAGGAACAGACCAGTAGGATATGTGTTGGCTCATGTGATTATGGAGGCCGAGAAGTCCTAAGCTGGTGGTGTAATTCAGGTTGAGCTCCAAGGCCTGAGAACCAGGGAAGCCAACCCTAATCCAAAGGTCCAAGAACCAGCAGCTTCAGTGTCCCAGACCAGGAGAATATGGACTTATCAGCTCAGACAAAAAACAGATTCTCTCTTCTTCTGCCTTTTGGTTTCATTCGGACCCTGAAAGTATTACATGATGCCCATTGGCATTTCTCAGTCTACAGATTTGAATGTTTTTCTCTTCCAGAAAACCCTCACAGACACACCCAGAAATAATGTGTTACCAGCTACCTGGGGATCCTTTAGCCCAGTCAAATTCACACGTAAAATTAACCATTGCATCCCGGTCCTTTGGCTGTGAAAAAAATTAATATTTTTCTTGAGCGATCTGAAACAATTTTTAGTTCTGATTTTTTTTTTTTTTGAGAAACTGTCAAGACTCTTCCTCTCTTCTTCAGTGCTCACCACCAACTGCACATTCCTTTCTTACTTGATCTTTCTGTACCACTGGGCATTACAATCTGCAAATTATCTCATATGAGAACCCATTGATGCTGCATTAGGAAAGGAGAAAATATCAAGAGAGACAAAATCATCTTAGATGGCTTAGTAAACCATTTCCTTGCTGTATGTGTGGGTAGGTGGATACCATATTTCTGA
>NW_011888795.1:2867654-2877679 GCF_000151845.1 Pteropus vampyrus
GTGGGTAGGTGGATACCATATTTCTGAGTTCTGCATCTCTGAGATGGAGGTACACAGTGGGAAGCAGTGATGGCTTCTGCTACTTTTCTAAGATAATGTGTCCTGTGTAGTGTCCTGTGTATGTGTGGGTAGGTGGATACCATATTTCTGAATTCTCCATCTCTGAGATGGAGGTACACAGTGGGGAGCAGTGATGGCTTCTGCTACTTTTCTAAGATAATGTGTCCTGTGTAGACACATTATCTTAGGTTGAGGTCACATGCTTGTCTCTTACAGATGAATGTCCCAGATACTAAAAAAATGTTGCTATATATTATACATATCTTTCTATTGCTATTATGAGGCTAGGTCATATTTTTGTTTTGGGTGTGTTTTAATGCAACATGAAGAGAAAAAAATGAAATGCCTTAAGATGTATCAACACTTCATTCCTTATGATGTCACACTAATATCTTGCCATAAACTTACTATAAGTGGCTATCATTTCCTGGAGTCTTACAAGAGAAAATATTTATTCTTTAGCTCATGTTTTTTTCTTTCAGTGGCAAGCTAGCATCGTCAGCTGAATATAACAATCTTGTGGTGATTTTCAAATCTGAGTTGTCCTGTCCCATGTCCACTCAAAGCAGGTGGGGAAGCAGCTCAGCATACTGGTTGAACTGGTGAATCCCTGGAAGACAGAGGCCAAGTATAACTTTATTTTCACAGTACTTTGAAAAGGGTCTAGCACCTGGGATTCTAGAATGTACCACATTATAGTTACTCTGGAGCAAGTGCAGAGGCCTATAAAGATTTCAAGGGAAAACAACCACCATTTCAGTCATCATATCTTTAGCCCCTAAATGGATAACTATTTTGATATGTAGCCAATGAATTTTTTGATCATCTTAACTGCAGTGGTAATTTCATAATAAATCTTCCACTAGAGAAATAAATTATTTTCACTGAAAAGCTAAGTTACATAAAACCATGATTTAAGAGAAAAGCAGAAGTTTTATCTCTTCTTAAGCCCACTCTTTATTCCCCCAAATAAACCTAATGCCCTGCTTCCTCAGGTAAAACTAATGCACTCTAAAATTTCATTTGCTAGTTAGCATGCTCCAAACTCTGCTGTTAGTGCAAAAGCTGCAGCTCGCTCTACTTCACAAAATAATGACGGAATGTAATAAAACTGCTGGTAGCAGCACTTGGGTACCCAAGGGAACATTCTGGCAAACCAGCAGCTGATCCTGAGTTAAAAGCGGCAAGCACCAAGCCATAGAAGCAACGCAGCATTCTGAAACGCCAAGTGCTGGGTGGGTGCCTGACAAACAGCAGCTTCAATACCAGCCTTTGAACAAAGCACAGACTTGGTGCACCACCTATTTTGTTGACATAAAACAATACAGGAAATCTTTTTAAATGTGGTATTTTAAAAAGTAATTGACTGGTTACTTAGCAGATTTGTTATAGTTTTTTGCCATTTCAAGAATCACTAATGCATCTGATTGTATTTGGTCCTAGCTAATTAAACCTCAGAGCATCTCTGTGAGTGCATCATTTTACATCTACAATTGCAAAGTGCTGATAAGTGTCCTTCCCATTCTCCAAAGGAGCAATGATGGGGTAAAAAAAAAAAAAAAAGATCTCGTGGGCCTTGGAGAAACGTGGTTTGCCCCCAGAGTAAAACAGCCTTTGAAACTTCATATTATCTTGACATATTTATTAGTTTTGAGAATTTTATTAGCATTTTCATCCTTTTTCAATTTAAAAATGGAGAACTGCATGTTTAAAAACTAAAGGCATTGTTTGGATATATATAGGAAATAAATTTGAGATTAAGTGTTAATAGACATACTAATGTGGTGGAAGCAAAACATAATATTCCACTAAAATATAGCCAAATGCAGGATTTTCTAAGTTACAATGAATAAAATGTCCACTATTATAGCACCTCATGAGACTGAAGCTTACAGATCCAACAAATTCAGCTCATTGGAAACCACCTGCAAAGCAGGAAATAAGCCAAAAGGGATTTGGAAGAGATAAAGTTGGTATCTTGAAGCTTACATGTTCTCAGTCCCTCCCCGCCATTCCTATCACACCTCCCAAACTGTGGGAAATTCTTTTAGAATCTAGTTTTTTAGATACCGTTCTAATAGACCTGGTGATATCTTTTCTCATCATATAGGAGACTAGAGGCATTTGGAGGTAGGCACATTGGCTATAGTTAAAAGAGGCAGTTATGAAGTTATGACTGCAAAAAGAGGTAGAGAAGGAAAAATGATAAAAATCAGGCAGAAAAACTCTAAAAGCATTGGGGCCATTTGGTGAGGAGAAAGGAAGCTCTGTACATTTTATTAGCTTCAGAGGATATTGCAATACAGGACAATGTGGATGTTTGTCATAACCATCCTGATATGTTAAGGGAAGATTAAATTATGTTCAATATGGTATTCCTACTATAGAGTAGAAATATATAGTGCATTTCAGGAAGCATTCTATGTAGGAAAGTTAATGTTTTATAAACTTAAATGGGGAAAAATCCCCTCTTGACCAACTAGAGAACATTGGTATCCAGAAGAGCAGCAATTTCATGATTATACATTAGGCTTTGTGTGGTTGGTATACTCCGGGATTCTTTGTTATTTGTAAGTTCTTGCAACTTTGGGCATGGGATTTTTATCTCTTATAAGCCTTTGAGTTCTCAGGAGTGTTCTGTAGATTCAACAAGATTTAGATGTATAGTTTTTTTGCATTGTGCCTGAAAAAAATGTATATTTAATAACTGTGGCCATTATTTATTGCCTTATTCTGTAAATAAGGAAATACATTGAAAGCTAAGTAGTACCAAGAATTACAGATCATACATCACATTTTTATGATCCTCCGCTGTTAGGTTTATTTTTTGTTAAATCATCTGAGAAATATTACATGAACTAAATATGAACTAATAAATGTTATATGAACTGAAAGGCCATTAACACTGGGAGATTACATCATAACTTTGAAGTAGCTGTATTTTGGGTGGGATAATTCTTTGTTGGGGCAGGGGCTGTCCTGTGCATTGCAGGATGGTTGGTTTGCAGCATCCTCAGCTTCTACCTATTAGATGCCAGTACTAACTCCCTGAAGCCCACCCACTTATAACAGCCAAAAATGACTCAGGAGACTGAGGGGCAAAATCACCGTGGTTGAGAACCAGAGAAACAAATATGTAAATATCAAGTGTAGAGTTTTAAACAGAAGTCACAAGTTAATGCCGAGTGTTTTAAAATTCTCCTTCCCTTTGTACTATTGGACTTTGATAACGTGTAACTGCCTTATTGCAATTACCTCTATGTGTATCTATCCCCCTTCCAATTAAGTGTTCTTTAGTAACAGTGAAAGGAGAGTGCGAAAGGATTGGGCTGAAAGTGTTTCTCATACAGTCTTTTAAAAACGAACCTTCCCTGGTCAACTTCAATCACTGATTTTCTAGATAGCTTTAAATAAATCAACATACATGTGCTGAACACATGCTCGTTTTTAAGTCCTGTGCCAGATATCGTAAGGGAAAGACTTTTTCTGACCACCAGGAAAAGGGAATTTATTTTCTGGCCCCATGTCTCTGGAGACCTGTGATCTTATCCCCCTCCAGTTTCCTTTCTCTCTAACTCCATTAATCTTTTGCTCTACAATTCTCATGCCTTAATTCACCTCTCCATCCTCCACCTCCACCTCTATTGTATCACTATGCAGGGTTCCAAACACCATCATCTTTTTGGCATGACTCAGACCCTTGATAGAGTTTCCTTTCTGGTTGCCTATTTAGGGAAAATTATATGCTTCTTTTAGTCCACATTAGTATGGAACACTGGCCTATCTACTACTCAGTTGATCTTTAATTCTAATATTCAGTCGTAAAAATTTTCTGACTCCTCTTTATTCTGTCCATATTTGGAGGGACTTATCAGTTATCATCATCGACTAGTAACAGAGATCTGAAATAATAGTGACAAACTAAACAGAATCTATTTTCTCTTAATGTAGTCAAGAGGTAGACAGTCAAAGACTGCTTTATGGTGTTATGATTTCATCAGTCTCTCAGTTTTTCTCCATCCTTCTGTTGTGCTATTCCTTATTATGTAGCTTCCATCTTTACGGTCACTTTGTGGTTGAAAGATATCTGCCTGTTGCAGCTCCAACCATCACATCCGCGTTTCAAAGAGATGAAGAAAAGAGAAGGGCAAAGGATGGCCTGCCAATGGAATATTTTCTCTTTCCCCCAAGTTCCTGTTGAAATCATTTTTTCTAAATTTGAAAATCTGTCTATGAGGGGGAAGCTGTTATATGTAGCTGGGCACATTGCTGCTGCCAACGATATACAGATTGTGTTAATAAGGAGGAAGTGAGAATAAACACTGGTCAGGCAGCAGACATCTCTGCCACACAGAGAATTTGGAGAGGAATTCATATCATTGAAGTTACTTCATGCATGAAGTAGAACTTGAATAAAATGTTTAATATTCTGTAGGGCAAAGATTTTTTTTTATCATATTAGTGCTGAGTTATTATTCCTAAACTGGGTTCCTTTTTTTGTAAGTATGGAGTTGGAAGGATTCTCTATCATTGTCCCAGGGAATAAGGTGAAAAACTCTATAACATTCCTCTGAAAAGTGAGAGATGTGTTGACTATTTTTCTTCCTCCACTGATTTGTCAGAAATGGCCGATAAGCTATAGATTTTTATACGTAGCTAGAGTTTATCCGGGAACATCAAGAGGATATTTTTTCTCCTGTGTATATAAAAAACTGTGAACATTTTTGACATGCAAGGAGAGGAGTGGTACTCGTGTCTGTGAAACTGTGAGGTAGAACGATATGGGAGAAAGAATGGACTAGTTCAGAAATACTCTATTCTGCTATTTCCTGGCTCTTTCACTTTTGCTCAATCACTCCCAGGCTTCATTTATAATCTATAACAGGGAGCTAATAATCTTTAACCTTTCTATTATTTGTTTTATCCTTTCTCATAGATATATTGAATGCTCACCTATGGCAAGACACTATGATAGGACAAAGCCATTGTAAGCCTTAAACAAAATATCTAAAAAAGCATATGTAAATTTAAAATGTTATTGTATTGGTTGCGTTGATTTCATTATGTAGATCCAGACTAGATTTTAGCCATTGTTGGCAACAAAAGGCAATAAATAAATTCTATTTCTCCAGAATTATCCTGGTAGCAATCATCTCAAAAAGAACTCTTCCCTCCCGTGTGATATTGCAATGATGTATTACCGATTAATACTAGTTAAGGAGAACTTAGAAAGCACAACCAGATAACCTTGTCTCATAAACTTCCACAAAACACATGAAAGTTCCTTCATGCCCACTTCCAAGTCTAAAATTTATAAGTAACACAACTTATTCCTTATCTCTTTATGCACTGGCGGAATCCTGAGGTCCTTCATATGTTTGTTATGCAACATGCAATATCTGTAAAGTTTGGGTGGTACTAAAATGAGGTACTAAAATGAGAAGTCTAAAATGAGGAATAGATATTGAAAGGAAGGAGTTTTATTTATTATTCTGGTTTAATGAAAATTCGATTCATTGTCTTTTTCTTAATGAGAGATGATTTGCATCAAGGTTTTCTTACAGGGCATATGGGAACTAATTAAAATATTTTTAATAAAACACATTTATAGTATGTTCCCAGAATGCCACAGAGCTTTGTAACAGAGAAATAAGTCTTTGGTTTGTACTGTGTAAGAGAAGATTATATCGAGTTGAGGGGAAAATGGTGGCATTTGAATCCAGCTTTGACAGGTTTTAATAGGCAGAGACAGTAAGTCTAGGTAAGCATTCTAGGAAAGGACTCCTAAAGTAGAGAGCAGAGAAACTCCTGCAAGTGTTTGGAGAAAAGTGAGAGCATTTTTTGAATATTCCGAAGAAATAGATTGTAAACTCCTTGAAAACAAGAACTGCAACTATTATCCATTACCACATCATGGTGATGACACAGAGAGAAATGGATGATTAGTAATCAAATTGAATTGCAACCAGAAGATTGCAGAAAAATGAGTGCACCTACCTTCTCTGTAGTTGTTATACTTGAGTGTGACATTGGTGTTCCATAACGAGTAATTCGGAATTCCCTTGTGTGAGCCATTTGGAATATTGTGTTATAGAATGGCTAACATTAAGTCCTCTGTCACAAGAGAAGTTTATGCTTGGGAGAGTAGGGCCATCGATGACATCCATTCAAATCAACAACATATGCTTAAATTTCCCTGTAAATAGTTCTGAAGAGTGATGACTCTGTATACCGCCCCCCCGCCCCGCCCCTCGCCACATACACGCAGAACTAGTCTGCTGTATACTTAGGGGATGGGTCAGGTCATTTTGGGTTAGAATTGATGCCCTATGGTAAAAGGTAGACATCTAAATTGGAAGAAGAAATCTTTTAAGGCAGTGGTTCTCAAACATAAGCAGGGCCCAGAATCACCCGCAGGCTGTTTTAAACTGAGTGCTGTGCCCCACTCCTAGAGATTTTGACTTGGTAGATTTGTGACCAGGGCCTGAGAATTTACATTTATTAAAGTTGCCACATGATGCCAATGCTATTGAGAACTGTTCTTTAAGGATATTCTGAAGCCAAATCAAGTAGGCATCCTATCAGAGAAAGCTTGGAGAATGAAAGCACAGGGAGGATGTTTTACTTTGCAGCCTCAGAGCCGGTCTGGCTTTCTCTGAACACAGCTGCAGCCCATTCAGTCTTCATATTGCCCATATTAGCCAAAAGAACTGCCTCCTTAGGTGAGCCCTTCACCCATCTGAGCTCACTGATGCTGTTATTTTCACATTGTCCTGTCTTGTCTTTTCATTGTCCTGTCCACCTTTTGAAATACTTCTTATTCATCAACGTCCAGCTAAATATCAGAGGCTGTCTCTGAATCTTATAAACAGAATGAATTGTTCAGTTTCCTCCCATCGTTCCTTGCTTACATCCTTATGTTGCAAGTATAAATAACATCTGTCCACATCATCTAGTTAGTTTTACCCATTTCAGTCTAGTACGTGTAAAAGCTGGAAGTCCAGGCGGGCAGGATTTGAGTGGGGTTTGGTTTTCCCTAGCGTTTAGCAGTCTTGGGTACAAAGTAGGGTCCTGAAAAATATTTATTGAGTGAATAAATAAATTATTTCTTTTTCCTCTCACTTAGCAGCATGATGTATGAGTAGAGGGAGGAGGAACATTGAAATCTATATACTGAAACTTAGATCATCATTCACTTGCTGCCTGACCTGAGGCAGTACAGTGAAACTTTCTGAACTTCAATTCTATTATCTGCTTGATGCAAAGAATCCTAACTATCAGAGATTTCTTGAGGATTAAATGAGATACTGTATTTAAATGCTTTGGCAAACTGTAAATCCTATGTAAATGTAAATATGATGTTAGTTGCTTAAAGTTTTTATGTATAACCAAAGGATGTACATTGTCCAGAATGACCCAAAGTAATAGTGTTGTTAACACATTTTGTAAAATAATGATGTACTAGATTCAATGTTTTATTGGCCCATATTAAATATGTTGTCTATAAGAAAACTATCTAGTTTTTGTTTTTTACTTGTCTTCAAAGATGAGAGAAAGGATGGAAGGGTTAATTTAGAAAAAGTTCTATTACTTGTCATTTACCAGTAATTATCACTCAATGTCACTCATCATTTTCTATAACGTGAAACAGTCCCAGGACTGAGAATGTGAGAGGTAGAAAGCCCTTGGGGATGTCATCTAGGCTCTTCATCTTACAGAGGAGGAACTATAGTTCAGAGTTCATATAGCTGGTTGGTACCCAGTTCACCCCGCCTGAAAATCCCACCCGAATGCTGTAATGAATTTCTGTTAGTCTAAGAAGCTCAGTGTTCTGATATCCTTCAGCCCTGTGACTGGTTTCTACCAGTCCATTGACCAAAGTAATTGGATGTTTTTTGAGTTGTGGGATTTTACTTGAATTTACTCTTTTAGCTCCTAGTAGATATCTTTGTCTATGACTATAAAGGACAGAGATATACAAATCACAGCTGAAAACTAATTTTTGGTGCCGACACAACCCAAATCTTCCTGGCAACTAGAGACATTAGGAATGAAGTAAATTTAACTTAATATCGTATTCATTGTTTCGGGATTAAATGTTGATTAATAAAACTTGTTATTTACATTTCATATCTATGTTATTCGTATTTTCTCAATAAAAATCAGGATATTACCTAACCATCCTATGGCTGATGACAGGACAGAATTTTTAAAGCCAGGATGGTCTCATTAGACATATATTAATATGGCATATATTATTTTAAATTAAAAAAAACTTTACTATTTAAACTATAATGTTTCATTCTTTAGGTCATGACTACTTCAGCTTCATTCAGAATCTTTTATGGAACATTTCCGTGTGCCAGGGACTTTGCTCATTGCTAATGATACAAAGTTGAGCAATATACAGGTCTTGTTTGGAAGAAATTTACAGACTGATAAGGAAAAAAGTACTTAAAACAAATTATTATGGTGAAGTATATTAAAGGCAATAATAATAGAGTAAATAATAGGTGGAAGGCTGGCACATGCATAAGGGAGTAGGCAGTTGTTTGGGTGGCTCACGGAAGCACTACAGATGGGAACTCTCTTTCGAATGAGTAGGAGTTCATCAGAAGCCAGGAACTAGGAGAAGGAATGGCAGTTTTAGTAGTGGAAGTAGCAGGTGTAAAGGGATGAAGATGTTGAACAGTATGGCATATTCAGGTGGACATAATTCTGCTGATATCTCTGGAATGCAGAATTTGTGTAGGTAGGTGGTAGAAACTGAAGGAGAAGAAATAGGTAGAGGTGAGTTTCTAGAAGGTCTTATAAAGGCTCTTAAAGGATTTGAACTTCATTCTGCAGGCAAAGAGGAGTTTTGAGTGTGTGTAATTTGGGGGATATGTGACATGGTCAGACTTATACTTAAAGAAGATGCTTTTTTTCTCTTTGTTGCTTTCTCTGTGAACCTTTAGTTCCTCTTACTTGTAGTCTATAACAGAATAAAAGATGGTTTTCTATATGAGGTATGCAAGAGAGGGAGGGAAACGATTTGCATTTTGTCAAGTTATCGGAGATAAAGTATTTGCTTCTAAACCAACAATTCTCCCCACTTGAAGCTGCTAATAAAAATATCAAGAGTATAATATACCTCACTGTAACCATAAGCTGAATTTTTAAGAAGACTTTAATCTTATATGAAAAGCATTTATAAGTAAAAATATTAAAACAAGATTTTAATATAATTTTAATAACACACAAAACCCAAGATATTTATTACAATCCAAAGTTAAAATAAGAAAGAGAATATTAGATTTTCAAGGTAATCTATGACTTAAGAATTAAAACTGTTATTAAACAGCACTACTCTTATGGGGAAGTTAATCAGTAATGGAATCCATGGCACTTTGGAGAGGCCAACATCTGCATGCCGACTGAGCACGCATTATCACTGAGTCACCACCCCATTTATTACAGTTGCTTGCTCTTGTATGGAATGCCTGAGGTTTTGGCTTTGGGATTAATCCTCTTCTGACAGATGAGGGGTAGATGAGACCACTTGCTGGGTCACAGTGGTTATTATTCTGCTGTCCAAGGACTATCCGTTAAATCAGGTGGTGACCACTTATAGGTGTATCGATCTGAGAACTGAGATATCTGCAGCTGGGTAGGGAGGCTTGAAAGCCTTTAACTTAGACAATTTTGTTGAACTGATTTTAGGTATGATGCAGTGACCTCTCAAGATTGAAATCCTCTTTCCTCCATACTCAACATCTACTTTATCCCCCAAAGAGAATAATGACTTGAAATAATTCCAAGAGTGAGACCATTGATCTACCTGAGAATCCATTTTGGAGATTAATCAACTCCTATAGTTGAAGGAAATTCCCAACTGCCTTCTAGCCCCATACTATGCATTTAATTCACATTGCATTATTACTTAATTGAAAGGCTTATCTCAAGGATAAAGTATTCTGCTTTCC
>NW_011888795.1:2878845-2897235 GCF_000151845.1 Pteropus vampyrus
TATTTATTTATTTATTTATTTATTTATTTATTCATTTATTCATCCATTCATTTACTTGCATCTTATTTTCTAAGAAATTTGCAAATTTGATGCCATCCCCATCATATATATTCACGTATCTATTTTTCTCTAAATGTTCATAATAAAAGTATTAAGCTATGTTTCCCATGTTGTTATAAATCCAGGTAACCATTCTTTAATTACTAACATCAAAGGAAAACCGAAAAATTAATAAGAATACTCGTTTTTCAATACTTCCTGAGTACTTGACATTAGGACAATTCAACATCATAAGTCACTGCGTTTCTTAAATTAGAAATATATTAAAATTTTAAATCTTTCATTGGCTGTTTTCAAGATATTGGATACATTTAAATCCCTCCCTATTTTCTTGTCTGAAATAAACTAGTAGGTTAGTACTAGAAGGATAAATTGTGTGTGAAACACATCTTCTGGTTCACTGACAAGTATGTCATGAGAGTAGAGTCCAAAACTTCATTAAAGCTCCAGTGTATTATAGCTCTGCCTCATTTTTTTTTTTATCTATCATCTTTATCATTTAACACAAAAGATGAGACTCCTTGATTGTACCTCTATAGGTAGTAGTAAGTGACAATGTTTTATATAACACATGGACTCTATCTTCTCCACATTATTTATGTGATGGATTACTGAAAGCTTTTTCAGCATCTTTCCATGTAAAAAAATAATATTAGGGAACTGAACTTCCAAAGTCATCATTAAACATAGACATAACTCATTTAGCCACAGCTCATCAAAGATAATAGCTTAAAAAACTTAATTCTGGCAAAACCCTATATAGACAAGTTATCTAGTTTAGTCTATCTTTACACCTATCATCTATTGAGACTAATAGAATGCCAGGAGGTGTCGCATGTGATTTTTCTTTTAACAGCTTTATTGGTATATAATTCACATCCCATAAAGTTCATCCTTTTAAAATATACACTTCAGTGGTTTTTAGTATGGGCAGAGTTGTGCATCCATCACCACTATCAAATTCTAGAACATTTTCATCATATCCATTAAGTAGTCACTCCCTAATTTCCCTTACTCTATCCCCTGGCAACCATTAATCTACTTTTTGTCTCTAAGGATTTTCCTGTTATAAACATTACATATTGATGGAATCATACAATATGTGGCCTTTTGTGCCTGGCTTATTTCACTATTATAATGTCTTCAATTTCATCTATGTTATAATACATATCGGTATTTTGTTCCTTTTTATGTCTGAATGATATTCCATTGTATGGATATCCCAAATTTTGTCAATCTTGTCTATCCATTCCATGAGATATTTAGTCTCACCAAAGTACCTCATAGATCTCTCCTCCAACCTCCCAGAAGACAACACTTCTGGTGGAGAAATTAGCCATGAATAGCAGTTCTGTTATTTGTATTAATTGAGAGGAAGGGGCTCATTAGTAGATAACCATACTGTGTTGGGGATGATAAAAATCTGTTTCTCTTATAGGATTTTCTTCTCTTGCTCCCCTAACTAAATATTGATTTCCTTTATCCCATGCTCTGATTGAATGATTAATTGATTAATTGGTTGATGTTGTGTCTCAAGTTACAGACCTTCCCTGGATGAATAGGTCTGCTTGAACTCATCTCTTTCTACCTCTCTATCCTGGCCTCATGCACTTATTTTTCAGTATTTTCAGTATTTTCAATACAACTAACTCTAGCCTCAGGTCTTCATATAGGCCGTTTCCCCTTGGAGTGGTCTTCGCTTACTTTTTATTAGGTTTTGGGTCTCCATTAAATGCTCTATATCTCAGAGAGTCCTTCCCTGACCACCTCCCCCAGTATAGAGTACATGTTCCCTGTTATTCCTTTTTATAGCACTCTATACTTTTCCTTTATGGCACTTAACACAGTTTGAAATTATGGATTTATTTGTGGGCTCTAAAATATAATCTCCACTAGAATGTTGGCCCCAATAGGGCTGGACTTCTTTATTTTACCTGTTTTATTAACTCCCATATCCCTGGCATCTAAAACAGTTTCTGGCACACAGTGTTCAATAAATATTTGCCGAACAAACAACTGGCTTTAATTACACCTGTGCCCTGATGATCCCTACTTAGCATCTTTGTCCCAGAGCTAGCTGACACTCTATTCTCCTGTGGGCTGCCATCTTGACATCTCTGTTTGAATGTCCCTCCCATATACTAAAGTCAGCGTTTCTAAAACTGGGCTCATTATCTTCCCTTTCCAACTCTGCTTCTACCTGCTCTGTTTAATAGCTTCTTATTATCTAAGCCAGAAACCTGAACATCACCTTAGATTCTTTTCTCTTTTGCCCTTCATATCTAATTATCATAAGGTCCAGTTGACTCGGTCTCCTAAACATCCTTTTAATATGTTTTGTATTTCCACTACCACTGCCTTAGTTCAAGTTTTCATTTTTTCTCTGTTGTGCAGTTTTGATACCATACTAACTCCCACTCCCCAATCTCCAATCTCTCTGGTTTTATTTAATCCATACTCCACACAACTGTGATCTTTTTAAATCTAAAATTTGATTATGTCTCTCTGCTTCAAAGCTTTTCATGATATTAATTTTCTGCAGGTAAGGACCCAACTCCATTCCTTGGCCTGCAAAACCCTACCTGCCTCTTTAGCTTCAGCAGAAGCCATTCTCTCACTTATTCTAATTCTGCCAGACTGCTTTCAGTCCCATAAACAAGCTATATTTTAAAGTAATGCACCCTTTCCCAGAGGGATCCCTTACAAAGCCCTCTTTCTCTTGTCTGCTTTACAAATTTCTAGTTGTACTTTAGGATTCTGCCCAAATATCATATATTCCTCAAAGATTTGACTCACTACCCTCAGAAGAGTTAGAATTCCTTTCTCTATGCTTAGTGACATAGTAAGCTTACCTGGATAACAGCTTGTACCACATCGGTTTGATCATTGTGATAGATGTCTCTCCCTAATACTAGACACACGTCCTTTAATAGCAAAACTGTGCTCTCTCTCATCGGTCTTCAGATGATAACAGACTTGAGTTCAAATCCTGATCCCTACTTACAGTCCTAGGTGTTGGGTGAGCCATTTAACATTTTAAGTGAGGAGATGTGTGTAAAGTGATTTATATAATAAGAATTTGCCATTCATAGTAATTATTGATCATATTTTTATTAGTAGTAGAAGTGACTATACTGCCCTAAAGGTAGGACTGACAAATGCTAACAACATTTATTGAATCGATAATTAAATAAAATTTTACTTTTTTTGGTGCAGCATAATCACACTGCAATAAAATAAATAGGAGTAAACATAAAGTTGGGAGCCGGGTCCAGAAACACAATTGCACAAATATAAATGGAAGAGATATGACTTTAGTCTCTAGTGGTTAGAAAGAGGGCTGGATGAATCAAGCTCTTCTTTACCCCAACGCTGATGAAAGCAAGATCTAAAAATTTTAGAGAATTCATAAAAATTTAGAGAATTCACGATCCCTCAGGTATGTCCTGGCAAAGCTATTTAATGAAGTTATGGTTCTTTGAGGAATCTTCGAAAAATGTATATATACATATGATATTAACAGACACCAATGTTTTGGCAATGGATTCCCCAATCAGTCATATTGCCTTTCTTAACAACCAGCTAAAAATGGTTGTTAAGAGAGGCAATATGATTGATTGGGGAACGTATGGACACAAAGTACCAGAAAACTCAGGTTTTAGTTCTGAGTAAGCCACTTTACTCCTTCAGATTTCCATGTTTTATGTGTAAGACTGGATGTTTGGCCTGGCAAGTCCCTCAAGTTTTTTTAAACTTAAAAATCGTAAGGTGACTCGAGTCACTCTTAAATTAGAGTGTCAGTGATATCCCTAAACGAGAAAACTCCTGAGCAATCAAGACCCTTTTAGTTTGTGACAACTAATTGATGCTGTTTATTACAGTCTAGGAATTCAACTGCTATTTCAATTTATATTATTTCACCAAAATTAAGGTACCAAAACTCTTCTATCATATAACAGTCTTTTCTATGGTTTAGTAACAATACAAAAACATATAATATTCATAATCCTTTCACTCATACAAAATAGTGAAAACCAGAAGGATGGATGAATAAAAAATAAGTGCCATTGGAAATAGCCACCAGCAAAATGTATTAGGAATTCAGAGGGATAGAGCCTTGGAGAGTGGGCACAATATGAATTAAAAAAGTAAGGGGAAAGGACATTCATATCATTTAGAAAGAACAAAAAGGGAAAAGCATAATGTGATTGTTTTGGGAGTATAATTTGCATGAAGCAGAGCTGATGGGTGATAAGATTAAAAATATAAGTTAAAGCCAGATTTCAGGCAAATTGAATGCATATATAATCTTTACTTTCAAGGCTCACATTGGACAAAATCCCCTTTGGTGTCAGTTTCCTCAATGATTAAGACCATTGAACCAGATAATTTGTAACAGTCCATTCAATAATAATGTTATTTAATTTTATAATTCTCCAGGATGCCAGGATCAATAAATGATGAATATTCCTGCTACCTAGAGGTAGATGTAGATAGATAGAATAATCTATTCTAGAGAATTCTCAGTCGTTTTCAGATGATTGGAAGAATAAGGAATTGCTCTAATAATTTTAACTTTAGTCTGAGTTGTTTTTAAAAAATCATGTTTGTCAACTATGTGCAAAAAACTCTTTTGTGTAATATCATTCCTCCAAGAAACATGTGTTGATTGAGAATATATTGCAAGGTAATTTGTTACTGGTAAGAAAATGTACTTGACAGTTGGTCTTACTATAAGTCATAGCATTTAGTAGTAAAAAGGAATAAAAGGAAAGAAAAAAGAGTATCATTCCAGATGGATTAGTCAGGACATTCCTTCAGGCTCCTCATCAGTGCCTGCCAGGGCTGGTATGGTGACAGAGAGTAGTAATGGCCTCCATCATTTCCTTTAAGGTACAAATAAATGACCCACTAAAATGGACTTCATGGCAAGTGCTACACGGACCTTAGATTAACGTTTAATTGGAAATTCTCTTTTCCTTGGGGACAATTGGAATCATGTGAAATCCTCAAATAGGAAGAGGCAGTTCATACTGGCAGGATATGCTGCCACTAGGTTATTAGTTTGAAAACGTAAAAACCTTATTTTTGAATGAGTAATATAAGGACATGGCACAAATATAAAAAAAAAAAGTAATAATAAGTGTCCCTTAACTCCTTCTTCAGCCAACCAGAGACAAAATCCTTTCTAGGTAGCCTTCCGGAGACAACTATGCTTATAAGAGAGAATTAGAACTTGTGTTTTGATAATATCATGCTTATCATGTGTTTGGCTTTTGCAATCTCAGCTGTGACTGTGTTTGCTCCTTCAGATGGAGTACTGCTTTCCCAGTGTTCCTCAGCTCTGGGTCAGGGTAGGAAGCTTTCGCTGAGTGCTCCATGATCTTAGGAAAGTCACTTAAATATTCTGAACCTCAGTTTCCCCCTCTGTAAAGCAGAAATAGTAGTACTTTCCATGGGTACCTCATATACTTTTTGTGAGAGATTAATGGAATAATGGATGTGAAAATGTTTTAAACAGTAAATAACTATATAAATATGGTTTGAGAAGAAGATGGTGATTGTCGAGAAGTTAGAAAAAATTCTCAGATATTTGTTGTCTTTACTGAAACACTTTGATAAGCTCATGGATGTGTAAATAAGATACAGAAAGATACAAATCAAATTCTGATTATCTGTAATCAGAAGATAATCTATTTTCAGACACATATAAATATATAATATATCTCTGAGGTATGCCATTTAGAGAAGGAGTCAGTAAACTTTTTTCTGTAAAGAACTGGAGAGTGAATATTTGAGACTAAGTGAACTATGTGTTTTTTGTTGCCACTACTTAACTCTGTCATCAGGGCATGAAAGCTGCCATAGACAATGAACAGACAAATGAGCAAAGCTGTGTCCTAATAAAACTTTATTTATGGACACTGAAATTTGAATCTCACATGATTTTCACTAATCACAAAATATTATTCTCTTTATTATTTTCCAACTATTTAAAAATACAAAAACTATTTTTAACTCTAAGCCCATACAAATATGGGCCGCATGCCAGGTTTGGCCTGTCAGCCATAGTTTGCTAGCAACTAATTTAGAATAAATTTGTGTCAAGAAGAATTAGCTTTACAAACCAAATTTTTTATTTACTTACTCAAGTTGTTAACGTATTCTATGCAAGATTGGCCTGACTGTGTGAAGATGGGCAGGCCACATCATCTTCTAAGCCGCATTCTTCTTTCTATAACAAGAGACATACATTTATCATAAACTCTTAGGAGCTTTCCTTCCCTCACATCTTGTGGTTTAATGGTTCTGGATAACCTCTCTTTACTCGGGTTCATCTTTACTTATATGTGACATATAAAACGCATCTGTGAAAGCCCTTCTCCCAACAAGCTTTTGGCTTTTAATATTTTAAACGCATTTATAACTAGAGCTTGATTTCTGCACCTTAATTAGTTCAGTTTTCCTTGGTTCTCAAGTTTCTCTGTATCAAACGAGATGTTTTGGATGTGCATTAATTCTTCAATGCCTCCTGGGCATCACTTGGGGCACTGCCATGTTATTCACTGCATTGCCCAGTGAATCTGAAAACATTTTTCTTTGGTTGAATTTTTCCTTCCCAGTACTCCCACGAATGTGGGCTGTAACTAATACTAAATGAGTACGTTTATGAAAACAGGAAACTAATACCTACCTCGTGGGTATGTGGTGAAACTTAATTAGTTAATGCTTCTAAAGAAATTTCAAATCCGTGGATAAAATGTATTATTCAGTTGCTAAGAGCTATTATTGTTTATTATTTTCTCTAAGTATTTCCCAGTAGGTGTTTTGCTATTAGGTTATAATGACAGTAATTTTGAAACAAGTCGACATTTAAGTTTGCTTGCAGAGTGCGTGAAGTTACAGATCATATTTTAATGAAATCTCCCCCTTCACCCCGGAGTCATGAGGTGCCCAGTCACTACCTTTTCTCTTAGATGTCCACATGATTTTTTAATATTTAATAGTAACCTCACTATCAGCGTAAGAAAGATTCAGTAGAATTTTTTCCCCAATTATATCAAGTGATTCAGTAACATATCTATGTTTATAATTTTCTTAATGTTAACTAAGGTTGTGTCTAAAGGGGGAAAAGAAAAGTTGTATCTAGTAATTTACTAATAGTTGTAACTGACCTTTTATGTTGGTACATCTTGTAGTTTGGATAAGAGCCACTGGAGACAGACCCTAAGTCATTCTTTCATAATATATAAATGAGCTGGAAAGGGATTGCAATTTTTAGATGCTGTACCATTTAATGCACATTTGCAAAAATGTGAAAGCCAGCCAGCCATGTTATAATAGAAAGAACACTGGGCTGGAGGCAAACCACCCCTTTAGAGATTCAACTCTTCTCCTTCTTAGCAAGTTTCCTCTCTTCCTGGGTCTCAGGCTCCGTATCCATTGTGAACATACCGTTGGTTTTCATACTGTGCCCCTTGGAATTTCAGATTCAGTACAGGTGCTTCAGGGTTTCTCCCATCAGTTAAGTATTTTCCAAACAAACATCAAAGATTTATAAGGCCAAAAACCTCATTTATCGCTTTTCTTCTTATATATGTTAAGATTCCTTTTGAATTTGCATCTGAGTATTTTTATTGCTTAGGAAAAAATTTCAAAGGCATTCTGTGATCCTAAAGATCCCCTCAAGCTCTGGCAGCCTATGATCCTGCATCACAAATGAAGCTGAATAACAATACACACACACAAACACACACACACACGCACGCACACACACACGCACGCACGCACATACATAGAGCTGTTAAAACAAGTCTTTGAAGATTTCAATCTGGGACCAAAAACAAGTTTAATTCTTGAGGCTTATGCACTATATGAGTTCTGTTAAATAAATAAAATAGTCAATGAATAAATAAATAGTATTTGAAAAGCACACGCTCTGCGAAACTGCTATTGGAATGCTTGGCGAATTACCTACTTTAATTTTTCTCAATAGCTATTCCCTCCTAAGTATTCGATGTAGCCAAATTTTCACTTCCAGGGTCTCTAGACTTATTTTAAGTCATGTAGGTGTGGCTGAAATGGGAAAGAGCTGTAATATGCCTGCTTAAGTTTCTACTATCCTGGGGAGTGATATAAGGCACAGAGGAGAATGGAACTCAGTAATTTATGCTATATTAGCACTTTTCATTTCACAGGGTAGAGGCTTTTAAAATGCCAGTTCCAATGTCTCTTTCTCTTTCCCCTATGGAAACATCGTACTTCCGACTCACGGTAATAATTTCAGAAGTAGCTGTTAAAGCTGGGATTGCATCTTTCATTTGCTATATAGAATAAAATAGGCATATATGCAGTGTGTGTGTGGGTGTGTATCTATACATACATATTTGTATACCTTTATTTATACACAATACATATACATGTATATTTAAAGGAAGAAATGCTATCTAGTTATTGTCGGTGCAAACATGTTATTTCTTAGTAAACAAAAAAGAAGTGCTCAGAAACATACGTTGAGTTGTGTTGATGTGATGGCACTCAATCTTGTATCCTCTAACCTGAAAAATAACTCCATCCTTAATATTTTGTGTGGCACTGGAAGTTACCCATCTGAGAACCAGACTTGCCAGGATGTTGTAGTCATTGTCTGTCATTTGGGAATTTGAATTCACTGACACTGTGACAGGGGCATGAACATATCTGCTGCTATTTTCAGACCTAAAATTTTAAGTTGTTTGCACAATACAGAAAACTCTTCACCTGGCATTTTCCACCATGCAATGCCTATGGCGCGCTCTGTACATTCAAAGGATAAAATGGAAAATCTGCCACTGAGAAGCTACTATTCTGCCACTGACTGATTTGTGAACTTGGGCGTGTGCTGTTTCTTGTGTACATCTCAAATTCCTCATATGTAAAATGTGTATGTTGTACAAGAAGATGTCTAAGCTCTCCCTATTATCTAGCACAGGGCAAATTTAAGCAATTGGGTTTACTTTGTATTTATTTAATGCCCAATAATGATTATTATGAGTATTGACCTTGTGTTATACAATGTGGTAAGAGCTTTACTTTCATTATCTATTTAAAACTTTGTCATAACTTCCTGAGAATACTATTATCCCCATTTAACAGATGAGGAAAACGAGCCTTAGAGCAGGTAGGTCTCCTTCTGAAAGGCACAGTTAGCAAATAGCAAATATGAAATATAAACCTAGGCAATCAGACTCCAGGGCCCACAATGCAAGGTCAATGCTATTTTGGCTCCAGTTGTTCGGGACACTATGCTAAGACCTGTCAGGGGCCACAAAGACCAACATGACACAGTTCCTGTCCTCCCAGATCTTACAGCTGTATTTAAGCTGAAAGGAAATACAAGTGAGAAGGTTAAGAGAAATGCCAGGCAGCCTGTGCTTTGGTAGCCAAAGGAGAGGTCCAGGGCATGGCTATTATGGGAGTCCTGAGAAAAGGGCAATAGGAACTTGGCACCACCGTAGTGTCATTAGAAAACCAGCCAAAAGCATTGTCAGCATTTAGCAAGATTTCCATTCCCTTATCCAAAGGAATAGGAGCAGAAGAGAGATGTTATAAAAAGGAGAACAAAGGAATCATCTATTTATCATCTGTGTTCTCAGTCATCCACGGTGGGGTTGAGCTGACATACTGTGAAGATCAGGCCAGAGATGGTTCGTTGGGTGATTCTGTGCAACCCAGTGGGTCTTTGGCTTTTTCCCACCTCCCTTGTCAGTAACATTCTCTCATTGCCATTGCCTGTCTCCTCTCTCCGCCTTTCCAAACACCTTGCCCTCCTAGACTATATCCTAATTTCCATTTGTGTTTTCCGTTTAGGATTATACAACTGCAGAGTTTTAGGACAGGCCTTTCTGATAACATCTTTTTCTCCTGGACAACTGAGTCATTGGGGAAAAGTCCTCTGAAGTCACCTCTGCTGACCAGCATGGCTCAGTCACCTTATGACAAAAAAGGACTCAACGGGCAGAGCAGCCAATAGCTATGACTCTTTCCCCTTCCTCACAATGACTCTGACGCACCCACATGCACCACGCTCATTTGCAGACCAGCCATTACCATATCTCTGACTCATGAAAGAAGGAAGAAATGTCATCTTGGAAGAGATTTATGAACCCATTTGTTAAGGGTTGACTTGGCAGATTTCGACATCATAAAATGATTCTTTTTATATTGGTTGTTGAAAATTTTGCATTGCTGTCTAATAGAACTTTCCGCAATGGGGAAAACGTTTTATATCTGTGCTGTCCAACACAGTAGCCACTGGCCACATGTGGCAATTGAGAACTTGAAATGTGGGACTTGCAGTGAAAGTAAGGAAATGAATTTCAGATTTTACTTAATTTCAATTAACTTAAATTTTACTTAATTTCAATTAATTTAAGGTGACTAGTGGCTGCCATATAGGATAGAGAAACCATGGGTAAAAATATCCAGATATTCAGAACTGACAATGTAGGAGGATCTAATCTACTTACACTGATATTAGTATCGTGCCTTCCTAGTCATATAGCATATTTTATAAAATAATTTTCTGTTAATAATTGTGCTTGAGGTCCTGAGCATATCATGGTTTCAGATTTAATAAATATTTATTGGAAGTACATATGTGCCATTTATCCTTCGGATCCCAGGCTCAGTGCCAGAGTCTTCAATGCATTGCTCTAGGTAGTTAGTATCAGTTGGTCAAATTTGTCAAAAAAGAGAAAGCTGTTTGCCATTTCTGAGGTAGAGACAGAATGTATAGTGTACTTTGATACAGGTATCTTCAATTAAGAGTTGATGACCTGATGATCTTGAAGGTCTTATCATGAGATCATGTGATTCTCTTAATTAAAAGAGAATAACTGCTACATTTTATCCACACCTGTTTATAAAATTCAACAGAAAAATCATCTCTGTAGCACTAAGATGTTGTCCCCTTTGCTTCCAATAAACCTACTCTCCCCACCTAAAAGTAGAACAGAAGGAAAAAATGTGCGGTGAAGATTTTAAAGAATCAATTTATTGGCTTCAATTATATAAAATAACTGATTGTTCTCTCTTGTTTCTGGTTTCATGCGTACACAGCCTCAGGCCAAGTCATAACCATGATAAAAATTTATTAAAGTCGAGTACTGTTATGTCCTGATAAACCTAAGGAATTCAATACCAAGTTATTAAGGATTATAAAGTGGTGCTGCAAAATCAACAGGGCTTTACTATGTTGTACTTAAGTAAAGCACTAATGTTTTATGATCTATGTGTATATATAGCACATCAGTTTTGGCATCACGTCTGTGTTTACTTTAATGATTTTGACAGTAATACTCTTAAACTAGGTTTGGCCTAAAGGAAGAAATTTATAAGTATGGAGCTACTTGACAAAAATTTCAAATGTTCTAAACTCGAAAACAGTGGCTGAGTGATTTGGACAGTTCCAAGACCATTTTATAACTCTGATTTTTTAAATTGTAAGAATCAAAATAAGAAGACATTTGTCAATTTTTAAATCCTCCACAAATATTTTCAAATTTCAATATCACTTTTCCAGGACTGTGAAATACATCAGTTACTGAACATTAAATGTGTATCAAGGAAAGCATTAGGCACCTTATACTTATTATTTCACAGTAGAAATGACAGTATTTATTTGTCTCATCTCATGTCATTTTGCCTCCTTGGCATTTGAAACTTAATGGCGACAAAATTTTACAGATATTTCCTTACTGGCGGAAATGCATTGGCCAAAATGGAATGGTAAATGCATTTGTACTCTCTGGCAATGTTTTCCATTTATTTTCAGAATCATTTCTCTTCCCCCACAGATATGCAAATTGTTATGCTATGGTTTAATAAGTAAAATATGTACATCAGGTTAAAATAAAAACCTAACTGGGCATTTGCATTCCATGCTCTGCTTTTCAATTACTACTCACTTTTTTTTCTCGTAAAATCATACCTTATTCCTACCTGATCTGGATTAGATGGAGAAGGCGGGGGGATTGTGTAAAGGAACTCTATGTATCATATAATGTAGTAAGTGCAACCTGGAGTCCCAGGAGAAAATGTATGTGTAAAGCTATTTAGCTCAATTTATTTTCACATGATTTGGTAAATATTGGCTAATTTGTTTTCACTGCTCTCCTGAGAGAACTATGAGTTGTGTTCTTTTGTAACACAGAAGCTGAAATAGAGCAGTTCAGTGACTTACATAATGCTTACAAAAAATGGGTATTGCTACTGGAGCTGGACTCCTGGAATTTTAGGATTCTACTTGCTGATGAGCTCCCTCTCAACCCCCATGGCATGGGAAGATCCTGGGCACTCACATACTGCCCTTGACTATGTTGCATATGTTCAAAGAAGTTTTCTAGGTTTACATTCCATTGTTTATTGCAATATCTTTTGCTCTCCCTGGAGTCTCCTAGTTTCTATTCCATTGCCTTATATCTAGAAATATAATGGTAAAATATTATGGACTCTGCCCCTGACTTCAGTGTGCTATGCCTAATAGGGGATATAGGCAATTGAAGCACAGTGTTGAAAGTTGCATGAAATTTGTCAGAGCTCTAGATTAGCTAGACAAGACTGCTTACTTTCAGCAAGATATGGCAGAAATGAGTAGACCGAATCATCCTATTAGTCTTATCAACTGGTGTGGTACAAGGGGTTGGGAAAATTATCCAGCTTTGAGTGCAAAAATGGGCTAAATCTGGTGAACAATGGATGTTAGCAAGTTTTTCAGTTATAGTTAAATAGTTGCCATGTGAAGCCAAGAAAGGTACATCGGAAGAAGCAGCATTATATCCCAGTAGTTGAGTTAAATGTAGTGGTGAATACTCTGGAGTATGCCTATCTCAAACATGTGGGCCATTGTTATCAGAGTAATAGGGTTTAGCCACTGGCCTGAGGTATAGGAATATGAAAGGGGAACTGAAAAGCAAATTAAGCCTGGTAAATAGGGAACTTTGGAGTAAGAGGCCGGTTAGCAGAAAAGGACTCCTGTTATGAGAACAAAGGCAAAAGGAGTGGCGATGGCTTGGGAACTGCGGAGTGAGATGGGGAACGGGCTGCTGGCAAGAAGGACTTGATATTTATGAACTCAAGTATGGAGACTAGAGCCAGTTGAGTAAATTGTGCCACAAGACAAAATTTGGGGGGAAAACAAGGATTGGTAATGAGGTTGCAGGTGTGAAACACAGCCTTAGCCTCAGCTATGGGGTAGATGAAGGATGAAGTTTGGGATCAGGCTGAGACTTACGAAGTTTTACATATTTTCAAAAAAGTAGAGTTTTGTTGTTCTTGTTGTTAGAGACCACGTGTCACCAAGGGTTAAATGCATAGGAAGGGTGGCAACAGTTCTAGTTCTAGCCTTTATTGGTTATTAGATGTATGACCTTGACTTATTGGGGAAAAATTCTTTCTAGCCTTGATTTCTCTATTTATAAAATGAAAATGTTTCTCTATATCAATAGTTCCCAAATGACAGGCCATAGGCTGACACTGGGTTACTAGTAAGAATCTCTCAGAAAGCTTATTAAAAATACATTCTCCTAGACTCTACCCTCTCAGATTGTGCTTGAAATAGTAGTGGATCCCAGAAATCTGTGCCTCTAACAAATACCCCATACAATTCCAAGGAAGAAGACTACATAAGACTACTTAAAATTAGTTATTGGGGTTTCTTCAACATTTGTTCTTATTATTTTCTCTTTCCATCATTTGCCTTTATACCTCTTTGTATTCATGGACTGGGATGATGCTTAAAGATTCAATAAAGACGTTTATTGGCACAGTATTTTTTAACTGACACTCTAAGTCTAGGAGACTAATAATGCAGGAAAGCTAGTCTTTATCACCTTCTCAGCCCTAACAGTAGCACCAACCGTCACCATTCTAACTGTGGCATCTGCTTTCATCTGACTCCAGAGCCCATTTTTGCAGAGACAGAATTTAGTTTTCTTGAGAACTCTGGTATCCATTTTCTGTGTATTGAGACTTTTATGAAATCTGATTAGTAGCATCTAACTAGCATTTCAAATTCTTTAGAGAAAAAGAGTCTTCATAAATAAATATAGGATGAAGTTATCATGGAGATTAGGTAATTTCTACTGCCACGTAGGACAAAGGGGAGACTTCCTTGGAATTCATCTTAAATAAAGTAAATGACCTTGCTATGTACAGAGGTTTATTTGGGGAGAAATAATATATCCTAGGGCTCACATGTTACCTGGTTCTCCAGGAAGATAATTTCTTACTCAGTAAGTAAAGTAATTATTTTTCTGTTAGAAGGGACATAATTCATAGACTCTTCCAAAGTTCTAAATCTTTGTAATCAGCCATAGAAGTCTGTTCTTATCTTAAAATTAAAATCGAAAGCACTATGAGGAATTTTCTAGTTTATATGTGGGGAGACTATGTCCCAGAGAGAAAATGACTTGCTCAAAAGCACACAAAAAAATTACTGACAAGACAATCTTAATCTCTAGTTCTTAACTCTGCATTTAGTGGCCAATAAAAATAACCTCCACATCTACCAGATGGCCAAAAAAAAAAAAAAAATGATAATATCAAATGTTGCCAAGGATGTGGGAAAAACTGAATTACTCATATATTACTGATGGGAATAAAAAATTGTGTAGCTACTCTGGAAAACAGTTTAGCAGTTTCTTATAAAATTAAACATTAAATTACCATACAATTCCATGACTATACTCAAGTTTTATTCCAGAAAAATAAAAACTATGTTCACTCAAAAATCTGTACATGGTTATGACAATATTATTGATTATATTCCATATACTGTACTTTACATCCCCATAACTATTTCATATCTATCAATTTATACTTCTTAATCCCTTCATCTTTTTCACCCAGCCCACCAAGCCCCCTCCCATTTTGCAATCATCAGGTTGTTCTCTTTATATATGAGTTTGTTCTGTTGTGTTGTGTTTCTTTGTTTTGTTCTTTAGACTCCACATATAAGTGAGATCACATGGTATTTGTAATAACTATGTGTAGTGTCAGGTGGTTACTAGACAAACGGGGGGGAATCACTTTGTAGATAATATAAATGTCTAATCATTATGCTATATACCTAAAACTAATATAAAATAAAATTAAATGTCAACTATAATTAAAAAAAATAAAAAGGGGGAAACTGTACATGATTGTTCATAAGTTTTAGCTGTAATAGCGAAAAATTGAAAACAACCTAGATGTCCTTTTAACAGGTGAATGGTTTAAAACAAATTGGTACATCCATACCACAGAATAGCACCCAGCAATAGAAAGAACAAACTACTGATACATGCAACAATCTGGAAGAATCTCCAGAGAATTATGCTTGGTGAAAAAAAGCCAGACCTAAAAGGCTACATACTGTATGATTCTGTTTATATAACATTTTTAGAAAATGACAACATTTTAGAGGTGGAGAACAGATTAGTGATTTCTAGGGCTTAGTATGGAGTTGTGGGGTGAGCAGAAGGGGAGGTGGATGTGGTTGTAAAAGGGTAGCATGAGAGATTCTTATAGTGATAAAACTATTGAGTATCTTGATTGTGGTGGTGTGCACATGAAACTCTGCATGTGATAAAATTGTATAGAACTAAATACACACACACATAAGCACAGGTCAAACTTGGGAGATCAATGGGTTATATAAATGTCCACATTCTGATGGTGACAATATCACAGTTTTGAAAAATGTTACCATTGGGGAAATTAGGTAAAGTTGTACATGGACTTCTCTGTATTATTTCTTACAATACATGTAAATTTACAATTGTCTCAAAAATTTCAATTAAATAAAAGACACTCCTACTAATAAGCAAGTTTAAAAACTGTTAGTATCTTTTTTTTTGTTTTTCAAATGAATAAAAGGATGGTTTTGTGCTGCTCCAGTGTCAGTGAGGATAGTTAAAAAGACAATTTTCTGTACTGTACTTTTAGGAGTATAAATTGCTATACTGTTGAAAATAATTTTACATATTAAAATCTTTTGTCACTATATATTTACACCTGTGAAGTTCTCCTAGGAAAATATTCAGAGATATGAATTAAATTTATGTATAATACTTTCACTATAATAAATAGTAAAACATGTACTATGAAACATATTATAGTTTCATTTAGTTTCATAGCAATGAAACTAAAAATAAACCGCATAATAAAAGAAATAAAAGATAGTCTTTTTACATGCTTCATCCAAATTGTATTTCTCAAAAGTATCTATTGTTTGTTAAAATACTCGTCACATACTATTAAGTACAATATATAAGATAACATGTTATTTTTTATAGCTCAAACTCCATATCTACATATATACCTGACTCCTTTACTTACCAGCTGTGTGATCTTAAGTAAATTGTTAACCTTCTCTGTGGGCCTCTTCTCTGTACAGTGGGCATATAACAATAAATACTCATCCTTTTAAAAAACTATTAAAACTCTTCTAAGAGCATCTTAGCACATACATTTTAGTTGATATTAAATAGTAGTTTTATCTGGGTAATAGCAATACTAACCATATTTATACCCTTCTGTATTTTAAAACAATTCCACAATGATCATGTGATAATTTGCATTTAAAAATAATGTTATATATATAATGTTTAGCTTGAACTAACTCCAATCATAACTAATTTCTATTGATGCTTAATTCACATCCAGAATAGCTACAGTTAGTCCATTTCTGAGAGAGAAGGATTTTGCAAATTTCTATCCAACTGAAACTTTCCTTAGAGGTTCTCTTAGAAAGTGAGAGAGCCTTCAAACTGAGTAGTTAATTTTTAAAAATTTTAACTATGACCAATTTTAGAGATTATAGTTAAAGAATATAGTTAATGATTTGATCTCAAAGAATAGAAATGTTGAGAAATATTTACTTTTCATTTTGGCATTAGATTATTAAATAATTTTTTGAGAAATTAATCACTGCTACGTTCCTGAAATAAATAACATATGCTGGTAATTTGAAAAAGCTGGATATGATTTATTAGTGATTAGAACTGAGAACTCCAAACATTTATTGGGTCATGTTCTGAAGAATTTAATCATTTACTTATTCTTTGTAAACTTTAATTTGTCTTAAAAATGGCAGCCATTGTGACATTATAGGAGAAAATTTTGTAAACCTGACACATTGCAGCCATGTCAGAGAGAAGAGTGACCTTGGGAAACAAGACACTACAGAATGTACATGAAATAGGGACTAGCTTATCTGCCTCATCTAATCCAAGTTATCTAATGTTCTTCATCAAGCTTTCCATCAATTTATCAATCTTTTTTTAACTTTTTACCCAAACTTAAGATCCTTTGAAATAAAATGCAATTCATGACATTAGGTTTCTAAAGTTTAGGGACATATATTTAATAATCATTTTGTTCATTAATTACTCTCATTTTTTGCTCACTCTCCCTTTCTCTTCTAATGTTTATTAAATGCCATATAATTACTTCACGATGAAAAATTATTTTTAAAAGTTTAAATAGAAGAATTGAGCTTTACAGTATTGAAAAATCAGTTATCATTTCTATGTACAAAAATATAAACATCTGAATAAATGAAGCCCTTCTTCCTCTCTCTTTTTCTTATTCTTATTCTTATTTAGCTTTTTTTGTAGCATTGGTCAAAGTTGGGAGGATTTTCAAAATATAGTCACCAAAGTATGGGTACATGGGTGGCCCATGCGCATTAATATTTATATATTTACTTAAATTGTTTTCCATGGTCATATAAAGGGAAATAGGACTAAATAGTTTTTACACATATCGCTCTCATTTTAATAGGGCTTTTTTATTAGTTTTTGATTTAGTTTCTTTTGGGAACTGTTTTTTTTTTTTTTTTTAATTTAAAATAGGGAGTGTTCCACATTTGCCAAGGGGATGCGTGCTTTATATATGTATATCTGCAAAAATCATAAATGCATTTCACTAATTTTTGCCAGCAACGCTTGAGGAGATTTGGAAAAAAGGAGCCTAAACCACTGAGCCTTGTAATTCCATCCTGATCCTGCTCAGGGTATAGAATGTTTTCCTATTTAATTAACCTCTGTCTAATCCTATGATAACCCAATCTTAAAACTGATTATACGCCTTTGAACATGCTTTGGGAGGCCCCATAAAATAATTACATTTTAAGCATGCAGTTTGGCAACTAGTCACGATTACTTTTCTCTCTCATACTTACTGAGTCAAAGGACTCAGATCCGACGTACCATGAGAAACCTCAAGAGCTAAAGTCAGTTCAGAGGGAAGTGAAATGATTAGACTTCACTAACCTTCTCTACTTTTCTTGCCGTGTCCCATGCTTGT
>NW_011888795.1:2898395-2902225 GCF_000151845.1 Pteropus vampyrus
TGTCCAGGTTCTCCTAGCTAGTAAGGGGCAGAGCCAAGACTGGCTCCCGGATCTAGTATTCCAAAGAAAGGGGGAGGATGGCATTTCAGAATTACCTAGAGATTCTTCAAACTCCACATATAGCCTCTCTCAGCAGTGTACCCTGCTTCCTCTTTTCTCTCGTCACTGTTTCCATGAGATAGTGTTGTATCCCTGGAGTATCTTAGGATACAGTGAGAAATGAAAATCTCCGATCCAATGATTGGACTCTAGTTTGGTGCTTTCTGCTCAGAGATTTTTTCTACCAAAGGTCTTACTTATCTCATCCCTTAGGCAATAATTCTAAAGAATGGCTCCAGGAGAAGTTGAAAGGAGAACTTGACTAGTTACTGGATTTGAGTCTGTCCCTTTGCCTCCCTTTACACTGCTCCATAGCCTTCCTCTCTCTTGGTTGCTGCATTTTGCTCAGTGCCCTTGGGCTGAGGAGGGCATGCTGTGCAAAATGATTACACCTACCTGCCAGTTGGCACAAGGAAGCCATACTGTGCATGGTTATTTGTGCCCGTGCCACTTGACAACAGAAAGGTTTAGAATTTGGCTTGCATTTGCAAAGGAATTGGGAGGGAAGGTTTTCTTCAGTGGGCTACTCACCAACAGCTGTAAAGATCTGAGTTTTCAATCCCCGCTGTAACTTTCTTCATATAAGAATGGCAATATCTGACTTTTCTGCACAGAATAAATATTTGGGTGGAAGACATATATCCATGATCCTATGGCCCCAAAGAGAATTTGTGGGCATAGTTCCACTACTGTCAGTGGCGTACAATGCCAAGCATCTTGCCATTCTTTCCAGATTTTTTGAGGTCTCTTTTGATTTTCATGTCTATGATTCTTAGGGCTGGATGCAGGAGGTTTAGTGTGTGTTTGTGTTTATGTGTGCACATGTGTGTACGTTTTCTTTATTTGTTTTTGTTTTTCGCCTATGATCTTCTTTACTTATTTAAGCTTACCTTGCTACTTCCCTAAATTGGAGATGTAATTTTCCCACCAGTAAGAATATCTACTTTGTGTCAGTCACTGTGAGTCATCTACATTATCTCTAATCTTTAAAATGGCCCCATAGTGTGAGGGCTATTATTCTCAAAACCCAATAGCAAAAACGAGAGATTCTCTCATATTCTCTAAGACCACAGCAGCAGAACTTGAATTCCAATCCTGATTTCATCAGGTTTCAAAGCTTGTACTTACCATATACAATATTAGATAGATAAACTGAACAGAAACTTAGTTTTTAAAAAGGTAACAATTTCTTATAGTATTTCTTACTCAACCCACAATCCTTTGGAGAAAACTTTCATCATTTTGAGACAAGAAATTTCCCTATAAAAATTAATTGGCTAAATGCAGGCAGGAAATGTGAGGGGAAAATGAACATAGCATTTTGAGAGTAGGTAAAAACAACAGCGATGGTTGGCTTTTAAGTCAGCAATGGATTGCTTAAAGAGAATGTGAGGTTTAAGAGAGGACGTTTGAATTTAAATCACATGTAATTGTATTCCATTAGTTTTCCCTACCAGAAATACAAAATTAATATATTAAAGTGAGTCGGTACTGGGAATTCATCCCCCAGCTTTACAGTGGGAGTTGAAAGGGTGATGCTCCCAGAGCTCACATTGGTAAGTGTAGATCTAGAACTTGAGCCCAATTCTCTTTTGTGGGCTGCCGTGATATGATTTGGTCACCCATAAAATGCAGTGAAATAGACATCCCCCTTTTCTGGTTTATCTTGAAGGTGAATCCAAGTTCTATCAGAGCTGGGTGTGTGGCTATTTAGACATTTTCAGCGTAACAATCTATCTGGGAAAAATTCAGGGCCCAATGGACCTCATAAATAAAATATAACAGTGGCACCCATAGACTAAAGTTCCCAGTGAATGATACACGGGGAAGAACAGCCTATTAGGTTTTGAGTGACAATGTGGCCTCTCCTACTGGCAGCTTGTCAGGTGAGGAGCTTGGGCAGCAGATGGAAGCATGTCGCCTAGCTTTGGCAGGGTGGCATTTTTCCTACCATATAGTTTTTATGCAGAGCACACAGCAAGTAAATGATTCTAAGCAGGGAAGGATGCAGATTACTTCTTGTGTATTATATTCATTGGGGTAGATAAAATATGGGTCTTGAGAGCCCTTTTGGCAAATTCTCCAATTACTGAGAGAAATGGTTATAAGAAAGAAGAATGTGGGCTCTTTTTTAGTCTATTGAAACCTTGAAATATTTTTCGGCTTTGAGTATAAACGCGTCTGTGTGTGTGTGTATGAATGTCGATTTAATCTTTTTGAACTGAATCATGATTTTTTTTTTTCCTAAATTCAAAGCCAAAATAGATTTTCATGTCTCCCTTAACTGGAGGTGTGGGGATGGGATGGGCCAAAAGGTAATGATAATATGAAGCTGATGCCAAAGAGAGTTCATATGTGACTGCGGGCATTTAGAAGCTCTTCTCACCCATCAACCGTAAATGACAACAGAATATCCAGGCCTGAAGCAATCAACAGTATCTTCGATAGATTTTTTTTTTGTCTTTATAGCCCATCTCAACTACCTTTCCCAAGAGTTACTGAGAAGCAAGGCTTTGCCTCCTGGGACTGGGGACTAGTTTTCCCGGGTTGCTACCCTCCATGTAGCTGCAGGTAAATCACTCACCTGGAGATGTTTTTCTGATTTTAGGATAGGACAAAAGAAAGCATAATGTTGAGATATTCCCAATTTCTTCCTCAAAATGATGAGTTTATGGTCAGATAAGTTTGGAATAGAGCAATTTATCTCAAATTTCTCTTATTATAGGAAAATTAAACAAGCAAAACTAAAGACTTGCCATAAGCAAGTGTCAGAATTGGGTTTAGTACTTGGATCTTAAAATCTCATGCCTGGATGAGAGGGGGAGGTCATAGTCCTCAAATTATACTATGTCCAATATTGCCAGTGAAACCTATGAGGTAAATAAAGACCTTGACAGCAAGAACTCACAGATGTCAGCAGGAAGTACTCAGAGGAACCTGGGCAGGAAAGAGTAGCAGGGATGCCAGGTGATGCCCAAAGGTACTTCTTTGGCCACAGACTGCACCTCCTTGGCATATACACTGGTCAAGTGCACCTTTCTCCAATTCTGCCTTGTGTTTTCACTCCTCTCTGCTTTTGTACATGCTCTGTCTTCTGCCTGGAAATGCCTATTCTTTTTTTGAGGCCAGGCTCAAATGTCACCTACTCTGTAAAATCTCCTCCAAGTCCCCACCCCTGGGGGGAGGAAGCAGGATTAAATTTTCCCTCCTATGTGATTCAAGATTATATTTATAGTGCTATTTTAAGTAGTTAGCATGCCATATTATTTTTTAATTAAATATCTGTCTGTAACCTCTATCGCACTGTAAACCAGGTCTTATCTGTGCATCCCCAGCCCCTGTCAAGTGCTTCACACTTAGTAGGCAGACTCAGTAATGTTTGTTAATTTGAGGTCACTGTTTAAAGCTGTTCTCAGCCTAGGAGCAAAGAATCTGTGTGTGTGTGGGGGGTGGGGGGCAGTCAAGCTTTGATCTATGGAGAGCAGCATTTTTAATTGAATAAGTTTATTACTTTTCTCTTCTCCATCTGTGAATCTGATTTAAAAGCCTTAGCAGCTTCGAAGCTAAGATTTTGAAGTCTTCAATTTCTTGCCCAGAGGGTTAGGAAGAATATTTTTGGTTCCACTTTCGGGAAGGAGAATATTCAGATTTATCATTAACATATTGCCTTTCTTATACATTACCTAACTCTTCTCATCTTATTGTATATCATACTCTTTAAGTTTCTTCCT
>NW_011888795.1:2902579-2904163 GCF_000151845.1 Pteropus vampyrus
CGAAAACAAACAAAAAATAAAACATATAAATCATCAGTGCTTTTGAAGCTTCTCTGAGGCTGAGACAATATAATATAGCATAGTTTTTTCTTTCTTTCTTTCTTTCTTTCTTTCTTTCTTTCTTTCTTTCTTTCTTTCTTTCTTTCTTTCTTTCTTTCTTTCTTTTTTTGCCAGTTATTCAAATAATCAAATGCAAACTTAGTTTACCCTTTTGGTAAAATTTGCTCCACTAGGAAAGATTACAGATGGAAAACTATACAATACAGTAGTTATCAATAGAATGCACTTAAGGTTATATGTGTTATATTTTAAGATATAAGGTTTTCTTAAAATATAAAATCAATAACTACCTATTGTAGAACTTTTAAAATTATAATTTATTATAATCACAAAGAAATGAAATTCATTCATAATCCCACTACTCTTAGACAAACACAATATTTTGGTATACTATTTTCTAATCTTCTTGTTTAACCAATGAAATACATGAACATATACATAGATATGATTTTTGATTATAAACAACTTTATATTCTGCTTTTATCATCTGTCATATATTCTTTGGTTTTAATTATTGCATAATATTCCAGGATATGAATAATTTATTTTACCATTTCCTATTGTTGGACATTTAGATTATTTTCATTCCCACTCTCCACTTAAAATTATTTGTAAAACAAACAAACAAACCAACTAACGAGATGAATATCCTTGTATGTAAATTTTTACCACTTCAGTAATTATTTCCTCATGATGGATTCTATGAATTGAGATTGAAGAGTTAAAAATTGTGGACATATCATGCATGTCTTTTAAATGTACATGGTGTTTAGTTTGTCAGTTACTTAAAACAACATTTAATACGTGCCATTTAGGTGGAGTGAGCTGTGTGCATGTGTTGAGTTGGAGGGAGATAGAGAATTGGAATTACGTATTTTCAAAAAAAGAAAAAGAAAATAATTGTTAGTAAGTGATGCAAGACTTTACCAGTTAACTAATCTGAAGCACTCTAAATATAATTTTCATAATGGGAAATCTTAATTTTATAATTACAGAAAAGGGGAAATTTCCAAACTTTTGATTTCCTAATAGAAAACACACACAGATATTTACATGAGTGATTAGTGGTTTATTTTTGCACAAGCTGTATTAATAGACTGAATAATGTCTTTAAATTCCTTTAAAAGGTTTATAATATTTTCATCATGTCATAAAAGCAAAGACACAGAAAAGCAAGACCATAAACTCCATAGGACAGAAATGGCAGCTGCCTTAGGGAGTCTGTATCTCAACTCCCAATAGGATCTTGACAGATTGAAGGTGGATAGTTGGTATTTGAACAGTATAGAGAATCTTCTTCTTATGACTCTTTGAGTGCAAATAGATCTGGTCAAGATAATTTTATTTTCATAAAAAATTCTTAGGTGGAGATTGATATAATAGAATAAAAATTATTTGTAAAACAAACAAACAAACCAACTAACGAGATCCAAAAGACCGATCTAAAGTTCAGGAAGTGCTCCTGTGTTTAGAAAGAGGGGTGGATAGAATACAGGAGCAACTGGAATTCACAGAAGACTTTTA
>NW_011888795.1:2905213-2917738 GCF_000151845.1 Pteropus vampyrus
AGACCATAAACTCCATAGGACAGAAATGGCAGCTGCCTTAGGGAGTCTGTATCTCAACTCCCAATAGGATCTTGACAGATTGAAGGTGGATAGTTGGTATTTGAACAGTATAGAGAATCTTCTTCTTATGACTCTTTGAGTGCAAATAGATCTGGTCAAGATAATTTTATTTTCATAAAAAATTCTTAGGTGGAGATTGATATAATAGAATAAAAATTATTTGTAAAACAAACAAACAAACCAACTAACGAGATCCAAAAGACCGATCTAAAGTTCAGGAAGTGCTCCTGTGTTTAGAAAGAGGGGTGGATAGAATACAGGAGCAACTGGAATTCACAGAAGACTTTTAGCTCTCTCACTGTCCAAAGGCAAGTTACCTGATACCCTGCTGGCAGAACCTCTCTGTCTTCCCCTGCCTTACTACAGCATAGAGAATATTCAATAACACTTTTAAAAATGTTTCCTTTGAAAATTTAATCTAGTAGTACTAAGGGAAAAAATGAAAAAAAAATTAATTAAAAATATCTGAACTCTATAGAAACATTAGGAAAACATATTTTTCTCTGTCAACATATCTGAGGTAATAAATAATATTAAGTACAGAGAAAGACAGATGAATTAATTTAAAATAAACATTGTCTTTCTGAACAGGTTCAAATTCTTACCCAACCACCACTGAAGGTTTTTAGGGATTAAAAAAAATACTTGGGGACTATAGCATTCTCTTTCTTGTCACCAGTTAAAAGCATTCTGAATACTAAGAACCTCATTCTGTTATCTTTATTTTAGTCTAGATGTGTAAATAAAATAGTCAGTGAGCAAAGAGTCTGTCTATACAGCAGATATGTTCAAAAAGGGAAGTTTATAGGAAACAGTTTTAGCTTTAACCACAGTGAACATTGAACCTGAGAGCGGAAAATCCTTAAAATGCTATTAAAGAAATTTGGAAAAAAAGCATGGGAGAAATGACAATTTAGAAATAAAGTGATGTGGGGGAAATGACAATTTAGAAATAAAGTGATGTGGAGTAAGGATACATGGAGTACCACATAAAACTGTCTCAACCCCCATAACTCCTGGGAGCCTGTATGTGTGGGAGGGATGAATGATAGTGTCATTGGGTGGGAAGCAATGGAGAAGAAGAGGAATGCTAAGATGCCAGGGAACTGTATGCCACTGTGACTTAGATCCAATAAGTAACCTATCCATCATTCCAAGGTTGATCATTCTTGCTACTGATAAACGAATTAATTTACATTCCTCCATTTAATGGCCTTATTACAATTGCAAATTTATAAGTAATGTTTTAGAAATCTCATGCATAATTACTAAGAAAAAGTTTGCATTTTGAAGCCTGCGCATAGAGCTGGAATTTTACTCATCAAGATTCCATTTCGAACATTCTCTATAATATGACTGTCAGTGGGAATGTGTCTGATGTTTGTGTATCCAGTGCACTTGGAATCATTCATCCTCCACTTCTTTTACTTGGAAGGATAATTGGGGAAATGGCTCCATACCTAATATTTTTGAACATGCCATAATTCTTGGAAAATATTTGTAAATCTCTGGAAAACTGTTAACGGTCTGCAGGTCAAAGAGCGTTTGTTCCACAGAGGGTCATTTATTGGACTCTTTATCAGTCATATGTATTTGGAACCCAAACATGATCACCCAATCAGATCAGGAGAAAAGTGGGTCCCATATTGTTTTGCTCTTAGTTTTCAGTGTTATGTTAATGCAGCAAACATTTTCTCATCACACTCTTCTAGAAAAATAAAACAGAGCGAGGTATCTGTGGTGCACCTGTGAGGAGATTGTCTACATTATTTCCACTACCATAAAATCCACTGATACAAAAACATGCTCATAAACAAAATGAGAAAGAGCATGGGGGCAATCAACGAGACACAAATTGCCCAATAAAATCACTAATCTCTTTTCTGAGAAATTTTTCAGCTAGGAAATCGTGCAAAGAAAATCTTCAAGGAATAATTGACTTCAACAAGCTTTCTACTGGTCAGCGAAAATTTTTTTGCTTTGAAGTAAAAAAAAGAAAAGAAAACAAAAAAGATCAGCAAAAGAGTAGTAAACAGGAGTAATGTATCTTCTCAGCAAGAAAACTGAGCAGGGAGAGGCCACCATCTTGTGTTTTCAGTATTATTTATCTATCTCACGGTTTGTGGTTCCAAAGTATTTTATCAGCATTAATTAGTTAGTCTTATTAAAAAATCTGGGAACATTTAACTCTAAACTGTTATGCCAATTTAAATATCAAAGTAAAATATGGTCATCAAGGAGCATGTTTCTTGGAGGGGCTGTAAAGAAAACTGATTTCTCTTTATTTGGTTTCCATTTAAAACTTCATAAATTGTTGGGTTTAAGTTGTCTTACTGTTTTCTGTTTTGAAATTAATATGTGTTTACCCTAGAAGATTTAAAAAATATATAAGCAAAAGAAGAAAATACATAACAGTTATAACCTTCTTCCATATATAACTTTTATATATTATTTTATATCATATTATAAACAGCTTTGTATCCTCCACTCAAAATTTTTTTTCCTATCATATGGTGAACATTTTTTTCCATGCTATTTCTAATTCCACAAAGTATCTTATAATATAGATCCATCATAATTCTTATAATGTCTCCTTTATTATCCATTTGTTTATTTATTCATTAGTTTTAATTAAGAAGCATAATATCAGTTGACTAAGATGTCAGGCAAGCCAAACAAAGTGAAATTCAGATAACGTTTGTTACAGATCCTAACTTAGTAGAATAAAGTAAACCTGATTTATCTCTCCTCCAAATGATTTAAAAGGCAGACGAAGAAAACCATATATGAACTCCAAAAAATAACAAAAGCAAAAGTCTAGTCCAAAAATGTAAGGAGAATGCCAAGAAGACAGGTAGGTAGGAGTACCCAAAGGGAAGGGTCATTCATGGAAGGCAGACCAGAGCATCCTTCGTCTGGTCACTTTAAGCATATTTTTAAAAATGTAGCCATCAGTCTACTTCTCTAGCAGACTTATTTGTATGGCAAAGAATTAGCTTGGGTTGCTACTCTCCCTGGCTGAGAAAAAAATGGGCATATATAAAACTGTAGTGGCATGAGGCCCAAACATGATTATAATTCCAGAGACCCTGCATGGCTGTATAATAGGCGCTAAGCCTAAGAAAGGCTCTTTCTAGAGTCTCTACCTCATCTTCCCCAATTCACTTGAGTACAGAGGGAATCCCTGGGACACCGAATCTCCAAGAGGGGGACTGGGGAATAAACAATTCTCTGCATTTATTCAAACGTGGGGCTATTTTTTTCCCTTCCAAACCCAATTATTAACTTTTCAAAAATGACTGATCTTTGGAACACAGTTTGAAGAACATTACTCTAACTAGAAGTGATTACTCTCTAGTACTCCCCTAGCACTAGAGCATCTGTTGCTCCTACTGTATCTTTTCCTTTTATGTTATAACTGTGGTAAAACCCCAGGATGAACACTAGAATCACCTGGGAAGTATTTAATAATCCCCCCTTGCTCTTTGGATTTTCTGGAACTGGGCCCCAAGCATTGGTTTGTTTCGTTTCCTGGATGACCGTTGTGTAGCTGTGTTGATATAGTTGCGTTTTTGTTTGATGGATTGTTTGTTTGCTATGTGTTTGAAGGAATGTGTTTAGTATAGCTTTCACTCCTCTAAAAGCTAATTCAGAGACCTCATGGATTGCAGGTTCTCAATAAATGTTTTGTTGAATGAAGGAATACAACCCTAAAACATAATAATGCAAAATGTATTGAAATGATATCTAATATCAAAGATGCGGAAACAATCTCTGATTGCTGCTTCCTTTTCTTACTCCTGGATATGTAGGTATTAAAAGATAGAAATTATTTTGATAAGTAGCCATAAATGCCTCCTAAAGATACTCAGATCTTTTAAAGGCATATAGAGTTTTAATTTTTTTTCTCTCCCATAAGTAAAGCAGAAAGCAGAATCCTTCTAAAACTTTAAGGTACAATATTACATGGGAGCCAGCCCATCTGACTGCCTTCCTTCCTTCCTTCCTTCCTTCCTTCCTTCCTTCCTTCCTTCCTTCCTTCCTTCCTTCCCTCCTACCTTCCCTCCTTCTTTCCATAAATGATTATTAAATGCTTGCTATATGATGCACATCATTCTAGGCTTTGAGAATATGCTGATGAATAAAACAGACAAAAGTCCTGGTTGTTACAGAACTTATGATCTAGTTGGGGAAAATGATAATGATGTAAAATTTCCTAAAAAGGAAAATAAAGCTAAAAAAGCATATGGGAAATTGAAGTAAGGCTGCAATTTTTAGATGAGTGGGCTAGCCTAGACCTCACTCAGAAGGTGATATTGGAGTAAACAGTGGAAAGAGATGAAGAAATGTCTGGGAACAAGCTTTCTAGGCCAAGGGGACAGCAAGAGCAGAGGCTCTGTAACATGAACACACACCTGGTGTATTCAAGAAATAGCCAGGTAATTAGTAGTAAAGATAAAGCCAAAAGAGAAACGAGGAGGCCGGATCATGCAGGATCTTCCTTCTAGGTGTGGTATGGACATTGTTTTTCAATTCTGAAAGAGATGGAAAGTCTTTGAGGATTTTGAAACAAGGAGTGACCTGACCTGATATTTTAACAGGATCATTCACTCTGGTTGCCACGTTGAATAGACTGAAGGTGATAATGAGAGGAAGGAAAAAAGCCAGTAAAGAAGCAGTTGTAACAGTCCAGATGAGATGATGGTGGTTTGGACTAGAGTGTTAATAAACAAGAGAAAAACAGTGGTCAGGTTTTATGTGAATCTCTTCTTTAATCTATGGACCAATGAATTAAGACTAGAGAGAACAGACAATTTCCTCCCTGGACATATGTTGTTACAATTTTAATCTTCAGATTTTCTTGGAGACCTGTGGGAACATCTGATTATTCCCTTTTAATAATTGCAAAGAAATGCAAGCTAAAGGAAATAAAATGTGATTCATTTTCAACAAGTCCTCAGCTTTCTTTTCTTAGATGCTTTTCTTATAGAGAAGCTAAAGAGGGAATTTCTGTACCTAGCAGAGAGGAGGAATAGATGAGCTTGAACATTCCTTCTAATACTGATATTCTATGATTCTGTGATCCCTATTAACTCTGAAAGTTATCTGGATGTTCAAGGACTGAAAACGTGTATATAATAGTGGCACAAGTTGTCACGATAAGTTGAAAACAAATAATAATTATCATGCTGATATTCAAAATATTTTACTATTGGCCCAGCAGAGACAGTGACCAAATCAGAACAGATGCCAACTGAAAACAATAGGTACAGTCATGCATCTGACTGAATATCAGTTCTGCTTACACTCAAGTGTCAATTAAAGAGTACTTTAGCAATCATGGTTTGACAAAGGTCTGTGTCAGTCTAAGCCAATTCAACTGAGCAAGTGTGGTGAACACAGATTTCGTGCCTAGGTTTGTGTCTGACACTTTGAGAAGAATATAAAAGAAGTATAAGATACGGTCGTGATGATCTGAAAGCCTTTAATCCATTTTAGAAGACTTCACTTTGCACTCAGAACATACTGAGATTCATGCAACATGCGATGCAATACCAACTACCTTCTAGGTTCTCGGCCCCTTAGCAGCTGTGTCCTTGCTGAGGCTTCAGAGTAGTGTAATGAAAGAAGAAACCAAGCAGACTCACAAGATCTTAGGAAATGTTGTTGATCTTGAGGCTTGCTGGCATCATGGGAACAGAAATTCAGTGTTTCAAGCCAGCATCCATCACACTCAGACAGCACTCAGCGAGCTCCCTTCTCCACAGTGATGGTCCTCTCCTGGTTTAGGTCCTTCACAGCAGTGTAAGAACCAACCATCATAAGCCAAAAATAAAAATAAAAAATATTTGGAGTGTGGGAAGAAGCAATCCTGGCAATGCGGCCTTTACACCTGCTTCATCCGCAGTTCATGATTAGCTTTAGGAATATCTTTGTGTATAGGATTTGAATAAGTATATTCTAGTCCTGGATGAGATTCATCCATTCAGGACTTAAAGCAGATATCTGGATCAAGGTTATGAATACTGTCCAGAATCAACGCACCAGATCTGTATGACAAATACAGAGAATTTACAGAATTTCCGTTTATTTGACCTACTTATACCTCAATCATTAAAAGGTGCCTAGGGGCAGAATAGAGTGCTAAAAGCTCTATTCAGAAGGAACATAGAGTTTCCAAAGTAAACTAGTTACAGATTCTGTTCCTTAAGCTAGATGCCCATTATAGCTCAGCCAAATGCCTGTTTTAGTATCTTCCTCTTTAAGTCTGCCTTGCTAAGCCAGTTAAGTGCCAGAATATGTGAAACTGACCATGCCGTAATGGGCTACTTTTGCATTAAATCTTTCAGAACTGGTAAATTTAGACAACCTAAAGAGCCACGTTATGCCTGTAATGCTTATCAAATTGGCATAAGGTTTAGAGATTTAAAACTAGGACCTGGATTTTCCCACAGGGCTGAATTATTTAATTGTCAGGAAATTTTGTGGTTCAACGTAAAGTAGAAATAATGGAATTACCTGCTTCAAGAAGGTCAGGAGGAATTTGCAGTCTTTTCTATTTGCTGGGCAGTCTGGGTCCTGCCCAACATGGACTATGTTTTGACCAGAAATGTAAAAGTTTCTGTCATAGGAGAGTAGGTTCTATGCACATCTAAAAGGCCGGCTCTGCGTCTTGCTGATTGCTCCTTATAAGAGGATAAAGCATCAGATTTTATACACTTTCCTCTCCTCTGGTAAATATTGCTCTGCATAGCTGTGGAGCTACGGAGTCATGTTCTGAATCCTGCTTCTACCACCAACTAGATATGTGACTTGGGCAAATTATTTATTCCTCATCTGTAAACTGGTGATGGTAATGGCAACTTCCTACCGAGGTTGTTGTGAGGCTGACTTCAGTCTTTTTGGGTTACTGACTGGCTCAGAGTAGCGCTCAGGGAAATGTTAGCTACTCTTATTTTCTGGTGTTAAAACAGAGAGGGCTGACAAGAAAATTTCTCCCAAGGAAAGGGCTATGTCTTTTTTTTAATTGTCAAAGTCATATGGAAATAGATGAAGAGCTTAAATAAAATCAATGAAGCATGCGCTGGAGTAACAAGAATAATGATCAGCTTATTTTTAAAACAGTGGATTGAAAATGAAGAAAATCTTTTACTCCAAAAAAAGAAGCTTGTATATTTGGAGAGAGGGCCATGTGTTGGGTGTAAGTAATAGCAATCATATCACATTGAGCTTCTCCTCACCCTGGCATTGCTATCTGCATTTTATTAAGAAACTGGAGGTCTACCCTGCAGCAAGATAAAAACTCAGGTCTGACATCTCTAAAACCCCTCCTCTTCTACTGACTCCAAATATTACCTGTTTCTTCTTACCCCCTTCCTGTTCCAAAACTCAGTTTTCTTTCTGTGATGTTTAGGTACCCTGTCTCAGTGCTCCCTCATAGCAGAATTGCTCTGCTAACACTGCCCCTACGGGCCCTAACAAGGTCACCCTGAACACAGGTGGATTTCACAGGAATTGCTATGTGATGTGGAAGCTTGGTATGGGTTATTTTTTCCCCCCAGCCTTAGCCAAATAGCAGACTTCTTATGTTCGGTAGTCAATGGCTGCCTACTGACTCATTTTGTGGTCCCACAATGAAAACATTTCAAAAGTCACAGATAAGGAATCAGAAGATGAAAGGTAAAATTATAGCCAAATGTGTATGTGTGTATGTGTGTGCGTTGTCTTCGAAGCTATGTCTTTGAATTCTTACATTCCAGTAATAGACATTTGTATTCACATGGTTTGCCTGTGACTGCGATTGCTCTAAGATTGCTCTATAGCACACTGTTTGGAGAGGAAGATTTATGCTGTTAAACAGAAGGAAGACTGAAATTTGCTGGGGAAAGTTTCTGGTTAGATGCTATATGGCAGCCTGGACCTGGGAGTAGTATAGACCTGGATTCAAATCTTTCCTCTAGTTTTTAATAACTGTAGGACCTTGGATAGTTTCTATAAACTTCTTAAGCCTCATTTCTTCCTTCGTTAAAGGAGAATAACTATATTTTTGGTACGAAGCTTCCTGTGATGATCAATAGGTAAAGAGAGTCAAATACATGGTGTATAGATTAGTTAATGCCAAGTGAACAGTGGTTGTTCTTAATGTGCACTGTTTTAATTAGAAAAGCCAGCTATGCATAAGCAGCAATGTTTGGCTCCATCACACACATAGCGGTATCCTGCATTCTCTCTTCAGCAAGTACCTACTGAAATTTTGCTGTAAGTATTTAGTTGCACACAAATCATGGTAACAACTCGTGCACCCCCACAGCAATGCTCAGCCTAATTCAACTCCACTTCACACCTCTGAGAATATGTGTAACCTTCAACATGTCCATAGTTACAATATGAACTGAAAATTTAAGGGAAGAGGTGAGGGATGGGTTTGTATGGTTAGCTCCCTCTCATCATTCAAGTTTTGCACAAATTCTACCTCCTCAAAAGGAACTTCCCTGACCTTGGTATCTCAAATCCCCTTACCTTATCCATTCCCCTGCCAATGGCTCTATGTCCCCTTAACTCTATCTATCTATCTATCTATCTATCTATCTATCTATCTATCTATCCATCCGTCCATCCATCCATCCATCTTAAATAGACTTCAGAGCAATTTTAAGTTCACAGCAAAATAGAGCAGAAAGTATGGAGAGGTTCTCATACACTACCTGCACCCATTCATGCATAGCCTCCCCCACTATCAATGTCCTCAACAGAAAATACATTTGGTACAATCAAGGAACCTACATTGACACATTATAATCATCCAAAGTCCATAGTTTACATTAGAGTTAACTCTTAGTTGTACATTCTGTGAGTTTTGATAAATGCATAAAGACATGTCTCCACCATTACAGTATCACACAGAATAGTTTCACTGCCCTAAAAATCCTGTGTTCTACCTATTCTTTCCTTCCTCTCCTTAGCCTGTGGCAAGCACTGACCTTTTACTGTCTCCTAGTTTTGATTTTTCCAGAATGTCGTAGAGTTGGATGCTTCATTTGTTAAAAGTATTTACCACTATTTACATTTATTTATATATGTTTATTTATTGTTTTTCTCTCCTGCTAGAATATCAGTTACATGGAGGTAGAGTCATTTTCTGACTTCTTAAATGAAAAATCCTCAGTGCTAGACTATGCCTGGCTCAGGAGAGCCCTCAATAAATATATGGTAGTTTAATAAATGAATAAATCTTTCTCCCATCAAAATTTACTCTCATCTTCCTGCTTAGTTAGAAACTAGAAATTGGAGATAATTACATAAATGGCATTGATAATATTAGCTGTCATTTCTATTATCTCCCAGATGCCCAGGTACTATGCTATGTATTTAAGTGTGTTATTTAATTTAATCCTCATAACTGTGCTCCTGAGGTAGGTACTGTTTAACAGGAAATACAGGTAGTGTATAGGTAGTCTAGCTTTTTTACAGGTAAGAGAATAAGATCCGAGAAGTTAACTTACCTGTGGTCACAGAGTTAGTAAATTACAAAATTAAGGCCCAAACTCAGGTCCATAGGATGCCAAAGCTGACATTCTTAAGCAGTATGTTGGGATTTAGAGCTGGAAGAAACCTAGCTAGTCCATTTCACAATTTGGATTTGGAACATGGTTGGCCAATGTAAGTTCCATGACTTTCGCTCTGGTTCATTTAACATTTATAAAGCATCTGCTATTTGCTGTGCCATGTGCTCTAGGGCATCACTTGGATATTCTTAGCAATGCAGAGTCTCAGGCTCTACTCCAGCCATGCTGACACAGAATCTGCATTTTAACAAAATCCCCAGAAGTTTTATATGTGTGAGATATATATATTCTTGAGAAACACTACTCTGTAAGGATATCAAGACCAAAAACTCCCAAGTCCCCAACCAGGGTTTCAGCTTTCAGAGCAGTTTGTATTTTAGATGGGGAAATGGTCATCCATGGAAAGTGCTTATCCCATCCCCTAGCACTTAAGCACTTAATATATATTTGGAATTATTATAAATTACATAAGGAATGAAACATCAGCCTGGTAGAGCAGCTAAATGTAGTATAACCAAGCCAACCTCTAAGTCCCAAACAGTATAAAATCTTATCTTCCAATAATGCACAGGAAATGCAGCTTTTTTTCTCTTGCCATGATTTGGTGGTAGTATTGGTATCTGGGGTAAATGTCAGGCTTTTCTAAGTATAGTTGGATAGATTTCTGTAATACAGTGAGGACTGTAGCACATCTGCAGTAATGAACGTTGCCAGAGAGGGTTGTTTTACTATAAATCACAGAAATTCTATTGCATTTTCACCGGGGATGTTGTGGGTGGCCAGTTTTAGCGCAACTGGAGGCTGCTATGTTCTTACAACAGGGAACAAAGTGTTGTGCATTTTCTATTGTCTCTGTTTCAATCAAGCAACCTTCATGACCCACTTTACCTTTTATGAGCATATACACCAGGCAAAAGGCATTTAGCTACGCCAAGTATGCCATCTATTCCTAGCATTGTTTGCATCAAAATGCCAGTTTGCCATCCACTGAGGCTCTCTGTTTCCTTGTAAGTTGTATTTGAGTCTGAAGATGAATTCAGCACTTTACACAGTGCATTTGTTTTCTGCTTTGTCATACGCATAAGTGGCAAGTCTAGCCAGGGCGCTGTTTGCAGAGGACATCTTCTGTGTCTGGAATGCAGAGCGGCCAGTTTCTCCGATTTCTCTTCTCTTTCTCCCTTGCCATAGCCAGCCTTTCCATTTGTTCCCAGTTCTATGCAGACTATAATTATGTATATTTCCTTTCATGCCGCTTATAATTGTATAACATTTTTGCATCAAGGATGAAGGCAATTCAGCCAATTTTCTCTCCCTTTCTCCTTTGTAATTCAAGCTGTTGCCTTGTTCTTTCTCATTGATTTCTGCACCACAACACAATCAAATGAAAATACAATAGGTTGCACCTGACGTATCCATTTAAATCACCTGCCATGTGTTTAGGTGCTGGCGATTTCTTAGTGTATCAGTCAGTGGTGCATTGTATCAGCTCTGCAATAATATGCCCATATTTGCTTTTTCTGGAATATGCTGTGGTTTGATGCTTGAACAATTCAACAAAATTGTGAGGATTCAGTGAGAATGAACAACTGATATTCACCCAACATCTTTCTTGATGTTTAAATCCTAGTAGTCCCAGTGGATTCTTCTGCTTTTTTAAGGAATTGGACTGAAGGTAGGAACTAGCCATTACTGGGAACTCTCAGTGCTGAAGGCCCTGGATTAGGTACTGTATATGTTCATTTTTATTATTAAATGCGTTTTCCCTTAATTCTTACAAGAAATTTGGGTTTTAATATATACACATGATTTATTTTATAAGCAAGGAAATTAGAATTCACAGAAGTAACATGATTTTTCAAGGTCTTACAATTATGAAATGACAGAGTAGAGATTTATTTGACTCCAGCATCCATTCCCTTTCCATACACTATTTTCTCTCTTTGCAAAATTTTAAACTCCAGAAAGGTCAGCATACTCCTTTGCTATCTGAAGCTGATCAATTGAGTGCATAGTCTTTTTTTTTTTTTTTTTTTAATCTTATTCTAAGTGGTCACTGCCAAACTATTGTGGTGGAAAAAATTAATAAAACAGATTTTTTTTTTGCTATTAGTGAACAAAATACTTTTTATTATGAGTATGACTATATTTTAAGAACCTATTAGTTTTCCATAAGCCCTCATGATATTACCAATCTGTTAACCATTGTGTGTCAGTAAATAATTCTGCTGAGCAAGACAAAAGATTAAGTACTAGCTCTGCCGTTGCCATGTGTTTGCTGTGTTTCCTAGAGAAAGCTGCATGATTCCTCTGAGACTCAGCTTATTCTTCTGTAACATAGTGAAATACACATGCCCTAATTACCTCATAAGACTGCTGTGAGTACTGAATGAGGTAATGACTATGGAAGGCTTTGGGAACCACTAGAATTCACAGAAACATATCAATATAAGGTGTTAGGTACCTGCCAGGCCCATAGTATGAGTCGATGTTCCTCACCTGGGGAGGCTGCTAGGCCTTCCTTGCCCTCAAAGAACTTAAAATAAAGACAAACAAAAAATGGAGTCATTGAACTGGGCCTTGACTTTATAATAAATTTATAATAATTGTTCTTTTTATTCCTTCAGTACCATCAATAGTTGATTCTCAAGTGTAGGAAGCACCATGCAAAAGTATTTTGCACCATGCAAAATATCATCATCTGATATTTTATAATTCACATTTTAAGGGTTTTTAAAATGAAATTTTATGGCATCTTCTTTTCACTTCGCCAAATTGTTACAGTGGAAAATATCTTCTCACTCATCAAGACAAAACTCAAAGCCACCACTTACTACAAAACTCAAAGCCATCACTTACTACACCACTTCCAAGTGTGGTCCCTGCACGGCAGTTTCAGTAT
>NW_011888795.1:2917788-2920355 GCF_000151845.1 Pteropus vampyrus
CCTCAAAGAACTTAAAATAAAGACAAACAAAAAATGGAGTCATTGAACTGGGCCTTGACTTTATAATAAATTTATAATAATTGTTCTTTTTATTCCTTCAGTACCATCAATAGTTGATTCTCAAGTGTAGGAAGCACCATGCAAAAGTATTTTGCACCATGCAAAATATCATCATCTGATATTTTATAATTCACATTTTAAGGGTTTTTAAAATGAAATTTTATGGCATCTTCTTTTCACTTCGCCAAATTGTTACAATGGAAAATATCTTCTCACTCATCAAGACAAAACTCAAAGCCACCACTTACTACAAAACTCAAAGCCATCACTTACTACACCACTTCCAAGTGTGGTCCCTGCACGGCAGTTTCAGTATCACCTGAGAACTTGTTAGAAATGCAAATTCTTGAGCCCCACCCCAGGCCTACTGGCTCAGGGAGACCGGAGGTGGGGCTCGGTACTCTGCTTTAACAAGTGCTCCTGGAGATTCTGGTGGGTATTCAAGCATAAGATCCACTGCTTCAATAAAATCTCAAGGTACAAGTCAGAAGTTTTGAACAGACTGACAGGCTAGGAAGGGTGCATGAATGAGGGAGGTGGCTGGGAATAAGATTATAAGGAGGAAGAAGAGGGGCCTATTGAACTGGAGAGATCGCTGCTTAATGGTGGCAGCTACTGATTATTTCAACCATTGGTTGCCATTTTGGAATGTGAAGCAGGTCCAAATATAATTTTCCAAAAGATAGAAATACGACTGTCTTATAAATGTGTAGTGAACATATGTCCAAGATGAATTTAACTCATTAATAAGAAATAGCAAGATGATAAATCTTGTTCAGTGGAAAAAATGAGAGGCTGGCATATTTACATAATTAATAGGAGGAGAATGTTTAAATAAGCTTGAGTTAGTTATAAACTGGTTAATACCCTATAGAGCAATAAAACTGTTACAAAAATAATTTGCAACCACTTTTCTACAAGTTAACATCTAATTTTAAAGAGTCTTGGCCCTAATCAATAGCAAACAGTAAATCAAACAATATTGCATCCCTCAAGTCTAGGGCAGAGACAATCGTATAAATATTAGGAAGGCTTATTAGACAATGCTCTGTTAAGCCTGAAAGAGCATGTAGGAATCTTTTCGAGTTTGCATAAATTTTTTCTTAACAAATAAGAATGGCAGACCTTCTAATTTTAAAAGGAGACCAAGAATCAAGACTTATATTTAGAATTTTTCCATTGACAAATACAGACTAGATAAAATATGCTTGAAGACAGGTAACAGTGGATTGCTGACTTGCAGCCATTATTGAATTCGCAAACTCCAAAAATATTCCATTCGTCATTTGGTGCCACTCATTCTATTCATTTTTTCTTGTGCCCCATTAAGCACTCTGTGTTTCATTATTAAAGCCTGTTATCCAACTTTTGAAAGCGGAGCTAACAGGGCAGTCTCTTGTTCAAATGTCCTTACCAGATATTTCAGGCCTCAGCTCCCCTTGTGTTCTTAACAACATTCAGTAGCTTTGCTATCTTTTATAACTTCAATCTCAGATACAAGCTGCTTACCCTATCAATATCTAAGGAGTTCAAGGCAAGATTGAGAATGAAGATTGAGAATGTGTCTTGGCACAGGAAGACCAAAATATTTTAGGTTCTTTTTACAACATTGGTAAAGGTATGCGATGTGAGGATTTTCATTAAAAAATATTTTTCTTCTTGCTTTTTCTCTCGTTTGTGTTTTCTGCCCACTGAGCCAGTATCTTTCAAGTCGTAGAGGGAGGGCAGATGCAATCTAGAACAAAGAAATCAACGTATAGCTTTGAGTTACAAAATAGACTTTTAAAAGTGTGCAACAAGAGGAAACAGTCTTGCAACCTAATGCAAGCTCCTTGTGAGATTTTTTTTTTTTTCAGTTTCAAAACATTGGCTTTGCATAAAAAGAATCAAAATTGGGTGGACTTCTAGTTTAGAATTCATTCATTCATCTCTTTGTTCACTCATCCTATAGTTATTGAGCATCTAAAACATAGCGGGTGCTGGGTATACAGTAGTGAATAAAACCAGGTGTTCTCATGGAGTTGACATTCTGATGGGTGGAGACTGACAATAACTACGTCACGAATAAACAAATAAGTCAGGTACCATGGGGAGAAAAGGGCAGAGAGAAAAGGACAAGAAGTATGGTTGCTTTTTTATATGTGTTTGTGAGGGAAGGAAAGTCTCTCCCTCTGTGTTCTGAGCAGAGGGAGCAGCCTGTGCAAAGTTCTGAGTCAGGAGAGGGCAGGAGCAGAGTGTCAGAGAGAAGGGAAGGACAAATCACATAGGGTTGCACAGGTCAATGTCAGAACTTCGGATTTGACTCTGTGTAAAGAGGAAGCCAGTAGAGGGTTCTGTTGAGCAGAGTAATGATGATGTGCGTTATATGACTTGAATTTTTAAAGGAATCACTGTGGCTGTTGTTCTGAATACACACTCTAGAGAACCAGGAAAGGAAACAGAGATCCGTGAGGAGGCAATTGCAATAATACAAGTGAAGGATGATGGTGGCTCAGACCATCATGGTA
>NW_011888795.1:2920765-2924334 GCF_000151845.1 Pteropus vampyrus
ACTTTTAAAAGTGTGCAACAAGAGGAAACAGTCTTGCAACCTAATGCAAGCTCCTTGTGAGATTTTTTTTTTTTTCAGTTTCAAAACATTGGCTTTGCATAAAAAGAATCAAAATTGGGTGGACTTCTAGTTTAGAATTCATTCATTCATCTCTTTGTTCACTCATCCTATAGTTATTGAGCATCTAAAACATAGCGGGTGCTGGGTATACAGTAGTGAATAAAACCAGGTGTTCTCATGGAGTTGACATTCTGATGGGTGGAGACTGACAATAACTACGTCACGAATAAACAAATAAGTCAGGTACCATGGGGAGAAAAGGGCAGAGAGAAAAGGACAAGAAGTATGGTTGCTTTTTTATATGTGGTTGTGAGGGAAGGAAAGTCTCTCCCTCTGTGTTCTGAGCAGAGGGAGCAGCCTGTGCAAAGTTCTGAGTCAGGAGAGGGCAGGAGCAGAGTGTCAGAGAGAAGGGAAGGACAAATCACATAGGGTTGCACAGGTCAATGTCAGAACTTTGGATTTGACTCTGTGTAAAGAGGAAGCCAGTAGAGGGTTCTGTTGAGCAGAGTAATGATGATGTGCGTTATATGACTTGAATTTTTAAAGGAATCACTGTGGCTGTTGTTCTGAATACACACTCTAGAGAACCAGGAAAGGAAACAGAGATCAGTGAGGAGGCAATTGCAATAACACAAGTGAAGGATGATGGTGGCTCAGACCATCATGGTAGTGGTGGAGGGGCAAGGAATTATCAGCTTCTGAATGAAGGTATTTTGAATAGTGAGTTAGAACCACAATATACGAAAGGGGGTATGATTGTGACTTAAAAGGGCTGGAAGGAGCAATTGGAGGAGCTGTGAGTTGAGCTGACATGCACTGAGTCTTCAAGAAATGCCCAGAAGTGGAATGAATCATTGGAATGGATACATGTCCCCTTTGCCTCAGACCAAGATCTGGAGATCAAGGGGTGATAGAACACTTGGGTAAGTTTGAGAGGATTCTGGAGCAGAAGATTTTTGTCTGGCAGGGGCAATGATAAGCCTCATGGACAAGTGCTGAGTCCTGTATGATGCTAGGATGCTAGAGGAGCATTAACTGGGTGAAGAACCTGAGAAGACGGACAAGAGGACCACTTCTCAGACTCATGTATACTGCATAGTAAGAAACTAAAACTTTCTTATAGCCTTGAGAAATAAATAATGGTAAGAGGAAAAAAAGCCAGCAGACTAAAACGATCTGTGGCCAGGACCAGGAAAACACAGTATGTAAATATTTGTTTACCAGAGTCCGTGGCAGGGTTGGGGATGACGGCAGCAGCAGAGGAAGACGAATGAGATTCTAATGCCCAAGACCAGGTAGTTCAAACATTGCCCACGGGATGTCAGCAAAGATGGGGCAGTTTACAAAGACAGAATTTCTTCCTCCAAAGGAGAGAAGTTATCCTAATAGAGCTTTGTATAAAGTATGCAGCCTCCAACAACACTAAGACAACACTGATAACAAAATTCTTGTTTACTCTGTTAGGGTTGAGTCAAAGGAGAAGCAGATGTAATTCTAGAATCTTGAGTCAGGGAAGGGTATTCAAGTATTCATGATTATTTGCTCTGAATAGAGATTTTCCCCTGCCTAATCTGTTTTATTGTCTGCATAGCCTGTAGCAAAACAGAGTAAGAAGAGTAGTCATTTAGTTATAATTTTTTTTCTGGCAAAACCATTGTGATTGGGTACTGTGGCAAAAAAAGTGCTAATAGTTTCTGGTTTCATTTGTAGTAGAATGATCTAGTCCCAGCTTCCCTTCTACCCACAGCCATGTACCATCCCGCCCCTGCCCCAAGGTCTTAAATTCTCTATCTGTAAAATGAAAGGCTTGTACTCCCAAGTTACTGGACTTTTTGACTACTGCAACTTAAACATTTTTCAGCCAGCTCTACCCTTTTCTATCACTTGCCCCAGTGTCTGGCATGGTGCCTTGCTCGTATTGGGTTCTAAATGACTTTTGACCTTATGAGTAAATGATGACTGAGGTGGGCGACTGCACACTGAGTCCATTACAGGGTCTTGCTCGAGGTAAAGGGTCTGACTGACCCAGGCCTGATGCCCATTGGATGATGGGAATAAGGCCATGGGCACCTTTTCCCCTCAGTGCCCCCATCTCAATACTTCATGGTTTAGTCTCTTAGAAAATAAAACAAGCACATTTGAACTCTACTCATTCCTTATCTTTCCCCTCATGGTTAGCTACTCTAAGACACTAAAACTGGGAGCCGAACATGTCCTGAAGCTGAAGACCCCCCCGGTGGTGGCAACCTTAGTCTTATTTATTTCTTTTTTTACTATATGTGAAGGTACTGGCTAGAAACTTCCAGTGACCATGATCATTCACGTAGGGGACAGATAGTACTCCTCTTGCGGTAAAGCTGCTGCATTGGTCTGATCGTGCCCGTGAAGGACCCCGGTTCTGCCTGGTCTCTCTAGATGTCACTCACTTCACTGACTTTATCTCCCCAGATGATGTGAAATACTCAGGCTTGCATCGAGTTGTCTTCTACTACTAGGCAGGAAGGGCTATGAATAAAAATGGAGAGAGAAGATCCCATTGGACTAAGGACATGTGCAGATGGCTGGCGCTTTGTTAGGAGGTGATATACAGGGAAGGGAGTTTGAGCTGCAGAGAACTGTCAGAGCAAGTATGTGGGAGGGGAAGGAGGAACGCAGAGCTACATGGACAATAGCGAGTAATCAAGTCCTTGATTTTTTTGGAGTCTCTGGTCCTTATCAAGCCAAAACTGTAAGTTGTGGTGCCATTTTTAGAAAGGTTTAAAATCGGAGGCAAAAAAAGTCTATATTTCATAGTCAATAATTCAAGAAAATGTGGCAAAGTACATGTGATTATGCCAGATGTGTGCTACAGAAAGCAGTGGAACGTGAGTAATTGTGACCTGAACCTCCATCTTTGGCCTTCAAGCAAAAGGAAGTTATTTGTTTTAAAGATGGATGTGTAAGTAATTTTTGACAAATTTCAAGCAGCACTTGACTTCCGTGGGCTTTTTGATTTTTGAATGAATTCATGTCTACATTATCCAGTCTCTTTGTACTGCTGCAAAAAAGTATTTTGCTGCTGAAAAGAAAAACCTTCTAATTTTTAAACCTTAAATTTTTCTGAATTCTCCAGAGTTCCTATTGATAAATTAACAAATTTGGGTCAAGGATAAATGAAGTAGAATTGTAATGTTTTAATTTTCTGAAAACTACCTGTTTTCTCAATGAATTAACTCATTTATAAGGTTCAAGGCAGTTTAGGCTTTAATTTTTTCCCCAGACTTTTCTCTTTATATTTTCTCCTTATATACTCTGTACATATTCTGAGTCTATAAATCTTTCTGGTTCTATCATATACTGGTTCCAGAATAAATCACTAGGTTATCTAAACTTGAACACTCATGCCGTAATTTTTACATGAACTGGATGTCTGCAGCTTGAGTTTTAGATTGAGTGTGTTGGTGGGGTGGGAAGAGCAACTTTGGAGATGGAAGAACCAGAGTTAGAATCCCCACTCTACCACTAGTGGC
>NW_011888795.1:2924384-2938877 GCF_000151845.1 Pteropus vampyrus
AAATTTTTCTGAATTCTCCAGAGTTCCTATTGATAAATTAACAAATTTGGGTCAAGGATAAATGAAGTAGAATTGTAATGTTTTAATTTTCTGAAAACTACCTGTTTTCTCAATGAATTAACTCATTTATAAGGTTCAAGGCAGTTTAGGCTTTAATTTTTTCCCCAGACTTTTCTCTTTATATTTTCTCCTTATATACTCTGTACATATTCTGAGTCTATAAATCTTTCTGGTTCTATCATATACTGGTTCCAGAATAAATCACTAGGTTATCTAAACTTGAACACTCATGCTGTAATTTTTACATGAACTGGATGTCTGCAGCTTGAGTTTTAGATTGAGTGTGTTGGTGGGGTGGGAAGAGCAACTTTGGAGATGGAAGAACCAGAGTTAGAATCCCCACTCTACCACTAGTGGCCTTGGGCAATTTTTAAAAACTCTACCAAGGTCATTTTTTTCCATCTGTATAGTAATACAAACAATACCAACCTCCAACTACTAGTGATGAAGAGAAGTGTGAGTTTCTCTCGCTATAGCTGGCATGTGATAGGTGCTGAATGATGACTCCTTCTCATCACCCACTGCAATTTCTGTCCTCTGGTTATCAGTCACTCTTTAATTAAAGTAAAGGGACTAAAGGCGATTGCTAAAGGATCTTCGATCACTGTCAGTCAGTGAGTTTAGAGATCTCACTTATTTCCTGGCTCAGCTTTTCTTCATCTGGCTAGTCCCTCCATCTAGCCCATGAATCCCATTTCATTCCAGTTTAACTTGCATAATAGGTGCTCTGTATCAGACACACCAGCCTAGGGTTATTATAGTTGATGACTCCTAGGGTCATTATAGTTGATTTATATGTTTTAAATACAACAATTGTATGGCTAGGCTTTGAAAATAAGCTAATAAAATATGAAATTCTTGTCCCTGGCACCAGGCTGACACAGATTTCTAGAGACTTCTATCACCTCTGTTAGTCTCAGAACTTGGGTATGAAAGATTCTGGTGTCAGATCTCAAGAAGTGATTATAAATACATATAACAGCTAGTAAGGTAAAATGATAAGATGTTTCATTCTTTTAATCTCTAGAACACTATGAATTATTTAGTGACTTTCTGAATAAAGAAAATTCCCAAGAATTCCAAGTTGCTTTACTGTAATAAAGAGAGCCCTAAACTCAAATCGGAAGACCTAGGTATGAATACTGCCTCCCACTTTCTAGCTATGTAGACTTGGGTAAGTTAACTTTCTGAACTTTAATACACTCATTATAAAGTACAGAAAATAATCGATCCCTGCATGGACTAGAAGAGTTGATATATGTAAAATGACATGTAAAGTCTAAACCACAAAAGTTAGCATTATTATAAAATATCTTTTTCTTTTTGTTCACAGTAACACCATTATTACTATTGTATTTTTAAAATTTTCATTATGCAATATCATACGATGGATTTCTTAATATGTCACTGTTTTTCAAAAGTGCTATAAAATCCAAGGAAATCATAGTTGCCCAAAGAAAATTGACAATAATCATTGAGGCAATAACTAAATTAAATAGGTAAAAGGGAGGACAAAAAAGTAAGTTTATTTCTTATCTTTTTCAGCCATCTATTATTAAGAAGGTGGTGCCCAAGGTTTTAGGTTTGGAAGTTCTCTTTCCTCACATTTGCAAGGGTATCTTGAGTTGATTTTGAGCATGAAATTATTTCATTGTCATTATACCTAAACACAGAGCTGATATTTAGCTGATGGCCACCGATACTGCTGTTTTGAATATTGTAATATTGAAATCCAACTACATTCTGCAGTCTCAAGGCGCTCCTATCACCCCTACCTTAGCCTCCGCCAAGGGTGCTCTTCTCCAACCCTCCATAGCCCAGGCCCTAAATGGGTCAACTAGAACAGCTGAGGGCCTCCAAGAACTCGCTTGAGCGGTAAAGGCTTCTCTTCTGATTAATTGATGCCCTGCGGGACTGATTGGTAACCACTTTGAACATCACTTTTATCTAAGTTCTATGTTGAAGGTTGAGTAGCTCCATTACTACCAGAAGGTAATATCCTTCCGTCTGAGAGAAGTGCTAGATGGAGAGACTATGAGCAGCACTTCCCCTTTGGATACCTTGGGGGCATTAATCTTAAAGATTTAATGCGATTCTGAAATTGATTTAAACTCTGGAGTTCTTAAGTAGGTTTGAGTCTCCAGAATTTAGACAAGATAATTGTGTGAGTGCAAGTGTGTAATATATGTATATATTGTGTGTATATATACTACACAGAATAAGCATAGTGTGTATATTGTATATATATAGTGTGTTTATAATGTGTGTATATATAATATAATATAATGTATTACATATATTATAAACATCATTTTAAGAGATCCCCAGAGGTCAGTGACTCCAAAAAAATCTAAGTCATTATATTAGACTCTTTCTGAAGTGATAAATTATTAAGTTTATAGAGGAGAGACACAGGAGTAGATGTGTAAAAATGCAAACTATACTAACAGGAAGTACAGTTGTCAACATTTTAATAGAAATACCTTTAACAAGACTTCAATGATTTAAAAAGAATTGAAAATAAGTTTGGTCTAGTCTGCAGCTGGACATATGCACACGTCCAACAGAAACAAATGGGTCTCTATGGAGTTACCCAGACTTGCAAGTATATTTATTAAAGCGTCTCTAGTAAAGTGAGGAAATGAAATTTACTCTTTGACACCTTTATCTAGAAGAAAATAGAGCTCCACTTGCTGGCTTCCTGCTCCCTATTCAGTTCAGGTAAAGTTATATTGCAACAGAGAACATGTTAGAGGCGACCAAGTTCTTCCTGGTGATAAAGTCAGTTTTTCAAGCAGCATTTTTGAATTTGGGAATTAATGATAATAATGTTAATAGTAACAGCTAATTTTACAACTACTACTTATTAAGGATTTACGGTATACCAGGCCCTATACAAAGTCCTTTTTTTATGTTGTTTTCTTTAATCTTCATAACAACCAATGAGATGAATATTACTATGTCCTATATATAAATGAGAAACTGAGTTTCAGAAAAACTAACTTTAATGAATTTACAAGGCTGGTAAATAGCAGAGCCAGGAATTCAATGTAATTAAGTCTGTCTACCTCAATATTTCAACTGATCTGGTAATTTTCTGAATCACTTTTAGGGGATATTACATACTATTTATCTGTTTGTTACCTATGCCTGTCTCATCTGGGTTATCCAACAATTCCACTCAAAAAAATAATAATAATCACAAGTGGATAGGAAGCAATGACTGCCTACCTCTTCATGGAATTTTTGTACGATTCCTTTTCACACATACATTTGGAAAATTTTTATGTGCAGTAATCATGATGTTGATAATTATTTTTTTTCTTTTATGGGCTACTTCCAACTTTCCAAGATTAAGCTCTTACCTTTTGTTAATTTAAGCCCAATATAATATCTCATTTTCATATATTATTACAGCTACTACTATATGCTCTCTTCACTAGCTCTTAGAAATATTGCTAGATTTCAACTAAATATATATAAATACATTCAACTAAATATAAGTAATCGTAGGGTTTCATTAGTGAAGCTTACCTCTTAGACATAATATTTCTTTTCCGTAAGGACAGTTAATCTTCCAATTCCACACAAGGCAATTAACTATTGGCTCCATTTTTCCTCCTATGATTATTATTTAGCTGGTTGTTGCTGGGTGTGGGTTGGGGTGATGGAGAGGTGTGTGTGGCGGGGGGGAAGTTCATGGAGGGCAGGAAATGGCAAGTGACCCCTCCTCAGGAAATGGGGAGCTAAGGACTAGGTCCTGGAGTCTCTAGAATTCTCCAGGCCCAATTTCCTTGGGGTGAAGCTGGTGAGACTGGTACCAGAATCTCTGCTGCTCTCTGGAAGACCCACCAATCACTGGGCCTACAATCCCTTATGACATTTAAGTGGAACAGAAAATTGCCACCAGGTGGTGCCAAACCACAATTTAGAGTTGGATTTCATCGCATACCTGAAACTGCCCCCTCCTCTTACCTCTGCCCCCAGCTGGAAATAGCCAAATTTTTATTACGTACTGTAGAAAATACAGAGATTTGGAGTTGGACTGACCTGGATCGTTTCCTCTTATTCCCAAGGTTCTTGTAAAGTCTAAGATGACATGGTAAAGCCAGTGTAAATGGGCAGGAAGCACAGCACCCAGCATTTTGCTAGGCACTCTGTTATTTGGTACCTACCTAGAAAGAACTGACTTGACCTGCAATTTCTTCCTTAAATATTGAATTACTTTTGCCATTACTATTCTCACTTTATTAAAAGCAGAGTGATCTTTCCTCACTTAAAAATGAACCCAACAGAATAAGCCTGCTTCCAGAATGAGAATTTCATCTTTAAATAATTGAACCACATTTTCTCTTCAACTGATCCCCTGGCTTCAACAAAGCACCCAGTTAGGGCCTGGTGTGAACTGCTGAAAAGCGAATGTCATATTCCAGAGTTGTCTGGAGATGGGAATGGCATTCTCTGTGGAGGATCAGAGCTTTGCTGGCAGCTTTACAAGAATCCGTCAGAAGAGGAAAAGCAACACTGAGCAATAGCCCAAGAGAGACTTGGGACCTGAAGAGGTGCCTTAACCAAGCAGAAGGAGCAGAGAAGTAAAAGACTCTTAGAAGTTGGTAACAAGACAGTTGGGGCGTAGACAATGCGGGACAGCCTGGCACAACCTAGATGGGCAGGAGTATCTGATTTGGTCTACGAATTTTGGTGATAAGGTCCAGGATGGAGGATGAATAAATATAGGAAATATGGCTGAAATTCTGGTATGTTACTAAAAGAAGCCAAGCCTGTATGTGAGAGCAGCAGTGAGGCGATTCATTAGATGTAAAGAGCCTCAAGCTCTGAACCCACAGATTGGAGTCTGTTTCTAGGCCCAGAGGTACCTCCGATTTGGAGGGAGGCCTCAGGTGACTCTCTAGACCTCTCCGCACCTCTGTTTCTCACAGGGGTCTCTAATGGAACTTCTAAATAAGACGTCTTACAATATGGTTTTATGCATGGAAAAAAACGAATGTGTATAATCTTTATGTAGGGATTGGTGCAGTTTCACACGCCATATAATGAGGGAGAAGGGTGAGCTTTTCCATATATGCAACTGAGAGAATCTGGAGTCATGCCCTGAGGAAATGGCCAGTGATCTGAAGGGTTAGGAAAGGTATCAGAGAAACAGTAATTGCTATGGCCAATCTTCTAGTAATTTTTCATTTCTTCTCTTCTTTCTGAAAAAGAACACAGGAAACATCACAAGAGCTACAGATGTGGGATAAAACTGGTCCCATATCCTTTAAATGGTTTCTTATTGAATTCAGAAACACCTTAATCATTCAACTCCATGATTCCACAGTACATCAGTTTGATGTTCCTATGTATTTCTAAAGAAGATTAGGAGTGCAATGCTTTGTTCTTTCTTTCTTTTTTTTTTTAATTCAGCAGAATTTTATTCTTCAGAGCAGCTCAGCAGGCTTTCTGAAGCTAGTTAAACCAAATTCTCCCCAGGATTTAAATTACCAGGAAAAAAAGAAAGACGTGATGATTTCAGAAACAGATTTTAAGGCCTATAAAAGAAGCTAAATTTGAAATTCAGGGTTAGGAGAGAACATTTTTGTAAAAGATGCCTAGGGTTTTCTTGTACTATTAGGGGAAGCATTTCCTAACCCCATCTTCTAATCACTAACCATCAGGTCTGAGATTTTACTTTGCTTTAAAGCTATTCAAGCCATCCTGGCTCCAAACCTTTAGGACTGCTCTCACATCTAACATGGCATGTGAAGTCTTGTTTCTCTCTGTTCTAAGCTAGGTCTTACAATGCTTAGTAGCTAGATGGCTTCATCCTTGTCATCTTATTCTCTTCATAGTTAACTAAGCAATGTGTTATGCTGGGAAATAATAATCCGGGAATAAGAATAAGTTAGCATAGAATCGATACAAACCTTAACTTTAAGAAGGTAAAATGCCTCCCCTCCCCTCTTTTATAGGCCAATTACTCCCATTTATATTTATAGAATGTACTTTGGGAGGATATTAAAAAATGAAACATAAAATTGTTTTTCCTATTAATAATCTAAGACAGATCTGCTAGAAGCTTAAAAATAACTTTATAGAGATTCTAAATCCACAGCCATAATTATTTTTAAAAGCTTAAAGTTATTTTTAAAATTATCATAATTTGATTAATTCTGAAATAAAATGGCAAAGCTTAATGCAAAGGTAAATTACGTTGAATTCAGTTCAGCATCTGCTCAGTTCTTATATGTAGCTGCCTAATAGTCAAGGGTTCTGAATAACTCTTTTACTAGACTGTTTTAATGGTCCAGGTCTATTTTTCTGGACCTGGCATTATTTTATTTATTCATAAATCCTGAACAAGTATAAATGTAGCAGAAATATTGTCAATGAGTAAAATATTGAGTTTATCAGAACATTTGAATACCCCAAAGTGAATAAAACATTCATGGTTTTAGGCATTTTTATATCTGCTCATATTCTGTTAGCTAATTCAGCTTGATGGTCTTTTAGAGGCAAATGTGCTCATCACGTTGATGGATTAAAAATTCACCATGCCATTTAGATTTTCAAAGATGCGAGAAAATTTTGAATTATAGTTTCTTCGGAATGTTAAGAAGCCATCAATCCATGTGGATTCTGAAGGATAGAAAATTTGGAATTTTTCTAAAACGTTTTCATTTACATTTTAAGGAAGATCTTCAAAGACAATGACACATATACAACATTGATTTTTTTTTGACTTGTGAAAGAAATAGATGTTTAGTGAAGAAAATGTGTATAAACCAGAAAAGTAATAAGATGAAAATAAGACAGTTTATTTACTCTTTTTATAAAATTTGTTTTTAAATATAAACTATGTGTGTTAGACCATGTGTGTACATACTGTAAATTTAAGCAAGGTGGAAATAGTGGAAGTCTTCGAGGAGCTAATTGTCTCTTGGATATGTGAACTAACAATTTCAATAAAGTGTGCAATGGTGGTATGATGGATGAAGTGTGGGGTGAGCTTGACAAGGCAGAATTTACTGGGGTAGTAGTGAGATCTAACTGGACACCTGAAGAGTGAGTATGAATTCTTTAAGTGAAAAAGTGGTGAGAGAAATTAGAGAGAGAAGAGAGATCATGACAAAATTGGGGAATTTGAAGATGACCAGTTGATCAGAGTTAACATTCTTGACATTCTTGCATATATCATTCTTCTCTTAAAAGATATCTTGAAATATATTTTAACCCACTTGATTCATTTAGTTATAAATAGTGTTTATAATCCATATCATTGAAATTCTTCTATATAATGTTCAATGGCAGCACAATTATCTATGTAATTATATCTCTTAATTATACAGTCCTCTCTCATTGAAGATATTGTACCCATTTTTTCTCTATTATAGAAAAGAACATTTTAATAGACATTTTATACATATTTCTATTTCCTTAGCATCAGTTATACCATGTGTTTCAAATAAAAAGCCACATCTCCAATGAAACACTAACCAACAGGAATTAGTGTCCTTTGAGGCTCTTTATTGAGAAGCATTTCTTGAAAAGTCTCACATGTGGGATAGACCAGTGTCCTCAGCAGGCATAAACTGACTTGACGTCAAATGCTAAGACTCTAGCATTTGAATATTATGGTCCATTCCCTCAGGAAAGCTTGCTCAATAGTTCAGCAGTTTCTGTCTGTATTCAAAAAAATATTCTGAGTTGGAACTTTAGGGAAAGTTTGAAGTAATTTTAGTCTCTGATCACACTTTTCTTTTAAATAAAGATTTCAGCGACATTTGCAAAAAGCAGAAATATTGACTCCATGAAAAATTCCAGTAGTTTGCTCTAATACAATGCATTGATGGTCACCTCTGCAACCAGAGACATAGAACATTGTTTTGAACTTGAAATAGTTCATTGCAATAACTTGAAATGGTTCATTGCATAAAGTGCCTTCACAAAAGAAAGTAAATAAATAAGCAAATAAAGAAGTCAGCTACAACATTGCATACCTCAGATTTTTAAAAGAGAAAAAGAAAAGAGCAAGCACTGAGTTGAAATTCAGAAGACCAAGTGTGGGTCTTCAAACCTTCCCAGATTGTAAATTCCTTGAGGTCAGGGAGCATGACCTGTCATCTCTGCATTCCTCTACTACCTATGATAGTGCCTAGCAAATGGCACTAAGTACAATCAAATTGAATGAATGAATAAGTGAATAGATAGAAAGAAAGAACTTTTCTCCAAAATGAAGACACAGATGGAAATAACATTGAAATGCTGCACTCTAAAGATCTATTATAGCAAACCTTAATGATGAGCACCAGGTACTTGAAAAAGAACTGGTGAAAGCCATGAAAAGAAAAGTGAACGGAAAAGAAATCATAGACTTAAAAGGAGTCTTAGAATAAAGATTTGGTGATAGACATTTTACAAACCAAGGCCGCGTGGGATGTCTTCAATTTATATTTTTAAATGTGAGCAGATGGGCTGAGCATTCTTGTAGAAAGGAGATGTGTGTGTCTATGTGATGAAAATGTAGTTCATGAAGGCTGTTCCTTTGCAGGTGGGAATAATAAGAGCTTACTCACTTTGCAATGATAAGAGAGCTAAAATCAAATCCCAGAAATGTTTCACATATGGTGACCCAGTTCTTATTTTCTTATTAATTGTCTGGAGAGTTGTTTTTTCTTTACATTTGACAATTTGAGTGAAAAATGTAGTATTTTGAAAAGTAATTTGAATGTCAAGCATATAAAGATTAGACATACCATAGTAGAACTATATCTGTTGTGTGGCTTTACCAATCCTGGATGTTATGGGAGTTAAGGGGGCAGGGGGCGAAAAGTGAAGACATACTCCTGCTTATAGATTAACTTTGAGACGCAAAACTACTGCAGCTTCAGAAATGAGAAATTGATAAATAAGCGTCTCCTATGTGCACAGGTGTGCACATTGTTGTTTTCCCTTGAAAGACAGTAGAGGGTTAAGAATGCAGAGTCTGGAGCCAACAGGCTTGAGTTCAAATCCTTGTTCTGCTACTTCCTAGCTGTGTGACCTTGGCCAAATCACTTAATTTTCCTGTGCTTCAGTTCCCTCACTAATAAAATGGAGGTGGGAGGGGTGTTGGGGGAAAGGAAGGAGAATAATAGTGCCTATTGGCAGATTGGCAGGAATGTTTGAGAGGGTTAAATTAGTTAATATATAGTGTTTGCAGCAGTTCCTGGCATATTGTGATTACTATATAAACATAGTGATTGCCATTGTTATTACTTACTTGGTATTATTCTGATATAATAATACAAGTAACTAGAGCCTGAATTTCTTTTTCAGATAAACATATCCAAAGAATATTTTTATTGTCATAGAGAACGTGATTATCTTTCATGAGGCGACTGCACAATGTTGCTATTTTCAAATACCTTTCCTCATTCCCGCTCCCCCATTAACCCCCTTTACCAGATCTTGCTATCTGACTGTACATTTCTTTAGAATCAGATACTTACTATGATAGAAAATGACTTTAAAAAAAACTTAAAATATTCTTTGGGGGCTTCACCTAATTATCCCATATTAACATTTTAAGATTTATTGGATAACTCATGTTTATTCAACCTGTGAACCACAATTCAATTCAGGTATTTGCCATTTGCTAGTGTTGTGCATGTCACTGCCAGGTTAGAAGATGAATAAAACAGTTGTTATTAGAGAGATTAAAATCCAGTGGGATTCAGACATGCATAAATATGATAGATTATTTTATAAACTTTGATCACTTCACTCATATCCCCTTTGTCTTAATCCATCTCCATTTAAAATCTTCCTTTTTAAATGATTTACTCTATGCCATATAACAAAGTTCCCCTTCCTTTGTTCTCTGTCTCAGCTTTTTTCTAACTTCCTTCCAGCTCCCTCCCTCTGACACTGCCACAATGCACACAGTATTCTAGGTAAATCTAGAAAGGTCATGTTTTCCCTTTGTTACCAATAACCTTTCTGAGAATTTACTTCTAGAATTGAATCCGTTAGTACAGTGGGCCACATGTTAGGAAAGCATGCACAAGGACTGTCAGAACTATCTGTTCATTTAAAAAAGTTATTTTCTTGTACTGAAAGCAATATATGTTCATAGTTTAAAAGTAGGAAAGTATAAAACAGAATAAAGAAACAAAAAGTATTTATAGTTTCAACACTGAAAAGAACATATTTTGATATTTGTTCATTTAGTTTTCTCTCCTCCTCTGTCACCTAACAGATTTGGCACTAAACTGTTGTTCTTCTATGCTTTCAAACACAATATTATTAAAAGATGGGCACTTTCCCCAAGTCATTAAGTATTCTTAAAGGATTCATCTGGTGGATCGAATTATGATTTATTTGAGATTCACTTAATCACTCTCTTTTCATAAGCAGAGGCCATAGTATTCAAATAATACATGAACCTGATTTCCCCTCAATACCCTTATAAAACATTACTCTTTACTTTGAGTCACACGATACTTCCTTATTTTGTCTTTTTAAATTTCTTTCTTCTAAAACACTTGAGTGTTAGGGAAAATGTACAAGATTTAAGGTTAGCTCTTCTCATACTGTCTTGTGTGGTATTTGACAAGTCATTTCCTCTGATTTACCTTCAGCTCTCTCATCCGAAGATGGGGTAACATTCTTTTCTTTAGTTACAACACAGTGGCCGTGCAGATGAAATGTGATGGTGAATGCAAATAGTTCTACAAATTATAAAACCAGAGATTCTTCTCACCCTGTGCTTGACTTTTCTAATGCAAAAGATACGTCGATTCTTTTCATTTATTTATTTTCTTAGCAGAGAAAATAAGGTGCTGGGAAAAAAAGCATTATTCAACTACCTGACCTCCCAAAGGATTTATTAATGTTTTACCTCAACTCACCCCTTTTTCACAGTGACCTAATTTATCTGACTATTTAAAACGAAGGTTACTTGGATGGTGAAAGTACAGTTCTCAAATGTCCATTATGAAGAGCAAATACCAATTACCTTTCTGATCCATATCATAGAATAACTTTACAATAATAACAGTAATATTGACATAATAATTACCATGTATTAAGTATCTACAAAGTGACAGCTAGATGCTTCATATATCAATTTAAATCTTCTCAACAACACTACAAGTCATATATTGAAGTGAAAAGTCTATCATTAGGCCAAAATCACTTAGAAAAGAGATCCAGAGTAGATCTTAAATATATCAGTCTTAATTAAGGGGGGAAAAAAAAAAAGCTAGGCTTAAGAGGCAAACCTAATGGCTAATAGAACTAAACAAGACAAAGGAAAACAGACTCCAGCATGGGTGCCCTCCAGTGGGAGGCAGAGAATAAGAGACTTCCCACCCCATTTCCCACTGCACTGTGGGTATTGACTCAGTGAATGTCCTGCATTCCAAACCTGACAGCACCAGGACAGTGCCAATGCCTTGATCGCTTTTTTCTTAATGTTTTACAGCTTTACTAAAGTATAATTGAAATTGAAGTGGTGTGGAATCGAAGTGTACAATTTGATAAGTTTTGATATGAAATCATCACCACAATAAAATTAACGAATACAACAACCATACCCTCTTTCCTCCTTGAACTCCTTCCCCTCTTTGCCTCCTCCCCATCCCTAGGCAATCACTGTCTACTTCCTGTCGTTATTGATTCATTTGCCTTTGATAGAATTTTATGTAAATGGAATCACATAGTAGGTACTCTTTTTGTCTAGCTTATTTCACTCAGTATAATTATTTTGAAAATGTAAGCATGTTGTATGTATTCACTGTTTTTATTGCTCAGTAGTATTCTACTCTGTGGATATGCCAGTTTGTTTATCCATTCATCTGTTGATGGATGTTTAAATTATTCACTGTTGCATAACAGATTATCCCAAAACTTAGTGGCTTAAAATAATCATTTATTATCTCACATTTTCTGTGGGCCAGAAATTTGGGAGTGGTTTAGCTGGGTGGTTTTGGCTTAGGGTCTCTTGTGAGATTGCTGTCAAGATGTTGGCCAGGTCTGCAGTCATCTGAAGGCCTAGAGGAATCACTTCCAAAATGGCTTATCTACTGTCCCAAGTAATATGACTTCCACCACTATGTATTCATATTTGTGTGCTATGTATAAATGTGTGTTGCTGAAGCAGGTCGAGCTCTGATTATAGACATCCTTATATTACAGGCCAAGCAATTCGAACATTTGCCCCTTTTCTTCTCTCATCCCCCACATCAAGCTATGGAGAATCAGTGCAGGCATTTGAATGGGGACTGTTATGATAACCTGTCTGGTTTTAATGACAAGAGGTGGCACATTTTTTAGTGGAATAAGCATCAAAATGGGCAGTGCTGGTCAGAGAGGTTTAGGGTTTTATTTTCTTAGTTTTATCCTTGAAGCAAAAGTTTCTATAGAAAAGGATCAGAGTCATAAATTTTCTTGAGGCTTCCAATTATACTATTTTTTTTTTTTTTTTTAATTCTTGAATCTTAAGGACATGCTGAGAGTCCAGGCTTTGCTATCTATCTATTAGGCTTTCCAGATCTGGGAATGATTGCTGTGTGGTCCAGACATGTCATTTTATTCTCTCTGAGTCTTGGTTTCCCCATGTCCAAAATAAACAATATCGATCAGCTAACTTCTGCACTCCTTTTGAGTTTTAGGATTATGTCTGGGGAGAAGTAGGTAAAACTATGAATTGCAGAGGAGTTACCAAAGTACAAGAGTCCCATATGTCTAACTGAGATGTGTGACCCTTTCCCAAAGCAGAATGATGGAGCCACTAGTTTTATGGCTCAGTGGTAATGTTTAATCTGCATGGCCAGACTTTCCCTCACTCCTATGATCCTCCATTAGGATGTAGCTGGACAAGAGCCCTCGCTTCAGGTACACCTTCGGCTGGAGAGGCTGGGAAAGGAGGGAAGTGGGTTAAACCTGTCATGTACTTAACTTGTTATGTTCCTAACAGAAATGAGAACTAAGTGACATTTACTAAATATGTAAGTAGGAGGACATAATTCGATGGCAGTGCTGATCTTATTAAATTGAGACCCTTTAAAATGTCTTCTTGCCCTGTTTATTTTGTATATCTTCACAAAGATCAATTTTATTAAGTTTTATTTTCTCAAGTGTGTATTGTAAAAGTAAATAGGTATTGTATTAAAAATCAGGTTCTTCAGAGAAACAAAACCAACAGAATGTAAAAATAAATAAACAAATAAATAAATGAGGGGGAGGGGAGAGAGAGAGAGAGAGAGAGAGAGAAAGAGAGTGTGTGAGAGAGAAACTTATCAGATGGAATTGACTCGTGATTATTAAGACCAACAAATCCAAATCACAGAGCCAATGTCCCAGTCCAAAGGCTGGTAGCTGTTCTAGAACAAGAAAGAGCTGATGTTTCAGTTTTAAGGCTGGCAAGAGAATTCTCTCTGCTTGGCAGAGGGTAAGCTCTTTGTTCTATATAGGCCTTCAATTGATTGGGTGATGCCCACCCCCAATATTTTTTACTCACTATACTAATTAAAATGTTAATCTCATCCAAAACTATCTTTCAGAAACACCCAGAATAATGATTGACCAAAGATCTGTGGCTCAGTCAAGGTTTTACATAAAATTAACCATCACAGGTATATAGACTATGGTTTTCTTGTTTGTTTCTTTTAAACTACACAAGGCACCACCACTTCCCCCCAACCCCCCCGCCCTCTCCTTTGCAAGATTCTTTTTAAGGCCAGTCCAGGGGTATGGTGCATAAACATTTGAGAACAAGAAACCTTATCCTAAAAGAAAGGATATCCAAATTACCTTATCCAAATTACCTTTTTGCCTCTGACCACTTAATGCAGAATAGGACTCTGGTACAGATCTTTCTTCATCACTTCAGATGTTGGCTGGTCCAGGTATCAAAAACACCTCTTCTAAATGCTATTCCTTTGTTCCTAGAGCTAGACATCATTATTCTTCATCTCTTTCTCTCTTCCTTCTCATATTCATTAAGTATCTATTCTATATAAAATAATAAAACTCTAAGGATGACCATAAAATGATCCCTATTTTTTCTGTTGGCTTTTTAAATGTTCTATAAGGTGACATTTTGATGTCATGGAGTGCCCCTGCATTTTTATTTTATATTAAAAGAACACAATTGTGAATTGTTGTAAATGGGCCACTGTGCTTTTATAGCTCTTAATAACATAGTCTAGTAGAGAATTTCTAAAATAATCTAAGAGGCCAATTTGTAGCATTATGTTACTGTGTGTGTAGACATACTGAGTGGTGTTCATTGGTGTATAATTTTAGCTAAGTATCCTTGTGTTTAAATAAAAGAGTAAACATAACATATACGCCAACTTTGCTCCCCTTCGGGTTTTGTGGGCCATTATAAAACTTAGTGCTCTTATATGGTGCATTTTCCTTTATAATATCCTTTTGAGGAGTTTTTGC
>NW_011888795.1:2938927-2941874 GCF_000151845.1 Pteropus vampyrus
GATCAGCTAACTTCTGCACTCCTTTTGAGTTTTAGGATTATGTCTGGGGAGAAGTAGGTAAAACTATGAATTGCAGAGGAGTTACCAAAGTACAAGAGTCCCATATGTCTAACTGAGATGTGTGACCCTTTCCCAAAGCAGAATGATGGAGCCACTAGTTTTATGGCTCAGTGGTAATGTTTAATCTGCATGGCCAGACTTTCCCTCACTCCTATGATCCTCCATTAGGATGTAGCTGGACAAGAGCCCTCGCTTCAGGTACACCTTCGGCTGGAGAGGCTGGGAAAGGAGGGAAGTGGGTTAAACCTGTCATGTACTTAACTTGTTATGTTCCTAACAGAAATGAGAACTAAGTGACATTTACTAAATATGTAAGTAGGAGGACATAATTCGATGGCAGTGCTGATCTTATTAAATTGAGACCCTTTAAAATGTCTTCTTGCCCTGTTTATTTTGTATATCTTCACAAAGATCAATTTTATTAAGTTTTATTTTCTCAAGTGTGTATTGTAAAAGTAAATAGGTATTGTATTAAAAATCAGGTTCTTCAGAGAAACAAAACCAACAGAATGTAAAAATAAATAAACAAATAAATAAATGAGGGGGAGGGGAGAGAGAGAGAGAGAGAGAGAGAGAAAGAGAGTGTGTGAGAGAGAAACTTATCAGATGGAATTGACTCGTGATTATTAAGACCAACAAATCCAAATCACAGAGCCAATGTCCCAGTCCAAAGGCTGGTAGCTGTTCTAGAACAAGAAAGAGCTGATGTTTCAGTTTTAAGGCTGGCAAGAGAATTCTCTCTGCTTGGCAGAGGGTAAGCTCTTTGTTCTATATAGGCCTTCAATTGATTGGGTGATGCCCACCCCCAATATTTTTTACTCACTATACTAATTAAAATGTTAATCTCATCCAAAACTATCTTTCAGAAACACCCAGAATAATGATTGACCAAAGATCTGTGGCTCAGTCAAGGTTTTACATAAAATTAACCATCACAGGTATATAGACTATGGTTTTCTTGTTTGTTTCTTTTAAACTACACAAGGCACCACCACTTCCCCCCAACCCCCCCGCCCTCTCCTTTGCAAGATTCTTTTTAAGGCCAGTCCAGGGGTATGGTGCATAAACATTTGAGAACAAGAAACCTTATCCTAAAAGAAAGGATATCCAAATTACCTTATCCAAATTACCTTTTTGCCTCTGACCACTTAATGCAGAATAGGACTCTGGTACAGATCTTTCTTCATCACTTCAGATGTTGGCTGGTCCAGGTATCAAAAACACCTCTTCTAAATGCTATTCCTTTGTTCCTAGAGCTAGACATCATTATTCTTCATCTCTTTCTCTCTTCCTTCTCATATTCATTAAGTATCTATTCTATATAAAATAATAAAACTCTAAGGATGACCATAAAATGATCCCTATTTTTTCTGTTGGCTTTTTAAATGTTCTATAAGGTGACATTTTGATGTCATGGAGTGCCCCTGCATTTTTATTTTATATTAAAAGAACACAATTGTGAATTGTTGTAAATGGGCCACTGTGCTTTTATAGCTCTTAATAACATAGTCTAGTAGAGAATTTCTAAAATAATCTAAGAGGCCAATTTGTAGCATTATGTTACTGTGTGTGTAGACATACTGAGTGGTGTTCATTGGTGTATAATTTTAGCTAAGTATCCTTGTGTTTAAATAAAAGAGTAAACATAACATATACGCCAACTTTGCTCCCCTTCGGGTTTTGTGGGCCATTATAAAACTTAGTGCTCTTATATGGTGCATTTTCCTTTATAATATCCTTTTGAGGAGTTTTTGCAGTCATTATTCTCTCCTAAATCACCTGCTATCTCATCAGCATCATTAAACAATACAAAGTACTTGGAGATCGAGTCTGTGTATGATGATGGTAGATTTTTTTCCCCTGCTACAAGAGTTTCCCAAATGGCCTCTGGAAGATCAACTGGGTATTCAGGGAAGAAAATCTAAGTGTTGAAGACCAAGAATCATTTAGAGAACATTGTCAGTTATATGATCTGGGAGAATGGAAAAATGAAAAAAGCTCATTTTCTGCAATTAAAAAAAAACAAAACTCTTTCAAGAAGAAACAAACATCAAAGAAGAAGAAAAATAAGAGTTATAATTATTAAGAAATTCATCTAGGACCTGGATTTTAAAGGTGAGGATGCATGATGAATCTGTTTCCTAACTCATCCTCATTATTATTTATTTGTTTGTTCGCTTATCATACACTAGGCACTGTGAATAAGTCGGAGATGTATAAAGGAGATTGCTAAGACTGATCTATTACAACAGAATGTGAAGAAAACAGTGCTAGAGACCACAGGGGTAGAGAGAGAGTTCTTAGGAGGGGAGAAGGCTCCTGGCAGGAGGCACTCAGGGCAGACTTCTGGGAGGCCGGGCACTGCGAGATCAGGATAGACCGAACATCCAGATTGCTACCGAGGCTGCTCTTGAAGGTGGTGACTTGGTCTGGGGTGGAAAAAGAAGCTACTAGTGTTGCTTTAATGGTGAAGACATTCAGCAACGTGCAGAAGCTAAATTCTTGCCCTGGTGGAACAACGTCGGAGCAGGGGGCCGATTCGGAGGCAGAATCTGAATGAGACAGATTTCTTTTAATAAGACCCCGAGAACCCTATTAAGTTGTCTGTCTTCCCGTAAGATGGATGGGTACTGAAAGCTCTCGCCGCCTTGGCTGCAAGTCCCGAGCGCCGGACCCTGCCTGTTGATGCTGCTCGGCTCGCGTGCTCGGCCTCTCAGCTGGCAGCGATCCCGGACCTGCATGAGTCAGTTTTGCGCTGAACCTCGGCATAATGGAGGAAGGTGCTATTTTGGGATAACAGGCATATGATCAGCTCTTTTTTTGGGCAGATTTCACAGGCCACGATGTTTGCAGAAAGAGTGACTTTCCGAATGCCTCCTTTTCTGCT
>NW_011888795.1:2943044-2949450 GCF_000151845.1 Pteropus vampyrus
CGTGCTCGGCCTCTCAGCTGGCAGCGATCCCGGACCTGCATGAGTCAGTTTTGCGCTGAACCTCGGCATAATGGAGGAAGGTGCTATTTTGGGATAACAGGCATATGATCAGCTCTTTTTTTGGGCAGATTTCACAGGCCACGATGTTTGCAGAAAGAGTGACTTTCCGAATGCCTCCTTTTCTGCTAGAGCACAGGAAACAATTTCATGAAGTCGTTGTTGCCTCTCAAGCAGAAAGAGTTTCACATTTGACACTGACAGTCCATTAATTGTGTTAACAACAGTAATAGCTTCAGAGCAGTTTAAAGGAAGATGTTCGTGTGTGGTTAATGAGCGACATTCCCTTCTGACAATGGTAGGAATGAAAGCGGAGAGTAATTTGGAAGGTGTGGGGAAGCTGTGAAGCATCAGAAGGTTAATGGAATCATGGAACCTTAAATGAATAGAATTTCTGTCAGCTCCCCTCCCCTCTCTGTTGCGACGTCATTTGCTTTCCTAGCTTTCCTCAGAGGCATGCCAAAATGTGAGCTTCCAGTTTAGAATAGTTATTAAGAAGAGATGTGCTTAAGATTACAATTTTACTTTCTTTTTCTTAGAAATGTTACTTACAGAAAACGTATATTGTTTTGGTAATAAGGCAAAACTAATAAAAATATTTTATAAAAAGATAAAAGTGATGTTGGGGTGGTGTGTGTGTGTGTGTGTGTGTGTGTGTGTGTGCGCGTGCGTTCGTGCATGCGTGTGTTGATTTCTAGGACTGCGAAGTTTGGGGACTTGCATCCTACTCTCTGTAGACGATATGAATGCTATGAATATAGTGGATCTTAATCTTATATTTCTAGGTGGCTAACACTCTGGTGGGTCTCTGTTTCAGACACTTAGCCAGTTATACTTGGGAAATCTTTTGGACTCAGTTTCGAGTTAGGCCGAAACATCGGAGGTGACTCTGAGGAAGTCCCAACCTTCAAAGACATTTTAAATCTCTATTACACAGAGCTTGACCCAGCCTTCACTGTCGTCCCCACTCCACCCCACTCCCCATCTCTCTCCTGGCAATTTCATCAGTCATATGATTTGGACTATCACTTTTGCATAATTTTTATCCAAATATTTATAATTAAAACTTTTTTTTTGATAAATTTAAGATACATATGCTTACTGGTCTGCTTGGGCTCTCTACCTGCATATTCACAGGCAATGCAAATTCAGCAATTAAATTTGAACCACCTATGTCTCTGTCCCCACTGAAAACAAAAACAAATAAATACACCCAACGTGATGCTTATCTGACATCCCTGTCTAGGTAAATGGCACCTTGCACTCCTAGTTGCCCAAGCCAGGACGTATTCCGTCTCTCTTTCTTTCTTTCTTTCTTTTTCATTATCCTTTATTAAAATCTGTGTATTCTGATTCTTAGTTATCTCTAGACCTGCTGTCTCCTCACAACCCTTAGTCTAGGCACTGCTCAATTTAGGGCCTTATCATTTCTCTTCTGAAAACTTTTGTAGTTCTACGGGTCTCACATCCTCAGTCTTATCCCTCACCAGTAATTGTTTCCACACACATCTTTCTAAGTTACAAATATGATTTATATTCCCCCTGTTACAACCTTCTAATAACTCTCTATTATCTGTGGGATAAAGTCCAAATTCATTTGCATGGTACACATAGTTCTCAGTAAAGAAAAATGTGGGGTCTAGAGCCACACAGATCTGAATTCAAATCCTGATTCTGCCATTTACCAGCTGTGTGACCTTGAGTAACTTCTCTGTATCTCGATTTCCTCATATGTGAAATGAGACTAATAATGGTAGCTACTTATGGTGAGTCTTACTTCTGTTCCCCAATACCTGCTTCTCCTCTAATTCCAGATATTACATTTCTCTCTCCTTTCAAGTTAGCTGTGCCCAAATAACCTGCTATAAGCAGAACCAACTGAAGTGTGTCCCCTATGAAGGCTTTCTGTTCACCTTCACCACTCATACCTCTGTGCTGGTCACCTGGGCTTCTGTGCTCATGTATACTGTAGGCCTGTCCTTAGCACTTTCACACTGGACTGCAGTCATCTTGTTATGTGTCTGTCACTCTTGCTGGATGTGGGATTCCTAAGGGAAGGATTCTACCTTGCTTTTCTCTACAGTCTCAGAACCTAGAACAGTGTCTGCCACAAAGTAGATATTCAATAAAATATAAAATAAATAAACGTACTCCCAAAACTAAAGAGAGAGATAAGACGAACAATTCCAATAAAATATGACAAGTGATTGGCTTTGGTATAAATGCTTTTGATTTTCTGAAGCTTCTTCTGTTCTTCATTTCTTCTCAGACTCAGCATGATTTTGACTTTGTGACCAGTGTCTGATCTAGCTTTCTTATCTAACGGATGAGGATACTGAACCCGAGAAGAGGACACGGGTGGCACAGAGAGATAGTTGCAGACTCTACAAAGGCAATCCGATGTTATTGCTCTGTATCAACTAAACATGTGGGAAGGTCAGGATATTCATAATATTCAGGTTTGTGAGCTCCTTGTGGGCAAGATCAAGTAAGTAATGAGAGTTTAAAGTAGGTTGAATGGTGACGCTGAAAAAGATATGTCCACATTTTAACCACTGGTACCTGAGAATGTGGCTTTATTTGGAAAAAAAAAAAAAAGCCTTTGCTGGTATAATTCTCAAGATGAGGTTACCTTAGACTATCCTGGGCCCTAATCCAGTGACAGTATTCTTATAGGAACCACAGAGAGAGGAAGACATGTAAAGATGGGGCAGAGACTAGAGGTCTGCAGCCACAGAAGCTGACGAGGCAAAGGAAGATTCTCTCCTAGAACCTGTGGAGGGAGTAGAACCCTGAACGCACACTGATTATGGACTTCTGGGCTCTAGAACTGTTGTTTTAAGTCACCAAGTTTGTGTTAGATTGTTAAAGCTGCCTAGGAAACTAATAGAAGTATCATTTGGAGGATATATATATCCTCCAAATATATATATATATGTTTTATCCTCCCCTTTTTTATGTTTTGCTTTCTATAATTGTCTTTGAGAAATCTTTCAGTCTCTGTTATAAAAATAATAAAAACTCTTCCCCTTTGGCTCCCTGCCCCACTTTAACTTCTATTATGGTGAGGAATTCCTTATAGACCTCAATCTTTTAAAGTATCAGTTCTATCAAAAATCTTAGCTATTTTTCTCTCTGAAGTTGAAGATACAGTATCCCCATTCATATTCTCTTTCCCCTGGAGCACATCTTAGTAGAAACAATGACAAAATTTTGAGCTTTGCATCACCTTTGAGCCTCTGAGGTACTTCTGGTACCTGCGGTGAAAATGCTCCTTATTTTTCTTAGAAGTCAAGATCCTTGTCCTGTGGACTTCACATGATAGTGTTAGGATAAGATGAGAGAAAGTATTTGTAGGAGTTTTGTAAACTGTGAAGTGCTATGTGGATATGATGATCATATAGCTGGTGAAGCTGTTGATTAATATGTATGAAATACATACAAAATGTATGGAATCTGAGGATATTTAATATAAAGCTCCCCTCTAGGACTCCTGCTCAACCTGCTTTTATGCTATACTTTGCTGCCATCTTGTGGCCTTTCTGATAATTGTCAGTAATGATTTTTCTAGTAAACTTTCAGAGATTTTGTTAAAGACAGTGATTTTTTCTTTCAGAAGTTAGATGGTGAATACAACTCTGAAACTGTCCAGTATCTTTCTGTGTTCTTATTTGACAGAATCTAGTATAATGTGATTGTAAATATCATTTGAAAAAGTATGGCAGATAAATCCAGAGATTAAAAGACTTTGGCTGGCCAGAGGAACAAAGGATAGTGTTGGGGACTGTAGAATGAATGCATTTGCCCTATCCAGGGGGCATCCACCAGATACTGTTGTTGGAATTTCAATATTTCCTGCATATCAAGTAAAAGTTCAAATATTCCCAGGATCCCCACAGGCAGGCCGTCATCAAGTCTTATTAGCTCTTTTCTTCCAGTATCTCTTTCGTTTATTCCATAATCTCTAGCTTTATGACTATCATGTATTTCTGGTCCTTGCTACTTCTTGTCTGGACCATTTCAATACCTGGCCTCACTATCTCTATCATTCTTTTCTTCCATTCATCTTGCATACAGTGCTGGATTACATTTCATGAAGGTACTAGAGAAGCAGTACAGAATAGTGACTAAGAGCAAGATCTGGAGCCAGATTACTAGGGTTTGAATCTTGCCTCCATCTCTTTGGTTCTACATGAATAATAACCTACTACAAGTTACTTAAGCACTCACTATTTCGATTTCCTTATCTGTATAATGACAATAATACTGTGCCTACTTCCCATGTTTGTGACAAAGATTAAATGAGCTAATGTACATCAAAGTGCCTAGTATTTAGTTAATGTTCAATTAATATTTGCTATTATTAGTCCTCCCCACCAGAGTGTGAATTGCCCGAGTGCAAGACTGTCTTTGATTTGTCTTTGCACCTTCAAATTTTCAAGTCACTTTCACATTGTAGCCATTTGATGACTTTTGAGTTATACACTGAGCTTTTGATGGGTATATTCAGTTCAATTTTTGGAACTCTCATTATGTCATCAAAATATACCTAAGGCCATCCTATGATTTTTCTGTTGTTGTTAAAATAAATGAGAAGTTTTCAAACTTGCTATATTCAAAGTTAATAAACAATGATGAACATTTCTTGAATATTTACTATGTGATGAGCTCTGTTCAAAATGCACTTTATGAAAAACCTTATTCGATACTCACAACAGCTTTGAGATGGGTATTTTATCGGTATTCCCATTTTATATAGAGGAAACGAAGGCATGGAAAGGTCTCACAGCAGGTAAGGAGAGGGGAATAGATTAGAACCAATGCAGTTTGTCTCAAGAGCTCATTAAGTGACCAGTGTACTATAAATAAATTCTTCTCTAAACCTGGTTTCAATTCTGAGATGTTTCAGAATATCAAAACACAGAAAACTTAATTAATTAATTAATTAATTTAAATTAGTTTCAAATATACGGTACATTGTTAGACATTTATATAGTTTATAAAATGATCTCCCTAATTGGTCCTTCTCTTCTCTGGTTTTCCATCTCGCCCATATTTTAATGCTAACTGCATTCCTTATGCTATGCTCCCCATCCCTGTGACCATCTATCAAGTACTAATTTATACTACTTTAACCCTTCACCTCATTCTCCTAGTCCCTCTCAACCGCCACTCCCCTCTGTCCATCACCAGGTTGTCCACTTTATTTGTGAGTCTCTTTTTGATTAATTTGTTCTTTTTGTTCCTTAGATTCCACATATAAGTGAAATCATATGGTATTTATCTTTCTCTATCTGACTTATTTCACTCAGCGTAATAACCTCTAGGTCCATCGATGTCATTGCAAATGGTAGGATTTCATTTTTTTTAATGGCTGAGTAATATTCCATTGTATATATAAACCATAACTTCTTTATCCAATTGTCTGTTGATGGGCATTTAGGTTGCTTTCATATCTTGACTATTGTAAATTGTGCTGCCACGAATATTGCGGTGCATAGATCTTTATGAATTATTGTTTTGGTTTTCTTTGGATGAATACCCAGAATTGCAATTGCTGGGCCAAAAGGAAGATCCATTTTTAATTTTTTGAGAAACCTCCAGACTGTTTTTCAGAGTGGCTGAACCAGCTTGCAATCCCAGCAACAATGTATAAGGGTTCCCTTTTCTCCACATCCTCGCCAACATTTGTTATTCTATGATTTATTGATGATAGCCATTCTGACATGTGTGAGGTGATATCTCAGTGTGGTTTTAATTTGCATTTCTCTCATAATTAGTGACCTTGAGCATCTTTTCATATGTATTGGCCATCTGTATTTTCTCTTTGGAGAAGTATCTATTCAGGTCTTCTGCTCCTTTTTTAATTGAATTGTTTGTGTTTTTTTGTTGTTGTTGTTGAGTTGTATGAGTTCTTTATATATTTTGGATATTAACCTCTTATCAGATGTATCATTAGCAAATAACTTATCTCAATCAGTCGGTTGTCATTTTGTTTCATTGATGGTTTCCTTTGCTGTACAAAAGTTTTTAGTTTGATGTAGTCCCATTTGTATATTTTTTCTTTTGTTTCCTTTGCCCGAGGAGATATACCTGAAAAAGAAATTACTGTTAGTAATATCAGAGACTTTACTGCATATGTTTTCTTCTAGAAGTTTTTTGGTTTTGGGTCTTACATTTAAGTCTTTAATCCATTTTGAGTCTATTCTTGTATACGGTATAAGACAGTGGTCCGGTTTCATTTTTTTTGCATATATCTGTTCAATTTTCCTAACACCATTTATTGAAGAGACTGTCTTTACGCCATTGTATATAGTTATCTCCTTTGTCATATATTAAGTGAGCATAT
>NW_011888795.1:2949815-2956604 GCF_000151845.1 Pteropus vampyrus
GATGTCATTGCAAATGGTAGGATTTCATTTTTTTTAATGGCTGAGTAATATTCCATTGTATATATAAACCATAACTTCTTTATCCAATTGTCTGTTGATGGGCATTTAGGTTGCTTTCATATCTCGACTATTGTAAATTGTGCTGCCACGAATATTGCGGTGCATAGATCTTTATGAATTATTGTTTTGGTTTTCTTTGGATGAATACCCAGAATTGCAATTGCTGGGCCAAAAGGAAGATCCATTTTTAATTTTTTGAGAAACCTCCAAACTGTTTTTCAGAGTGGCTGAACCAGCTTGCAATCCCAGCAACAATGTATAGTGTTGGGGACTGTAGAATGAATGCATTCTCCACATCCTCGCCAACATTTGTTATTCTATGATTTATTGATGATAGCCATTCTGACATGTGTGAGGTGATATCTCAGTGTGGTTTTAATTTGCATTTCTCTCATAATTAGTGACCTTGAGCATCTTTTCATATGTATTGGCCATCTGCATTTTCTCTTTGGAGAAGTATCTATTCAGGTCTTCTGCTCCTTTTTTAATTGAATTGTTTGTGGGGTTTTTTTGTTGTTGTTGAGTTGTATGAGTTCTTTATATATTTTGGATATTAACCTCTTATCAGATGTATCATTAGCAAATAACTTCTCTCAATCAGTCGGTTGTCATTTTGTTTCATTGATGGTTTCCTTTGCTGTACAAAAAGTTTTTAGTTTGATGTAGTCTCATTTGTTTATTTTTTCTTTTGTTTCACTTGCCTGGGGAGATATACCCGAAAAGAAATTACAGTTAGTAATATCAGAGACTTTACTGCATATGTTTTCTTTTAGAAGTTTTATGGTTTTGGGTCTTACATTTAAGTCTTTAATCTATTTTGAGTCTATTCTTGTATACAGTATAAGAAAGTGGTCTGGTTTCATTTTTTTTGCATATATCTGTTCAATTTTCCCAACACCATTTATTGAAGAGACTGTCTTTACTCCATTGTATATTGTTATCTCCTTGGTCATATATTAAGTGAGCGTATAGGTGTGGATTTATTTCTGGGCTCTCTATTCTGTTCCATTGATTAATATATCTTTTTATGCCAGTACCATGCTGTTTTGATTACCGTAGCCTTGTAGTATAGTTTAATATCAGGTAGTGTGATACCTCCAACTTTGTTCTTCTTTCTCAAGATTGCTGTGGTTATTCAGGGTCTTTTATGGTTCCATATAAATTTTAGGATTATTTGTTCTAGCTCTCTGAAAAATGCTATTGATATTTTGATGGGGATTGCATTGAATCTATAGATTGCTTTGGCAATATGGCCATTTTAACAATGTTGATTCTTCCTACGCATGAGCACAGTATATGTTTCCATTTATTTGTATCTTCTTCAATTTCTTTTTTCAATGACATAAGTTTCTAAGAACAAGTCTTTTACCTCCTTGGCTACTTTGATACTTAGGTATTTTATAGTTTTCAATGCAATTGTAAATGGGATTGTTTTCTTAATTTCTCTTTCTGAATGTTCATCATTGGTATATAAAATGCCACTGAATTCTGAATATTTATTTTGTAACCTGCTACTTTACCGAATACAGTGGTCAGTTCTAATAGTTTTTTGTTTCTCTACATATAGTATCATATCATCAGCAAATAATGAGAGTTTTACTTCATCCTTTCCAATTTGAATGTCTTTTATTTCTCTTTCTTGTCTTATTGCTGTGGCTAAGACTTCCAATACAATGCTGAAGAGGAGTGGTGAAAGTGGGCATTCTTGTCTTGTTGCTGATCTTAAGGAAAATGCTTTTAGTCTTTTCCCATTGAGTACAATGTTAGCTGTAGGTTTGTCATATATGGCCTTTATTATGTTGAGGTATGTTCCTTCTATTCTCACTCTGCTGAGAGTTTTTATCATAAATAGATGCTGGATTTTGTCGAACGCTTTTTCTGCATCTATTGCTATGATCATATGGTTTTTACCTTTCGATTTGTTAATGTAGTGTACCACATTAATTGATTCGTGGATACGGTACCAACCTTGCATCCCAGGAATAAATCCAACTTGATCATGGTGTATGATATTTTTAATGTGTTGCTGAATTCAGTGTGCTAATATTTTGTTGAGGATTTGTGCATCAATGCTCATAAGACATATTGGCCTATCGTTTTCTTTTTTATAATGTCTTCGTCTGGTTTTGGAATCAAGGTAATGATGGCCTCATAAAAGGAGTTAGGGAGCCTTCCTTCTTCTTGAACTTTTTGGAATAGTTTGAGAAGAACAGGTTATAATTCTTTGAATGTCTGGTAAAATTCACCTATGAAGCCATCTGGTCTAGGACTTTTGTTTTGGGGAGGTTTTTGATTACCGATTCTATTTTATTCGTGGTAATCGGTCGGTTCAGATTTTCTGTTTCTTCTTGACTCGTTCATGGTAGATTGCATGTTTCTAGGAATGTGTCCATTTCTTCCAGATTGTCCAATTTGTTGGCATATAATTGCTCATAGTATTTTCTTATGATCTTTTGTATTTCTGTGGAGTCCGTGATTATTTCTCCTCTTTCATTTCCGATTTTATTTATTTGATTCCTCTCTCTTATTTCTTTGATGAGTCTGGCTAACAGTCTGTCAATTTTGTTTATCCTTTCAAAGAACCAGCTATGAGTTTCATTAATTTTTGTATTGCTTTTCTACATTCTATTTCATTTATTTCCACTCTGATCTTTATTATTTCCTTCCTTCTATTCACTTTGGGCTTTATTTGCTTTTATTTTTCTAGTTCTTTTAAGTGTACGGTTAGATTGTTTATTTGAGCTTTTTCTTGTTTTTTGAGTTAGGTCTGTATTGCTATGAATTTCCCTCTTAAGACTACTTTTGCTGTGTCCCATAGGTTTTGAGTTGTTTTGTTTTCATTTTCATTTCTCTCTAGGTATCTTTTGATTTTTTTTCCTTGACCTCATTATCAACCCATTCATTGTTTAGTAGCATGTTTTTGAGCCTCCATGTGTTTGTGTATTTTCCAGTTTTTTTTTCTTGTAGTTGATATGTAGTTTCATACCATCGTGATCAGAGAAGATGGTTGATATAATTTCAATCTCTTAAATTTATTAAAACTTGTTTTGTGTCCTAACATGTGGTCTGTCCTAGAAAAAGTTCCATGTGCACTTGATAAGAATGTATATTTTGGTGCTTTGGGATAAAATGCTCTGAAAATATCTATTAAATCCATCTATTCTAGTCTATTTTTTAGGCCCATTGTTTCCTTGTTGATTCTTTGCTTGGAAGATCTGTCCATTGGTGTCAATAGGGTGTTAAAGTCTCCTACTATGAGTGTATTACTGTTGTTCTCTCCTTTTATGTTAGTCAATAATTGCTTTATATACATAGGTGCTCCTATGTTGAGTGTGTATATGTTTACTAGGGTTATGTCCTATTGATTTATCAATCCCTTTATCATTTTGTAATGCCCTTTTTTTTCCTATTATTATAGCCTTTGTTTTAAAGTATTTTATCTGATGTAAGTATGGCTTTTTTTTTTTTTTTCATTTCTATTTGCATGAAATATCTTTTCCATCCCTTTACTTTCGGTCTGTGAGTGTCATTTGATCTGAAGTGGGTCTCTTGTAGACAGCGTGTGCATGGGTCTTGTTTTCTTATTCATTCGGTTATCCTATGTCTTTTGAGTGGAGCATTTAATCTGTTTATATTTAAAGTGATTACTGATAGGTATATAGTTACTGCCATTTTATTATTTGTATTTGTTATTTCTATTTTCTTTTTTTACCCCTTCTCTTTTTACAGAAGTCTCTTTGATATTTCTTGTAATACTTGCTTGTTGGTGATGAATTCCTTAAGCTTTTTCCTGTCTGGGAAGCTCTTTATCTTACTTTCTATTTTAATGGAAAGCCTTGCCGGGTAGAGTAGTCGTGGTTGTAGATTCTTGTTTTTATAACTTTGAATATTTCTTGCCAGTCCCTTCTGGTCTGCAAAGTTTCCATTGAAAAATCAGCAGACATTCTTATGGGGTTACCTTTATAAGTAACTAGCTTCCTTTCTCTTGCTGCTTTTAAGATTCTCTCCTTTTCTTTGACCTTTGGAATTTTAATTCTGATGTGTCTTGGTGTTGGTATGTTTGAATTCCTCTTGTTTGGGACTCTTTATGCTTCTTGAACTTGTATGTATAATTCCTTTCCCAGGTTAGGGAAGTTTTCTGTCATATTTCTTCAAATAGATTCTCAATCCCTTGCTCTCTCTCTCTTCCTCTTCAAGAAATCCTATGATCTGGATAATTTTATGCTTCATGTTGTCCCAGAGGTCTCTTAAACTATCCTCACTTTTTAAAATTCTTTTTTCTTTTTGTTGTTCTGATTGGGTGTATGTTGCTACTTTGTCTTCCAATTAGCTGATTTGATCTTCTGCTTCATTCAATCTACAGTTGACTCTTTCTAGTATATTCTTCATTTCAGTTATTATATTCTTCATTTCTGTTTGAGTATTTTTTATAGTTTCCATGTTCTTTTTTATGCTTACTATCTTTCTGTTGAGGTTCTCATTGTGTGCATTCATTCTCCTCATAAGTTCATTGAGCATCCTTATAACCATTTTTTTGAACTCTGTCTCTGGTAGGTTGCTTGTCTCCATTTTATTTAGCTTATTTTCTGGAGTTTTCACCTGTTGTTTCATTTGTGGCAGCCCTTCCAGCCCTTGTTCTGGCACCAGGTAATGCACACATTCTCGGTATGGATCCCCCACAAGCCTCTGACCCACTGCTGGTGTCCTGGGTGAGTGTCTGCAGGTCAGAAAGCTTGTGCGTGGGTCCTTCAAAGGGATGTCTAGGGATTCAGTCACCTTCCATCTCGCACAGACAGCAGGAATTCCCTCTAGTTTCTACAGAGTTACTGGAGTCTCCTTTTCCCTGGGCTGGGACCCTGGGCTGGGGAGCCCCCAGATAAGACCAGAACCCTCCTGTCTTTCAAGAGAGCCTCTGCAGCCTTGGTCTCCCTCTCCGTGATCCTCCACCACCCGTAGGTGCGAGTCCAGCCTGATTCACAACTTCGATGTGGCTTTGATGTGGTTCCTTTATATTATCAGATGTAGGTGTTACAATCAGCTAGACTTAGGTGATTCTCCATGTTGATTATTTTATAATTTGGTTGTAATTTCAGTGCAGACCTGGGCCAGGTGCAGAGAACTGTGAGTGTCCCCAGATGCCTAGCCACAGTAGCACATTTTTTATAATTCACATTGACATGTCATTGTCACCCAAGGTCCATAGTTGACATTAGTGTCCACTCTTGGTGGTGTACATTTTATGGGTTGGGACAAATGTATAATGACATATATCTACTATTATAGTATGAAACAGAATTTTCACTGCCCTAAAAACCTCTGTGCTCTGCCTATTCATCCTTCTCTTTCCATAACCCCTGGCAACCACTCATCTTTTTACTATCTTCATGGTTTTTCCAAGAATGTCATATAGTTGGAATTATATGGTATGTAGCCTCTTCAGATTGGCTTCTTTCACTTAATATTATTCATTTAAGTTTCTTTCATGTCTTTTTCATGGCTTGATAGCTCATTTCTTTCCTTTCTTTCTTTCTTTCTTTCTTTTTTCTTTTATTTAGGTGACACAACCCTTGTTGACCTCACAGATTGCAAGGACCTTGTCAGTTTACAATCCCTTATTTTTTACGCCTATAGCACCTGGTCATCCTAGATGGTCTCCCATCCAAGTACTAACCAGGCCCGACCCTGCTTAGCTTCCGAGATCAGATGGGATCGGGCTTGTTCAGGGTAACATGGCCATAGACTTGATAGCTCATTTCTTATCCCTAAATAATATTCCATTGTCTGGTTATACCACATTGATTTATCCATCCACTGACTGGAGGACATCTTGGTTTCTTATAAGTTTTGGCAATTATGAATAAAGCTCCTATAAACATCTTATTTACTGCTGATGAGAGTGTAAAATAATACAGCCACTTTGGAAGATAGTTCATCAGTTTCTTAGAAAAGTAAACATGCTCTTATCATATGATCCAGCAATCACACTCCTTGATATTTACCCAAATGAATTGAAAACTTATGTCCACACAAAAACCTAAACAGAGAGCCCTCTCATTTATTTTTTAAATTTTTTAATTATTACTTTTCAATTATAGTTGACACTCAATATTACTTTATAGCTTATTTCTTATAGCATACTTTCTGCTATTGACGAATTCTGTCAGCTTGCATCTATCAAAAAAAATTCTTTATTTCATCCTTATTTTTAAAGTATCATTTCTAGTAGGTATAGAATTCTGAGTTGGCTTATTATTATGATTATGATTATTATTATTATTATAGCACTTTAAAGCTATTGTTTCAAAATTTTCTGGCCTCTATTTTTTCTGATGAGTAGTCTATCATCTTATTGCTTTCTTGTATGCAATATTTTTAAATTTTATGACTACATTTAAGATTTTCTTTTTTATCATTGTTATCAGAAGTTTGATTGTAGTGTACCTAGTTGAAGTTTTCTTTCTATTTATATTTAAGATTGGATATGTAGGTATGGATATGGCTTAGGATTGGATATATAGGTATGGATATGTAAGATGATTTTTAAAACAAATTTGATGCTCTTCAGGGATTTAAATTATACTATGCTGCATTATCTGAATTACTAATGCTCTGATTTATGTTCTTTGTCTTCAAATTAGTTCTTTTCTATTCATATGTCTTCAAGTTTCTAGACTCTTGCAGTGTCTAATCTACTATACAGCCTATCTAGTGAGTTTATTCAGGTATGAT
>NW_011888795.1:2956654-2958192 GCF_000151845.1 Pteropus vampyrus
GTTCCATATAAATTTTAGGATTATTTGTTCTAGCTCTCTGAAAAATGCTATTGATATTTTGATGGGGATTGCATTGAATCTATAGATTGCTTTGGGTAATATGGCCATTTTAACAATGTTGATTCTTCCTACACATGAGCACAGTATATGTTTCCATTTACTTGTATCTTCTTCAATTTCTTTTCTCAATGACATAATTTTCTAAGAACAAGTCTTTTACCTCCTTAGCTACTTTGATACTTAGGTATTTTATAGTTTTCAATGCAATTGTAAATGGGATTGTTTTCTTACTTTCTCTTTCTGAATGTTCATCATTGGTATATAAAATGCCACTGAATTCTGAATATTTATTTTGTAACCTGCTACTTTACCGAATACATTGGTCAATTCTAATAGATTTTTGTTTCTCTACATATAGTATCATATCATCAGCAGATAATGAGAGTTTTACTTCATCCTTTCCAATTTGAATGTCTTTTATTTCTCTTTCTTGTCTTATTGCTGTGGCTAAGACTTCCAATACAATGTTGAAGAGGAATGGTGAAAGTGGGCATCCTTGTCTTGTTGCTGATCTTAAGGAAAATGGTTTTAGTCTTTTCTCATTGAGTACAATGTTAGCTGTAGGTTTGTCATATATGGCCTTTATTATGTTGAGGTATGTTCCTTCTATTCTCACTCTGCTGAGATTCTCTCCTTTTCTTTGACCTTTGGAATTTTGTTGAACGCTTTTTCTGCATCTATTGCTATGATCATATGGTTTTTACCGAATTTTAATTCTGATGTGTCTTGGTGTTGGTATGTTTGAATTCCTCTTGTTTGGGACTCTTTATGCTTCTTGAACTTGTATGTATAATTCCTTTGCCAGGTTAGGGAAGTTTTCCGTCATATTTCTTCAAATAGATTCTCAATCCCTTGCTCTCTCTCTCTTCCTCTTCAAGAAATCCTATGATCTGGATAATTTTATGCCTTCATGTTGTCCCAGAGGTCTCTTAAACTATCCTCACTTTTTAAAATTCTTTTTTCTTTTTGTTGTTCTGATTGGGTGTATGTTGCTACCTTGTCTTCCAATTAGCTGATTCGATCTTCTGCTTCATCCAATCTACTGTTGACTCTTTCTAGTATATTCTTCATTTCAGTTATTATATTCTTCATTTCTGTTTGAATATTTTTATGGTTTCCATGTCCTTTTTTATGCTTACTATCTTTCTGTTGAGGTTCTCATTGTGTTCATTCATTCTCCCCATAAGTTCATTGAGCATCCTTATAACCATTTTTTTGAACTCTGTCTCTGGTAGGTTGCTTGCCTTCATTTTATTTGGCTTATTTTCTGGAGTTTTCTCCTGTTGTTTCATTTGCGGCAGTCCTTCCAGCCCTTGTTCTGGCACCAGGTAATGCAGACATTCTCGGTGTGTATCCCCCATGAGCCTCTGACCCACTGCTGGTGTCCTGGGTGAGTGTCTGCAGGTCAGAAAGCTTGTGCGTGGGTCCTTCAAAGGGATGTTTAGGGATTCAGTCGCCTTCCGTCTCTCACAGACAGC
>NW_011888795.1:2958242-2958681 GCF_000151845.1 Pteropus vampyrus
CTGCAGGTCAGAAAGCTTGTGCGTGGGTCCTTCAAAGGGATGTTTAGGGATTCAGTCGCCTTCCGTCTCTCACAGACAGCAGGAATTCCCTCTAGTTTCTACAGAGTTACTGGAGTCTCCTTTTCCCTGGGCTGGGACCCTGGGCTGGGGAGCCCCCAGATGAGACCAGGACCCTCCTCTCTTTCAAGAGAGCCTCTGCAGCCTTGGTCTCCCTCCCCATGATCCTCCACCACCCGTGGGTGCGAGTCCAGCCTGATTCACAACTTCGATGTGGCTTCGATGTGGTTCCTTTATATTATCAGATGTAGGTGTTACAATCAGCTAGACTTAGGTGATTCTCTACATTGATTATTTTATAATTTGGTTGTAATTTCAGTGCAGACCTGGGCCAGGTGCAGAGAACTGTGAGTGTCCCCAGATGCCTAGCCACAGTAGCACA
>NW_011888795.1:2960613-2976045 GCF_000151845.1 Pteropus vampyrus
ATATATGCTGTTTTAAAGTCCTCTGTCTCCTAATTCCAACGTCAGAGTCATCTTAGGATCTATTTATGTTAAGTTCTTTTACTTTTGACTGTGGATTACATTTTTCCTACTTTGCATGTCTAGTAATATTTGATTATATGCTAGAAATTATAGATGGCATATTGTAAAGAACCTAGTGTGTGTTGTTTTCCTTTGAAGAGTATTTAGTTTTGTCCTGGCAGGTGGTTAAACTACTAATCATTTTTCTTGGTTTTGTTAGAGTTAGTTTATGCTTTATTTTAATTCTGTTCTTAGTCTTTGGCATGACTCTTACTATATGGCATGATATTTCCTCTTAGGCATGATCTTTCTGGCATCTCAATCCAATGTTTAAGTTTCTCAGCAAGTCTTTTCTATTCTGAGTTGGTTACAATTCAAACATCTCTAAGCACTGGTTACTATCTTGTACCTCCATTCAAATGAACACAGGACTTAGCACTGCAGTGCTACTCTCTGAGGGCCTTTACCTGAATGTGAAAAGTTCATATATAGTTTAATTTTGTTAAATCCATAACAAAACCTTCATTAAATCCTATTTTTTCTTGAATTAACTCTGAATTCTTTGGCTATGTATAGGAAATCCTCCATTGTGTAGCTACCTTTCTGCCTTTACTTCCTACACTTTCTGACCTGATGCTCTAGTTGTGTTGGACCATTCTTTCAAAAACAAGCCCTCTCTCTTTCTCTATGGCCTAGCAAACATGACATACTATGTTCTTTATAATTCATATCCCTGTTTCTATTTTCAAATGTGATTTTACCCTCCTTTTGTTTCCCATACATGATACTTCACACACTTTACTGAGAATAGCTGTTATTCTATTATTTAATTTTAAAAAAGACTATACAAGTCTCCTTTTTGATTGTAAGCTCTTTTTCTATTAGCGTAATGCTAAGAGCTTGCACATTATTGCTTCTTCCTATCTTTCACTTCTCATATATAATCAGTTACAAAGTTCTATCAATTAAATGTCCTAAACGTCTGAATTTGTTCTTTTATCTTTATCTCTACTGCATATGCCATAGTTTAGGCCTAACAATTTCCTGTAGAAACAACTTGGTCTTTTCCATCTCCATACTGGTACCAGAGTAATCCCATTGAAACATGTTTGATTATAGCAAATCATGACTTAATATGTTTCAATGGCTTTGACATAATAAAAAGTCCAGATTTCTTAGTGTGGTCAACTATTAGTATAATGGGCTGCATGGCATGATTTAAGGAAGCATAACCTAAAACATTCAATTTAATGTCTAATAAGAATAGCAGCACTGGTTTGAAGTTAGAAAGTAACATAAAGATTTACAAAAGGCCTGTTTGGTGGAAACAAACCAAATGAACTTTTTTCAAGTTTCAAGAAAGGTAGTTGTATTTTAATGAGTTATTGCCATAAGAAAGTGTTACAGATCAGTAATGGGAATTAATTTTCCTTCTGATTTTTAGGGTAATCATGTCAGTTTTTAAAATACACTTCGTTGGTATTGATGAGTAAGAATATCAGTATATATGTTTGGAGGGATGTAACACTACAGTACTGTAAATACATGCCTGTCTTTCAATCTGTCTGATTCTGGCATAGAATGCCAGAATTAATAATAACCACCATAATTAATAATAACACTCAGAATCTGGCTGACACATACTTTGATGAATTAATTCACTTCTATCCTAGATATGGTAGATGAGTCATAGTAGAACCAAGGAAAATACAAGTGATAGCCACACAGTTGGTATATAGAGGGGAGGAAATGAAGCAAATCATTTGGAAAGGTATTTAGAAATAAAAGACCTAAAGGGCTTCAAGTTGGGTCAGTACATTATTAGTTTTTAATTTTCATGAGAGTATTCATATTCTTTCTCTGGGTCTCAATTGTTTCCATTTGTATAGTGAAGGAATTAGACTGCGTGATATCTAAAATTTCTATCAATTCTAATATTCTTAATTTAATTAAAAAATTTTTTATTTCCATTTCATGCTTTATATTTTAAACATGTATCAATGCTTTGGAAATTAGAACTTTTAAATTGCTTAATGTTTTCTATTGTCACCAGTCCAATTGACAAGAGCCCTAAGACCTCTTCTCTCTGTGCATTAGAGACCAACTTCCCCCTTCTCTCCCTCATCATATTCTAATACTTATAATGTATGTGTTTTGGATATCATTCAAAATTATTTAAAGCTAAGGAAGTCTTGTCTAAATACTGTAATAATTTAAAAATTTATTTTAGTTCATTTTGACTTTACTTCTGGTTCTAATCATCTACCTTCTGAACCTACAGAGACTTCCAGTAAATTTTCTAGCTGATACTTGAGAAGTACTTTCAACAAAACACAGCATTCTCTTCTACAATGTATTGAAGGAAAAGGTGGCAGAGGTCAGAGATAAGAAAATGATGATTGGACTTGTAGTGACTAAGAGGTAACCCTGGCCAGTGCTATAGTCAGAATACTAGTTCAATAGATAAGTGCTGGTATTATGAACCTGGATCAAATATTTTGAAGAACTGTAGGTTGCAGAATGTTTTCTATTGGTTTTTGATTCAATTTTGTATTCAGCAAGCTGTCTAGAACTAACGTCATTTAAGTGTGACCAATTTTACTACAATGTAAGCTATAATTTGTTTAAGTACCAAGGTGTGTCAGCTACAGTACAACTCTGCAAATACTTCAGTTTATTATAAAGTACAATAATGATTAATTAGACACAACTTTCCCTGAAATGAGTTGGTATAATTAAGGAAATGAAAAGAGAGAGACTTGGGGTTTGCTGGAGGAGTAGAGGTATCATGAAGAAAATAATGAACTTAGGTGAGGTGGGAACTCAGGTTAGCGTGATTAAAGATTTCTCTAATATGATCATTCTCAGGAAGACTGAATCATGGTGACTAATGTACAAAGAACAACATTTAGTTAATAAGTTAGATGACAGCAGTTGCATTTACACTGGGAGAGAATCTTCTCTTGCTCCACTGCCATTCAAAATCACCGGTCTGTTTTCTATAGTTCATAGAAATCCCAAATACTAATCATGTGGTTTCTTGAAATGTGAATTATTACAGAGATAGTTGGATATTTCTAAGTAATGTTTGAGGTGCCCAAACTAGAATTTGGGTAGTTGCCTTTCCCTTGCCCAGTGTCTAAAAGTCCTCATGGTTATCAGGTATAGTGTGGACAAAACCACTCATTTATTTATTTGTTTATGAACAGATATTTCTTGAGTATAGGCTACATGAAAGATAATGTTCTGGCCTCTGGAAATATGCTGATTAATGAGATTAAAAAGTTCCTGCATTAATGAAGCTTATATTTTAGGGAAGGAGATAGATATGGTTTGGTGTATTCTTTACATATCACAATATCCTTTATTATTATTATTATTTATGGGTAGTCTCCCATCCAAGTACTAACCAGGCTTGACCCTGCTTAGCTTCTGAGATCAGATGGAATCGGGCTTGTTCAGGGTGGCATGGCCATAGACCATGGACCATAGCTCCACTGGGGCATGAACCCAGGACCTTCTGCGTGTAAAGCAGACATGCTAATTGCTACACTATGGAACCACGTCCTCTTTTTTTTTTGAAAGGTAGCAGTTTCCCATGACAATCATGTTATAAATTCTAAAATTGTCTATCTTAAATTTCTCCTTTATTTATGAATGTACCTGAAATTGATCTTTTCACAGATGGCCTTAAAAGGCTGAGATTGCTGTGATAGACACTTACAATATTAATGATGATAACTTCAATTTATTTAGTTCCTATTCTAAGCCTAGCACCACTCTAGGCACTTTATATATAATATCTCATAGGCTCCTTACAACTCTCTGTAATAAGATATTCTTATCTATATTTAGATGAAGGAACTGAGACTCAGAAATTATGTAAGTTGTCTAAGGTCACACAACTAAGTGACAGGATCGAGATTCGAATTCAAGTCAGTCAGGCTCAAAAGTCAGTTTCTTTTTCACTCTACTACTCTATTTATCATTTAGTAGGCAATAGCCACAGCTAGCTAATTTTATCAAGCCCTGAGTTAGAGAAGTTAGGTGTTTTTCCCTAGTTTCTTTGGGTAGAATCTGTTCAAGACACAGAGATCCCTATGCTTTTAGTCAGTCTGATTGGATGACTTTTCTTGTCAAAATGTCTAAGACCTAATTTATCTCAGAGAGTGTAGCCATGTGGTTCAACTTCCTTTGCTCAAAACTTAAATTGCCTCTAAAGATGACAGGAAACTCACTGTGAGCAGAAATAAGTAACTCCAACTGTGGGTAGATTTGAGAGGTAGAAAGATTTTCCTATATTGAATTGAGAATTGTCTCCTCAAAGTACAAGCATCTTGCCCTGAGTTTGTTGGAGGACCACAACAAACTCAGGGCAAGATGCTTGTACTTTGAGGAGACAATTTATGTACTTTGTACTTTTATGAACAATTATAATATTTTGTTCATAAAAGTGCTCTTTGGATGTTTTGTGGGCAATTTTATTTTCTCCTGGGAGTTACTTTCTCTAGCTGCTACAGTTCCAGTTTCTATACCATGTGTTACCCGGTCACTTTCTTCTGGACAGAGCCCAGGCAGAATTAAGGATAGCTACGGGACAGACTGCACAGTTTAGCAGGAAGATAAGCATCTTACAAAAGCTATGCACAAACTTGTGTAGAGTTTTCTTTGGGAAAGAAAGATCTATGGCCATGCAGGAAAGATTTTTTTCAGAAGTTATTGGAACATTATTCCAAATGTTGCAGTTGAAGACTGTTCTTTATGACTCTCACTGCCTTTTTCCTACCTTTTTTTCTGTGGATGCACATGATAAATTCCTCCTGGAATTCAATGCCAGGGAAAATGTGTTTGTCATGATCAATTGTTACACTTGTCTTGATAATTAGCTTATACATAAGCAGTCATGGGGACCACAGTGCAAGTGTTAGGTTGGTACCTACGCGAGGAAATCCTGCAGTATTTGATCTCTCAGGCAGCTGAGGTTGGCACAAGAATTCTGTATAATGCTAAACCGTACACTGTCTTTTATCACAGGTGTTCCCGATCAATGTGGGGCCCTCTACATTGGGAAGGGGTGGAGGATGGGATTTCTTTCAGTCATGTCTCAGTTGATCTCATGTAAGTCTTTGTATATGCTCATTGGGGATTCAAGTCTTCCTCAAGCTACCTCATCTGACTTCCCCTCCAGCTCCTAGGAGCAAGAAAAGGAAAGTGCAGACAAGGTAGTTGAAGTGATCACTCCTGGAATAGATGCCTCATTCTTACCGAGACTCACAGACTGAAATGGACCCCAAAGGTCTGCTAGTTTAATACTCAAAACTAGCTCCAATATTGTGTCCAAGATCACACAACATGTAAGTTGTTGACCTGAGATATGATGCCAAGCAGTCTGGCTCCAGAATCACTTTCCTTAAACGCTATACTATACTGCTTCACTAATCAACTTTAAAATAATAAAAGGAATGCCAGATCTATGTCATGCTTCCAGGAAAAAAACCTGTAAAATGTAAAATTATCAGGAGAGAAATCCTGCATGTTTTGATACAGGTCCAACGGTTATTTTAGAGATATTTAATACAGAGATAGTTTATAGTAAAATTCTCAGAAGAATAAGGTAATTTACAGAAGCAAATTTCCCAGATATCAAAGCTTATTTCTTTTTGTTTAACACCTCTTCTAAAAAGAGAAAATAAAAAAGCAAAATCTTATTTATCATCATTTCTTAAAATGTACCTTTCAAGTCATTTCTTAGAAGATTCTGAATGTATCTTACAAATTTGATGGATTGCTTAGCATCATTATTATTACAATTAATAATTGTATTGTACTGTAAAAATATATTGTCCCTCTCAGAGACTTGTTAAGGTATCTGGCACTATTTGTTCTCATATCAAATGGCCTTTATTATTGTGATTTGAAGGGGGTCTGATATTTATTAGTTTGGTTATTTGTTTACTTTTTCTCCTTAAAATTATTTTTCAGTTTTAAAAATCTATCTTTTTCGATGTCCTTTTTTTCCCTTTAAGAACAGAGGTCAGCAATCATTTTCTATAAACATCCAGGTAGTAAATATCATAGGCTTCATAGACCATGCAGTCTCTGTTACAATCACTCAATTCTGTGGTTGTAGCATGAAAGAGCCACAGACAACACACAAATGAATGGGCATGGCTGTGTTCCAATAAAACTTTATTTTCAAAAACAGGCAGTGAGTGGATTTGGTTTGTGGATCATAGTTTACCAACCTCTGTTCTAGAGTGTGATGAAATAGCTATGGAGAGTAATATGTAGAAAAGTTCATAAAATTTTTTAAAAAGTAAATAAATGTTGCATATGGAGTAAATGTGTTCCTACAAACAAAATACACAAAATTTTGGCCACGACTTCATCATAGCATTTTGGAGTACTTAAATGTCTTTTCTTTCTCCCTTTGCATCTTCTTTTAGGTTTATGCCTAAAATCTGTCTTTTTCAATTTCAATGTTGCAGATATTTGAAGTTATTGGATAAATGAATTCTAGAATCACTTCAGGTGAATGTGTACATGCCTGTATTTATGTATCTCAAGTATAAATCTCAAGATTCTGTACCAATTAAGACCTAGATACAATTAGTTTGATCCTCATTCTATGAATATTGGAGGGTTCGGTATCCCCCACCCATATCACCAAGTTTTAAGTAACTTTTCAGGGTGGGGGTCTATTTTTATAATTATCTCTGATTCTGATTTCTTCTTCTGCCAAATCAGTTTAATGTAGAGATTGTTCAGCTTTCTCTGTTCTCTAAAAAATTTCTTGGCCATTTCTACACCTCAGACTCCAGCCTGCTACCGTGTTTCTCAGCTTTCCACAACCCCTTCCAGATGGCCCTCAGAAGTCCATATTATTCTCACAGATTCATTTCATTTTTTCCAACCTTACTCTAAATTCCCCTCTGATTCCTCTGTACATTTTTTAATCCACCAAGATGCTCTGCTAAACAAGAAACTCTTCTTTTTTCTTACTTGAATCATCCTCCTAAGAAGGAAATTAAAATTTTATGTAGAATGTAGAATTTTTTTCCCTTATGGATGTTTAGACAAATGATTGAATGATTGGATGAGCAGATGGATGGAGGGATAGATGGATGAATAGATGGCTAGACAGACATTATTCAGTATTACAAATTTGGACGAATATTACATGTGAAGAGAAATATCTAATCTGAAAAACCCACATCTGGCTTATTATAGTTAATTTCTGTGATATAGGAATGACTTAGCATTGTTTTTCAACCCTTATAGCCAAAATATACCTAATATGCTATTTCTATTATTATGCACATTATAGGAAGTATTTTACTCCTCTTATTTGTTTGCTTTTTAATATTCTAATAACAAATTTCTTATAAAAGGAATAAAAAAATCTCATTTCATATCAGTCAACTAAATTAGAGAAATAGAATATAAGATCATAAACAGCATAGGGAAAAAGTTAGGCTTGGACTCAAAGGAACTACATTGCATTCACTCAGACTTTAAATAATAGGGTGATATTTCTATATGGAGATATATCCTGTAATTGCCAATATTAGAAAACATAGTTTGACCATTCACCTACATTCACCTAAATATTTAATATAAATATGATTTATTCTGCCTTTTGAGCCACAATTCTGTTGCTCAAGCCTGCTTCCATGTCTGGAAGTATACTTTCCCTTCTAATAAAACTTTTCTTTTCTACTGTAAAAAAAATGATTTATCCTTATTTATACTTATTATTATTCAGTCACATTAATTTATTCAAAAACTCTTGTCTGCAAAGAGCACTGTGAAGAATATAAAATAAGAAAATACATTTCTAATCCCCTAAAGAGCTTAAAAACATGCTCCTGGAAATAATACAAATATGGGAAAATAATTAGAAAAGAATAAAGAGGTCAATAGATGAGAAAGTTAATTTTTTGTCCCACATTTCTTGAGCGCTACACTAACCTAAAATTGGTTTCTTTGAAGTCTGCTCAGAGGGTTGAATGGAAATAGAAAGCTAGTAACTATACTGCTTATAGTTTTTCTTAGCATTGTTTATCAGTATGGGAGCAGAAAAGAGAGATCCTGAGTAAAAATAGTTAAAAAAACAAAAACAAAAACAAAACAGTCATCTTGTAAGAATCCACATTTATAAAGAATAGAGATATGACGCTGAATTCTTTGGTTTGTTTTGTTGATACTTTTGATATTGGTAGGCTCACTTCATTCAATTTATTCATTCTTCTAAGGAAAATACACTGCCTGGAGTCATAGTTCACAAAGACAAAGCAGACACAGGGCTGTTTTGTAAGGAGTTTCTAGTTTAGAAGGAGAGACATACATGCCTACAACAGAGAAAGGACTGGTGCTTCCAACTTCAGATTTAGTGGAAGAGCTGACATTTGGACTGGCCAGTGTAGAGGTTAATAAAATAGAAGAGACATAGAGGACATTCTTGGCTAAGGAAAGAAAGTGAACCAAAGCTCAAAAGTGCAAAAGTCTATGTTCAAATAAAGCAAGTGCAAGCTCACATTCCATTATCTATCATTTCTAAATCCAAGAAGCTCTGAAAACCATTGATTTTTTTCTTAAGTTTGAAGCTAACTTATTTGATGGCACAACCTGACCTGAAATGACGTGAAGCTGTTTATCCCTATTTATCCCTATGAGAGTATTTATAGATTTAGCTACAGAAATATCAGTGTTTTTGATTACAGATGCTGCCCCAACATGGAGAGATTTTACTAATATTTTATGCATTGCCTTATGTATTACTTAAAAAAAAAAAAAAAATACTGCCTCGCACCTCGCCAAAACCTGAATTGCAATAAACACCTAGTCCCAAGTGTTTCAGATTTGGGATTGTGGATCTGAAGTAACTATGGGTGATATAATATTGTAGAAGCTATGGTTAGAAAGCAAGATAAAGATCGTGCTGGTCTGATCTCGAAAGCTAAACAGGGTCAGGCCTGGTTAGTACTTGAGGTGGGAGACCACCTAGGAAGACCAGGTGCAATAGGTGTAAAAAAAAAGATCATGCTGGTTCTTGAATGCTGTGTTAAAGATGTTGGAAGTTCTCCTTTTGGCTGAAGAAGGTAGTGAAATATTCAATGTTTTATCAAAACAAGTTTATATTCCTGAGCACACTCCACTTTAAATCTTTTTCCTCAATTGCTAAACCTGGGATATTTACCTTTGAGTAAAATAGTGATGTTAAACGAAATGCCTTTTGAAAATAGGTTTTTACTCCATCTTTTGTCCCTTTTTTGAAGACATGTGGGAGAAATAGGGTTAGAGAAAGCAATATCAGATTATGTTTGCAGCTTGCTAAAGGCCATACCATACAAATATGATCAGGATTTGATGTCCCCAGATGACTTTGCTTTGAAAATGCAGAAATTGCTTCCCAGAAGAAAACAATAAGAAAAACCCCAACAAGAAACAGTATTATATTTCAATTTTGATCATATGCTTATAAAATAATTAGATTCTAATTAGTTCAAGAAAATTATTTGAAAAATTGAACATGTTGTTTTGTTTGTGTGCATATGTGTGTTTGTGACTCTTAGTAAGTTTTAAACTCTGCTATTTGAAACAGGAAGCAAAAGTTTGGGAATTAGAAAATCGACTCTGGAATGTACCCATCTCAGTTTTTTTTCCTTTTTTTTCTTAGCATAACTGGATAGTTAGTTGGCCTCTCACTTTTCCTGAGCTTGTAATAACTGATCCTGGGACCACAGGAATAAAAGTGCATTTTGTTTTTATTTTTAGAAGTGTTTTTTGAGAGACTGGAAGAAGAGGTAGACCTATGTAATAAAACTATACATAGGTATATTTTTCAAAGAGAAATTCTAGCTGCCTTAGGAATATTATTAAATCCGCTTTCTAGAAGTGGTATTTCAATCCATCTAAGTCTGTGTATGTAATCAGAAAATTCCATCTCATTCATAGGTTATATATTTCCTGAAATTCTCAACATTTGACTTTAGAAGAACTGATAATAATAGTAGCATGTTTACAACCAGTTTATGGCTTTCGCTAGAGCCCAAGGATGAAGCATATATATTAGGCCATGGAAGAGATATTTTTTCATGCCGTAACTTCAAGAGTTGCAGGCTGACTATTTGACATTCTTACAAGTTTTTTTAAATTACTTATAAAAATTAAAAAGATGCTGATATTTTAAAACAAATATTTATTTCTGATTTTAAAAGTATTCAATATTAATTGTAGAAAATTAAAAAAACCAGAAATGTGGAATAGAAATTGGTGATATTATGTATTTAATGTTTTAATATTCCACAGATACTGTACCTCATGCTTTATATACATTGACTCAGTTAAACTTTATCCTGTGATATATTATTGTTCTCATTTTATATAAATAGAAACTGGTGTCTAAAGCAGTGAGGTGACTTGCACAAAGGGATCATGGCAGAAAGTGCTAGAGCAGAAGTGAAGCCCAGGAAGTCGAATAATTTTTTAATTTTTATTTATTTATTATTAAATTTGTTGGAGGTGACATTGGTTAATAAAATTATATGGGTTTCAAGTATACGATTCAATTATATGTCAGATTTATATTGCATTTTGTGTTCACCACCCAAAGTTAAATTTCCTTCCGTCACCATATATTTGATCCCCTTTATTCTTATCTACCTCCTCCCTTCCCTCTTTCCCTCTTTCCCTCTTTCCCTCTGGTAACCACTAAACTGTTGTCCATATCCATGAGTCTATTTGTCTTGTTCATTTATTGCCTTCAATTTTATGTCTCACATATGAGTGAAATCACATGGTTCTCAACTTTTTCTGTCTGATGAATTTATTTTGCTTAACATGACAATCTTTTATTTATATGTATATGCTTTCAGTCTTTTTTTTTATTTTTCAAACATAATTGAAATCCTACTGTAGGCTTTTTTTTTTTTTTTTTTTTTTACCCTTAACGTTGGCCTTTTTGATAGTTAAATCTATTAACTAATAACATGGCCAAGTTGTCATCTTGGTTTGGGAATTCAGAATGGAGCCCTAATGCCGAGTGTCTAGGTAATACCTTGGATTAAAAACAAACAAACCACAACAACAAAAAGAAACACTCTCCTTAGCAAGTGGGGATCATGCTAACACCTCCTCCTAAGCAATAGCTACTTATATTCCTCAGCTCAAGGTGTCAGTGACGGCATCAGGCATGTGGTAGAAAATGGAAGGGGGACTGATTTTCCAAATTTTATCTTTATATTCTTTCCTTCTTGCATGTAAGAATCCAAAACATTGTTAATAGCGTTAAAGTTTTTTAGAATTCAACTTCAAGAGAGATATTTTCATTTGCATTTACAGATTATGAATTTTAAATACAGGAATGGTCAATGGGTGACTTATACCAGGTTCTGATGTAATTTTTTAAGCTCTCTTAAAAATGTACTAGTCCTTGATAAGCAGATTGCAGATTTGGGAAAAAGGAGACAAAAAATTTATTTGTGGATAGTCTATAAGTGCTAAACCCGGCATTAAGCATTTCCTTTTCCTTTCCCCCCATATTTTATTGCCATAACAATGCTACAAGGTAGGTTGTTAGTTTCACTTTGCAAATGAGAACAATGAAACTTAAAGGAGTTGAGAAATTTGTTCATAAACACACACACACCTGGTAACTAGTAACACAGGGATTTGAATGTGGGAATGTAGAGCTCTGAAGTCTCAAACGTTACAATTGATTTTATAGTTGTACAAAAGGCCCACTTATTTTTCTCATAGAGTTTTTAAAAATTGAGGTATAATTTAGATGTCATATAATTCACTCTTTTAAAAGGTGCAGTCGAGGTGTTTTTCACATATTCACAAAGCTGTGCAACCATCGTCACCGTCTAATTCTAGAACATTTACCAGCTCAAAAAGGAACCCCATGACCACTAGCAGCCGCTTCTTATGGAGTTTTGATGAAGCAAAAATCTTTAAAATCATCCTACTGAAAGTCTAATTTTCTTAGATTCTTCCAAAAATCGTTCTTAGTTATTTATATAGATGTTGTAGAGAAGATACAAAAATAATCTCAAATAACAGATGATTGATGTTGCTGAGTATGTCTTTAAGGATGAAAAAAATTACTAATGGAAGAGTTTTCCAAAAGTCATCAATGTCGATAAAATCCCCACTACCGCCACTCTTCATTGCCGCCATTTACTGAGCACTTACTCTCTGGCAGGCATAATATTGAGATATCCTATTTCATTTAATTCTGACTATAATCCTGTTAAGTATTTATTAATACTCACTCAATTGTGCAAATGAAAAAAAATTTTGGAGAAATGAATCATTTAAGCATCAGGGTCAGTGTTAAGAAGTAAACCCAGGTCCAGTCTGATTTAGTTAGAAGCATAAGCCTTAACTCCTCAGCCTCATCAAGTGAAAGAAAAATGGATCGAAAGAAAACATAGGTCTAGAATGAAAATAACATTTGAATCCAAGTGGAAAATTTACACAAGATGCCGAAGAAGGTTATTTTGTGATAGCTCATGATAACATTACTCCAGTTATCCCATCCATAGGATTGAATCCTTTCAGTGAACACCTGCTAAAGGCTATAGAAACAAGATCTTTCTGGTCCTCCTATTTAAAAAAATATTTTTGAAAATTAACCTATCAGATCAGAAACGAAAACAATCGCAGATTCAGGAAGTATGAGACCTTTCAGACTGGTACTATAGAAACCTCTTATCCTATGTCTTTTCTATTGCTGTTCCAGGATTATTATGTTAGACTAGCCAAATAAAGAATTCAAAACATCGCTTTTTTTCCTGACTTCTTTTCACTCCTTTTGAGAACTCCTTTATATTGATCATACCTGAAACCATTTGGAAGGTGCGCCACTGATTTTTAGGAAAGACAAAATTCATGACACATGTTGCTTGTGTATATAACTTCATCTAAGATTATAATAAATTTGATTAAGGCCTTATCTGCAGATGAAATATATGGTTAGCTCAATCTTGAAAGAAACAAAATCATATAATTATTCTGTAACACTGGGTGAAACTTTCAATTCAATTCAGCAGCTATTTGCCAACCATCTCCCATGTTTCGAGCAGAGTCTCTGTATAGAGAGTGGTGATCGGTGGTGGTATTTCATGCTGAATAAATCTCGTACTTGTCATAAAAGGGAATAAAGTGTGTGTGTGTGTGTGTGTGTGTGTGTGTGTGTGTGTGTGTGTATGAGGTGAGGAAATATATGTAAAACAACTAATTGTCATGCAAGGTATGACGTGATAAGTGCCTCTGCTTTTCCTAATTCCTCCAACTAGATCAATACTCACTCCTTACTTTAGACATTATAGCACCATGTACTTCTGTTTTGCAACAATCTCAGTTGCAATTGTTTGTATTAGCATTTGGCTGAATTTTCAACACACACTGTGATTCTCCTATAACTCTCTTAGACAAAAAAAAAAAAGCTATAAATGAAACAAATCAAAGATCACTGTGTGAAAGTTCTATGCTAAGAGATGTGTAAAGGTAAGCCCCAAAGGGGAGCTTTTTACCTAGCTTGGGAAGGTTTCTTGCTTTAGGTGACAATCCACCCAGTATTTAAAGGTTGGGTATGTATTCACTAGGAGAAGAAAGGTGGGATATCTCAGCAAGGGGAACAGCATGTGCAAAGATATACACACATAAAATAACATTCCTCAAGGATATGAATAGTGTTAAGTTCATGTAGACAGCTGGAAGAAGATAAGGCAAATCATCAGGGAATTTTGGACCAATCTTAAATTGTTGACTATCTTAAATGCTATAAAGATTCAGAAAAGCAAAATCCTTCAGGAATTAGAGTTTTTGGGGTGATTGTGTTGGCAGTGCGGAGGCTGGATTGAAGATAGTTGGACTGTTTTTCATAAAGATGTTATAATAATCAGGCAAGAAGTGATGAGGGCCTGAAAGAAGGCAGGAAGAAAGTGGATAGATGCGAGAGATGTTAAGAAAGTGGTATCTCTAATATCTCTGACCGATTGGAGGTGAGTTAGCGAGAGGAGACTAGGATGGCTCGTAGATTTTTGAATTTGAAAAATGTATAGATGATGCAGTTTTCTACTAAAATGTACAGCTCAGTGGGTTTTGGGGAAAAGAGATATGTCCAGTTGTAGATTTGTTGTCATCAAATCAGAAGTCATCAACAGTCTAAGACATTTAATATGTAGAGGAATCACAGTGTCTTATGAGAACTCAGAGGCAGCTGTGATTGATTTGGGGTAGAGGTAGGAGATCAGAGAAAATTTCCCAGAGAGAGCACTGTAGCATTTGTACTAGGTCTTAAAGAATGTGTGGGATTTTTAGAGTCAGAGAAGAGTTCAGGTGGTCAGAGTGAAAATGCCTGTTTGGAATTGTGCCTCTATTTTGGTGGTGAGTTTTGGCTAATAAGCAAATGTTGCTTCCTTGAAATCCACAAGTATTAACTCTCTTGGATTGATTGACTTCATATTTCTTACAATAAACAATTCATACTTGGCTACCACAAGTTAAACACATTTTCCTTCTACTTAACTCATAACTCATCTATAAAAGTTTTTTTGTTTGTTTGTTTTTTTAAAGATGATAAGCTCTACATTTATGCAAAACAACTTGTTAAAGTATTATTAGAAGAGAATGGAAAATGCCCAACTGTAGCAGCACATCCTGAAGTATTACTTATTTGAAGACTGGGGTTTTGGGATGGGAAGGTTGGAGAAAAACACATGAGAAATCTTAGTCATTAACTGTACTTCAGAAGGTTTTATCAGAAAACTATAAAAGTAACATTATTCTTTGCCTTTTTTTTCTGTTTTTAGTCTGATAAGATAATATGCACTTATGTTAAATGAGAATTATGACCCTGTATCTCATGATGATGTGATGAAACATAGGACAGGATTGGAGATAAATATAAAGTCTGAATTCTGGGTGCTGGTGCTTTTAAAAGTGGAGTTCGTTCTTTCATGGACACACATCTATTAAGTGTGGCTAGAAAGCAGATGGTGGCATTTATTAAACTTGGACATTGTATCTTTAAATGAGAGGTATCTTTCAGTTCAGCTCACATTTCTTAAACTGTATGAAGCTTTTTCTAATAGCTTGCTTCCCCCTCAAAAGAAGAATGAGCCACTCCCTTCTTTGTACCTTCACTGAGCTCTACAGTGCTACTTGTACTGCAAAGTTGTGTTTAACTAATGGTTTACACATATCTATTCCTTTGCTAGCATTTTAGGGCAAGGAATTAGTTGTAGTTTCTAAATGTTTGTGGAAAGGGTGGATGGACGGATTCAAAGTTACCTTTTTTTCAACGACAGCGACAATGTTTAGAACTTCTATCTCAAAATTGTTTTAAAAATTTAATTTAATACAATTTAATTTTAGTGCCCT
>NW_011888795.1:2976095-2983857 GCF_000151845.1 Pteropus vampyrus
AAAATGTATAGATGATGCAGTTTTCTACTAAAATGTACAGCTCAGTGGGTTTTGGGGAAAAGAGATATGTCCAGTTGTAGATTTGTTGTCATCAAATCAGAAGTCATCAACAGTCTAAGACATTTAATATGTAGAGGAATCACAGTGTCTTATGAGAACTCAGAGGCAGCTGTGATTGATTTGGGGTAGAGGTAGGAGATCAGAGAAAATTTCCCAGAGAGAGCACTGTAGCATTTGTACTAGGTCTTAAAGAATGTGTGGGATTTTTAGAGTCAGAGAAGAGTTCAGGTGGTCAGAGTGAAAATGCCTGTTTGGAATTGTGCCTCTATTTTGGTGGTGAGTTTTGGCTAATAAGCAAATGTTGCTTCCTTGAAATCCACAAGTATTAACTCTCTTGGATTGATTGACTTCATATTTCTTACAATAAACAATTCATACTTGGCTACCACAAGTTAAACACATTTTCCTTCTACTTAACTCATAACTCATCTATAAAAGTTTTTTTGTTTGTTTGTTTTTTTAAAGATGATAAGCTCTACATTTATGCAAAACAACTTGTTAAAGTATTATTAGAAGAGAATGGAAAATGCCCAACTGTAGCAGCACATCCTGAAGTATTACTTATTTGAAGACTGGGGTTTTGGGATGGGAAGGTTGGAGAAAAACACATGAGAAATCTTAGTCATTAACTGTACTTCAGAAGGTTTTATCAGAAAACTATAAAAGTAACATTATTCTTTGCCTTTTTTTTCTGTTTTTAGTCTGATAAGATAATATGCACTTATGTTAAATGAGAATTATGACCCTGTATCTCATGATGATGTGATGAAACATAGGACAGGATTGGAGATAAATATAAAGTCTGAATTCTGGGTGCTGGTGCTTTTAAAAGTGGAGTTCGTTCTTTCATGGACACACATCTATTAAGTGTGGCTAGAAAGCAGATGGTGGCATTTATTAAACTTGGACATTGTATCTTTAAATGAGAGGTATCTTTCAGTTCAGCTCACGTTTCTTAAACTGTATGAAGCTTTTTCTAATAGCTTGCTTCCCCCTCAAAAGAAGAATGAGCCACTCCCTTCTTTGTACCTTCACTGAGCTCTACAGTGCTACTTGTACTGCAAAGTTGTGTTTAACTAATGGTTTACACATATCTATTCCTTTGCTAGCATTTTAGGGCAAGGAATTAGTTGTAGTTTCTAAATGTTTGTGGAAAGGGTGGATGGACGGATTCAAAGTTACCTTTTTTTCAACGACAGCGACAATGTTTAGAACTTCTATCTCAAAATTGTTTTAAAAATTTAATTTAATACAATTTAATTTTAGTGCCCTCCCTGAAAGCAAACTGTCGTCTTTTAAAAGTAGATAATTTCCAATAGAAAAATGAAAAAATGACATGAATGGGAAATTCCTTCCAAAACTGTAAGCTCTCAAACAAATGAAAAAAATGTTCAAACGCACTCATTATTAGGGAAATGCAAATTAAGATAACATTACAATCAAACTGATAAAAATAAAAAGTAGGACAGTACATTCTGTTGGTGGAGCTGTGGGACACAGGCACTCATGTATTGCTGGTAGGAATCCAAATTCATATAAGCATTTTGAAGAGAATTTTGGCAATACCTAACAAAACTACCTATACACTTACTATTTGATTCAGTGTTCCAATTTCTAAGAATCTACTTTGAAGATACACTCCCAACAATGTGAAAATACTGCATACAATGTTATTTTTCACAGTATTGTTTGTAATAGAAAAGTAATAGAAATGACCTAAAGGCCACTGTGTAGGGGAGTGTGTGCTCATAGGGAAAGGAGCATAGGGAAGATAAACCAGAAATTAAAAAGGCCAGTTAGGGGTTGTGTAGGAAAGGAGCGGAAAGAAGGGGGAATGGGAAGAGGCCAGGAGGCATGAGGAAGTAACACTTATTGGATGGAGTCTACTCTTTTGTAAAGCTTTGACTCTTAGAACTGTACCAGTGTTTTGCAAACTAAAATAATAAAGAAATAATTAAAATTAATTAATTTTAATTAAATAATTTAAGTCAACCATTATAAAATATAAGTAATAATAAGTCAATCTAACTAGATTACAAATGAATAACTAAAGCACACTGAAGAGGATGAGGAAGAAAATAACTAATGTCACTCTGAAAAATAATGTTTTGACTAGATTCTATAATGCTAAAGATAAAAACAGATGTGCATAAATACTCTAGTAATAAATCTACCCATAAGAGTATTGGTTAGGAATTCTGTAACTACTTTAAGTGTATACTAGTATTAAATGAATAAATGAATACATTATATATAATAAAAGTCAGAGTTTTCACTGTCAGAAAATGAAGTTACAAATAAGGAAAGAAGAGACTAAAATGAAACTTGTGTTGGATTGGAATCATAGGTATTAGGGATTTACATCTATATGTATACCTACCTATTATCCATCTTTTATATATCTACATGTACATGTATCTACATATTATTGTTTCTGACTCTGTAGAGAGAAATAGAGAAATATGATGTATGAGTATCCATATATATACCTATTATCTTTTGATTGTATACCTACATATAGAGATCTCTATTTCTATATATCTCTATATAGAGAGAAACAGAAATAAATATGATATATGAGTATGTGTGGGTTTGTATACATACATATATTTTCTTCCCCCCGCCCACTCCGCCACTTCCACTTCTGACCTATGGATGTTGCCATTTTCCCCTTAAGAACTGGATCTCTGAAGGTGAGGTATCTCCTCCCACATGCTTCCAGAGTGCACCCGGGGCCTGGCACACCCGGTGTATGGTCCGTGGCTCCACCTGGGGCGCGAACCCAGGACCTTCTGCGTGTAAAACAGATGTGCTAACCACTACATTATGGAGCTACCCCCACATACATATATTTTCTAGCTCACTCCCCCGAGAGAGCCTTCCAGTAACAATGAGCACAATTAGCACCCAGATTTTGGTTCCTAAGTACTATTCTCTAAAAAAAAAAAAAAAGTAGGAGAACTAGTTGATTCCAAGACTGAGACTGAGGGAAAATAAAAGATACACCTAGGACATTTTGTGATATCAGAAAATCAAGGAACCTCTCAAAGGAAAGGACACAGGAACCAACCAGAAGGACCTCCCAATGATTAAAGCTGGAACAATTTGAGCCACAAAATAAACAACAGTGTTAGATTATAACCCATACAATAAATATCCTTGAGACCATACTGATATAAATAAATAATTGAATAAATAAACAAGTGGGGAAGGAGGGACAGCTTTTACAGAAGAATTCCCATTACTGTGGAAGGAATGAAGACAATATAAAATCATTATTAAGAAAACAGTACAGTAATAATTGTTGCAAACAAGATCTACCAATGGATGCTAAAATCAGATGACAGTTTGAGGAGAAGCAGGATATTAGCATAACCTCAAATTTTCTTCCTCAAGATATTTATCAACTATAAGTGAAAAAAATGTAACTTTGCATATAGAAACCTAGCAGACACTACAGTTATCAATGTTAATGTCACTCGTTGACGTCATGTAGACCCCGATAATGATGCACTTATACAACACCATTTCTGTGGCATTCTTGCCAAAATGAATAACCTTAGACTAATCATTAGAAAACATCAGAGAAACCCAAATTGAAAGATATTTCACAAAAGATTTGACCACTATTTATTAGAAATGTCAAGTTCCTGAAAGACAAAGAGCGACTGAGGGACTGTTATGAATTGAAGGAAACTAAGGTGACACAACTAAATGCAATGTGGATCCTCATGGACCCTGGAACAGAAAACGGATGTGGGGGATAAAAAAAAAACTGGTGAAAGTTCAATAAAGTTTGTAGTTTAATAGTTTGATGCCAGTATAAATTTTCGGGTTTTGATAATTGTACGCTGGTTAAGTAAGTTAACATTAAAAGTTGGGTGAAGAGTATACGCAAGCTCTGTATTATACTGAAACTTTTCTGTAAGTCTAAATTTATTTCAAAATAAAAAGTTTCAAGAAGAAGAAATAGAAGAAAAAATAAAAAAGAATAAGAGGAAAAAGATAAAATTAAAAAAAAAACACATTTGCTTTTTTGAAAATAGTTAAAACTTATTTGGACCATATGTCATTAATAAAGTAAGCTAGCTGCTAGTGACTGTTTTTGTTACATTATCTATGAGATTATTTTATTGCTGCCTTTGTGTTCATGGTCCTATAACAAAAAATACCATAGACTGGGTGGTTTGAACAACAAACATTTACTTCTCACAGTTCTGGAGGGTGGAAAGTCCAAGGTAAAGGCACCAAGACCCTGTGTCTGGTGAGGACCAACTTCCTAGTTCATAAATGGCCATTTTCTTCTGTGTCCTCACATGGTGAGAGGGGAGAGGAAGCTCTCTGGGCTCTCTTTTATAAGGGCATTAATTACATTCGTGATGTTAAAACGTCCCAAAGGCCTCAGTTCCTAATACCTCAGGGGTTAAGAATTCAATATATGAATTTGGGTGGAGAGTTACATACATTCATTCTATGGCGGTTGTGTATCAAAACTGGATCTGAAGATATTTCTAAGACATGATATAGAAGCCTAGTTTTTACCCTAGTAGTCAGTGGTCTATAGAATATAGAACAAAGATACATTAACTATCATTCTGATGTTGATCTTTTAGTTTATGTGTTAGTTTGGTTTCTTTGTGAAAATAAAGTTGCTTTTCATCTGTTAGACATTTGCCATTAATATACTCATTAAAAATTTTTAGCTTGGCAAAATTCTCAATATTGATTCAATGCAGACTCTCAAGCAGATAAATATACTGATTAATTACACAGCTATGCCAAGTCAACAGATTTCTATGTTTAATATGAACAGAAAATATAGATAAGTTACCACTTAAAAATCTCAGAACTCCCTCAGAAAATTATAAAGTTCTACAACCTGTGAGTAAATAACTCTTTATAAAAAGTAAAAGTTTAGATACTAGGAATTTAAACAAGCTCACCTATCATTATATACCAGGTTTCCAACCCCTCTCATAAAGTGATACATTATTTTATTTTGAAACCACACTGGTGAATCACTTGCTATAGTTGGTCCACGGTCAATTAAAAAACAGAAAGAATGTCCAACTTTAAAAATCTCAATTAGAGACAGATACATAATTTAAAATTTGGTCATTAAAATAATATAACTTAAGTTTCAGATTTAAAAATATAATTGTTAGTAAAATTCGATTTTGGCTTATAGAATAATAATACAGAGAAAGCAGAAAATATGAAGTTTTGCTTAAACTAAAATTTGCTACATTCCTACTATCCATTGTGCTCCTGGCTACTATTCGTTTTGTCTGGTTTTGTCTTGTTTTTGGATGTTATGGTACCTGCGAAAATGTGTTCTCCTAAAGTACTGCTTAAGATACTTTAGGAAGACTTGTGCCTAATTGTGGAACTAGGTGTCACCTTAGGAGTAGCTTTAACAAATTTTGTACACTGAAGTCTTGATAAGGGTAAGAATCTTTATTTTTTAAAAACTAAGTCTGAGTAATAAAATTCCAGTGATCAATTCCCTTTCATCTCCACTTTGATCAAATGTCTATCATATATAGTAAGAAAATATTTTGCATTAAAATGTTATGTGCTCTCTTTGGTTTAATTTACTCTCGTTTGAGAGTTCAATAACAACAACAAAAATGTCTGTCGATGTGATTTCTTCTTTCAAATATTGTGATGATCCGTTTTCTTTGTGATGAATACACTTGACCATACGAATCACTGTGACAGCCAATTAAACAAGACATCAGGCCATATGAATATTTATTGTGACAGTTAGCTTCCTGCCCTGCCTTCTAAAAGTTTGCAGTTGTTGAGGAGACAGAAGATTCACATGTAAACCCTTGTAATGAAATAAAAGAGTCACTATGTTAGACCACTGAGAAGCACCTAGAACTCAGAAAGCTGGGAATAACACCTTATCTTGCAAAGATAATTAAAATCTTCAAAGTGCTTTCACATGTCTCATCTCATCTAATCCTTGCAAAGACCTTGTCAGGTAAACAGAGAGGCTCATTATAAATATGAAAATTGATGCTCAGGAGGTCTTGTGTGTTTTAAAATCATACATGGACCTGCTTGTTCTGATGTAGTTCCTTCAAAGGAAGCAGATTCTTGTCTTTTTTTTTTTTTTCTGTTTCAAGGAATAGCATTAATCTCAAAGTAAAGAAACAGCTCTAGCATTGAGTTCCAGAGCAGGAGCGCTCTACCGAAAAGCTCTCTGCCTCTGCTGCAGCATGAAAGATTATTTTTAGATGTTTTTCTTTTGCTAATTGTCTCTCCCTCCGTGGGGAATTTCTATGGTAGAATCCCCAGATGAGCCAAGTTTCTCACTAATTCCAGCAGAGACCGGAAGGACGAAGGCCATGGCCCAGGCTGCCCTGGGGCCTCAGAACTTTCCCACTGATGACAGTATAGTGGATTTAGCAAGATCTTCAAGGACTTTGCAGCGCACAGAGCTTTGGTGATTCCAGTGAACAACAGCTCTAAGAGGTGACTGGAAGAAAGTCTTGGAACCACCTCAAATGACCTTGCCTGGTTGGAGGTTAATTCCGAAAGAAACTAAGAGGATGTGGAGCCAGGGTTGGCTGTGGGCTCAAGAGGCCTTTCAGTTGTTCTGATTTTCTTCTGCCACCTTTGACAGGAAAAAGGAGGAGAGTTCTGAAATAATATTTTTACAGGCAACTTCAACCTTAAGCTTTAACCTTCAGGAAACATCATAGGAACTGTGAGGTTTAGCCTAGAGAAGAGAAAGAGGAAAGGAATGATAAAAACCATTTTTATTCCCTTTCTGGGAAGAGCTAACCAAATAGTGCTAGGTGGCCTTGGAACAATGTGTGGAAAGAAAATGAAGTTTTGGGCTAAATATCAGGGTAAACTTTCTAACAGATTTAGTGCAATAAAATACTTGGGGAACTGGTGAGTTCTCTACATCTTAACTGTTCAAGTATAAAGTTGGACACTGGTATGAACAATGGCATTCATTGGAAAGTGAGTGATTAAAAACCCTAAAGGTGGGGAGCTAAGTAATATTAACACTATTATAGCATTTACTTTACATCAAGTGTTTTTAACCCTCAACAAGCGGTGTATAAAGTAGATGCTATTATTAACTCTCTTTTAGAGATGAGAAAACTGAGGCACAGAGAGGTTAAATAATTTGTTCAAGGTCACACAGCTAGTATGAAATTGAATTTAGGCTGTATGTCTTCAGCATCTGTACTCTTAACCACTTGCTATATTGCTGTGTCCTCTAACATCCCTTCTTGCCCTGAGATGCCAAGTAGGGTGGAGTCTGGTCCCATCGCCAGCATTCTTTGTATGCCTTACTCATAAGACTTCCAAAACGGTGTAATGGCTTCCTCTGGGAACAAACAAACGAATGAACAAACCAAGCAACAAATAAATAAATCCAAAGAGGTTGCTGGTGAAAAATAATCAAAACATTTAGACCCACAGGGAAGCTCACGGATCGTCTTTAGGATCAGTTGACAGAGAAAGAGCTGACCGGAATACCTCTCTAAAGTGATGTGCTGTTATTTTCTGATTTTTCGGTTTACCTGCCTCTCTCTACCTCTGGCGTCCCCTTCTGGCCTCCCTTTTCCCTGCACCTGCCTTCCCACTGCACCTGTGCCGGGCTTTTCCGGGAGACTGGAAGGCACGGGGACAAACAGTTACGAAGCTACCAATTCTCTATTCCACATTCTCTTCC
>NW_011888795.1:2983907-2991986 GCF_000151845.1 Pteropus vampyrus
TTTTTTTTTTTTTTCTGTTTCAAGGAATAGCATTAATCTCAAAGTAAAGAAACAGCTCTAGCATTGAGTTCCAGAGCAGGAGCGCTCTACCGAAAAGCTCTCTGCCTCTGCTGCAGCATGAAAGATTATTTTTAGATGTTTTTCTTTTGCTAATTGTCTCTCCCTCCGTGGGGAATTTCTATGGTAGAATCCCCAGATGAGCCAAGTTTCTCACTAATTCCAGCAGAGACCGGAAGGACGAAGGCCATGGCCCAGGCTGCCCTGGGGCCTCAGAACTTTCCCACTGATGACAGTATAGTGGATTTAGCAAGATCTTCAAGGACTTTGCAGCGCACAGAGCTTTGGTGATTCCAGTGAACAACAGCTCTAAGAGGTGACTGGAAGAAAGTCTTGGAACCACCTCAAATGACCTTGCCTGGTTGGAGGTTAATTCCGAAAGAAACTAAGAGGATGTGGAGCCAGGGTTGGCTGTGGGCTCAAGAGGCCTTTCAGTTGTTCTGATTTTCTTCTGCCACCTTTGACAGGAAAAAGGAGGAGAGTTCTGAAATAATATTTTTACAGGCAACTTCAACCTTAAGCTTTAACCTTCAGGAAACATCATAGGAACTGTGAGGTTTAGCCTAGAGAAGAGAAAGAGGAAAGGAATGATAAAAACCATTTTTATTCCCTTTCTGGGAAGAGCTAACCAAATAGTGCTAGGTGGCCTTGGAACAATGTGTGGAAAGAAAATGAAGTTTTGGGCTAAATATCAGGGTAAACTTTCTAACAGATTTAGTGCAATAAAATACTTGGGGAACTGGTGAGTTCTCTACATCTTAACTGTTCAAGTATAAAGTTGGACACTGGTATGAACAATGGCATTCATTGGAAAGTGAGTGATTAAAAACCCTAAAGGTGGGGAGCTAAGTAATATTAACACTATTATAGCATTTACTTTACATCAAGTGTTTTTAACCCTCAACAAGCGGTGTATAAAGTAGATGCTATTATTAACTCTCTTTTAGAGATGAGAAAACTGAGGCACAGAGAGGTTAAATAATTTGTTCAAGGTCACACAGCTAGTATGAAATTGAATTTAGGCTGTATGTCTTCAGCATCTGTACTCTTAACCACTTGCTATATTGCTGTGTCCTCTAACATCCCTTCTTGCCCTGAGATGCCAAGTAGGGTGGAGTCTGGTCCCATCGCCAGCATTCTTTGTATGCCTTACTCATAAGACTTCCAAAACGGTGTAATGGCTTCCTCTGGGAACAAACAAACGAATGAACAAACCAAGCAACAAATAAATAAATCCAAAGAGGTTGCTGGTGAAAAATAATCAAAACATTTAGACCCACAGGGAAGCTCACGGATCGTCTTTAGGATCAGTTGACAGAGAAAGAGCTGACCGGAATACCTCTCTAAAGTGATGTGCTGTTATTTTCTGATTTTTCGGTTTACCTGCCTCTCTCTACCTCTGGCGTCCCCTTCTGGCCTCCCTTTTCCCTGCACCTGCCTTCCCACTGCACCTGTGCCGGGCTTTTCCGGGAGACTGGAAGGCACGGGGACAAACAGTTACGAAGCTACCAATTCTCTATTCCACATTCTCTTCCCCTCCTTGATTTACGGAGGGGAAAAGTGACTTACCCAAGGTCACAGCCCGCATCAGAAAATCCAGGTGTCCAGACTCCCCCATCAGGGCTCCGCCCACAACTAGGCACACTATCCCTCTCATCGGCCGCACCCAAGAGCTTTCTTTATTCCACATCCCCTCCTCCTCCACCTCTACCCCTAGTTCCCCGGAGTCACTTCTGACGCTCCGCAGCCTCCAGGGTCCAGCCCTTCCTGCGGGAGCTCCCTTCCGCCGGATTCCCACGCCGACTCGCCCTCTGCTCGCGCGCAGCCAGCAGGAGCGCTGCCTTCCGGGCTAGCTTGGCGGCGTCACCCCGGCCCCGCCGAGACCCTCTCCGCGCCCACAACCCCGGTAGGCGTGGGCACTGAGGCGGGCGGGCGCCCAGGGTTCACTGCCCCACGCTGAGAGTAGGAGCAGAGGGGGTGCCCCGAGCCACCAGTCCAGAAGGCCAGGGCTGGCGTGGGACCCTGACCTCGTCCCTCCGGACGCCAGCATCTGGAAAGGGGCTTCGACCCGCTCACCCTCCCGCCCGCAGACCAGCCGCCTCCTTGGAGAACTCCTAAAGTGTCGCGTTCAATCCCAGGGGGTGTGGCCGCGCCTTTGGCTCCCCAGGGGGCTGCCCCTTTCGGAGCGGCACTTCCTCCTCCTTTGCCTGCGGTGGCCACGGCGCCCGCCGCGCTCCATCCCTGCGCCCCGGCTCCCGCCCCGCCGATGTGCCAACTGCTCTCCACCTGGGACGCGCGCACCATGGACTCGGGACCTGGCTTTCGAAGACAGGCCGCCTTTTGGTTGGACAATTAGCGGAGGTGGGCGGGGAGTTGACGAACCCCACACACGCGCTTCTCCATGAAGATTCTTGAGCTTTCTTTGAAGAAAGGAGTGCATATGCTGCAGTGTCTTTGTGGAAGGAGCCTCAGGACCAGCAACAGCCTAAGCGGTGAGAAAAACGTTCTTTCTTTAGCCCTAAAACACCCCTTTTCCCTCCTTCTGGCCCCCTCTTCTCTTCCCACCCCTTTATTTCGCGCAGAAAGTGGTGGAAGGAAGGCGTTTCCTTACTGGGGCGAGATAATGGCCCCGCCGCGGGTAGTCTTTTTTTTTTTTTTTTCTTTAAATCCCTGAAGTCATCAGCGCTTTATAGAACACTTTAGCTCTCACCCAGCGCCTGAACTGTTTTTTTTTTTTTTTTTTTCCTTTAAATCCCTGAAGTCATCAGCGCTTTATAGAACACTTTAGCTCTCACCCAGCGCCTGAACTGTAACCTACGGGTCTCTTTTGGACGGATGCTTTAAGTGACCTGTTTTCGCACTTCCTCGCGGCTCTCTCCTTGTGACTTGCGAGGGCGGCGTGCGACTTGGAGTTGCTCAGTGACTCCTCTGAGAAGTTGCTGGAGCGTTCGACAGGAGAGGGGACATTTAAACAGGTGGCTGGCCACGCAGGTATCTTTTATTTTTCTTGCTTTGTCTGAAAAGTAGATATCTGGCCATCATTGGAGAGTGCGTTTTGCTATGGAGATCAATTTCTGTCCTCCTAGCTAAAATAGGAGGGTCCCAATTAGCCCTGAGCTCAGTCAACCAGGTCCCTCAGGAAAGGCATAGAAAGAAAATTAGACCCTTTAAATGACCTGCAATATTGAGGAAAACGATAAAAAATTAAAGAAAATATCCAATTAAAACCAAAGAAATGTGATTCTTTTCCGCGAAAGCCTTAGAAATAGTGTGTTCTTTCACAGCATTTTTCATTGTTCATCTCTTTTATTAAGTTGTATGTTCCCTTTAAAACGATTATGTCTTGTAATTTTGCAAGTGCTAATCATTTTTCTGACTTTGTTTTTGCCTTTACAAAATGGGGATAGAGTATGAGGAGAGAGGAAAAGTACCCCTTAGGTCTCAAGTGCCTCTTTTTAAAATAAGTTTTTTTTTTGTCCATGAATTCCAAATAACTTTAATATTCAAGAATTTAACAATAGTATAATAGATTTCATGTTTAAAACTTCATGTGTTATTCTGGGGGATCTGATTCACTTGGTTACACACCTATTTTTACTCTGTTCTGGAGCTATGAAAATTATATTTGGAAAGATTAGAATATATATAGGTTTCATTCATCCTTTCTAAAACTTTGACTTTTGGTTACTCATCACCGTAAATGAAAAACAAAACTATTTTAAAAGAACTAATTAGATAATTTAACTATATGTGAGATATAGGAATATATATTTTTGAAACGAAATCTGCCTTGAGATCTCATATTTTTAGTTTTGTTCAGTTCAGAAGATTACTTAAACATTCTCTTTCTTTTGCAACCATGTTTATCAGTACTAAAAGATTCCAAGCCACTGCATTCTAAACTAACCTGCTTGATGTTGAAGTTTTTGTTTTAGAAATACATATGTCAGGAGGCCAGTAGAGATGTATGTTAAAATTTCTTCATTTTTCCTTGTGTACATTAGATAAAATGTGAATAGATTGTAACTTGAATATATGTTTTCCAGATGTGAAAAATTTTAAAGTACATCCAGAAAGTGCCCTGTCTTCATTGCACTTCCTCCTGTAAAAATGGGTAACATATTCAATTTACATGCAAAGTCAGTTTCCCAAATAGTTACAGATCCAAACAGAAGTGATTACATATATGACTAGACAGCACAGGTTGTTGCAAGATCATGGCACTTAGAGTTAAAAGACCTAGTTAGAAAGCAGTCTCAATAAAATCACTAAGAATCTTTTAAATTCAGTATTATCATCTGAAAAAAGCAGAAATAATGACAGCTCTAGCCTCATTCCTATATTTTATTTAATCTTATTTATTAACATGTGATCCTATGAAAATTGCTGAAGTTTATTTATACACACATTTTACTTAGGGTAGTTCAATATATTGGGAAACTGTCACTCTAGGGGAATTCTTTTAAAATGGTGTAGACACAAATAGTGAAGATGAAGGTTTCTTAGTCTTTCCACAGAGGTAATATATAGATTACAGATTGTTTTTAGGAACTCCATTCCCTTTGTTTGAATTGTGACTTTTCCTAGCTGATGATCTAGGATAACTTACATGCCCTTGCTGTTCCTCATTTTAAGCATAGATGTAAATTAGTATAGCTATAGTACCGATCTCATAGATTGTTGTAAAAATTGAATGAGTTAATAATAGCTAAAGATTTATTGAGCCTACACTATATGCCGTTGTTCTAAGAATTTTGAATTTATCATAAACATGTTCTGTATTATTAATGTATTTTATTTTAAAATGATCTCTTTCATGTAACTTGTGCTACTACCATGACAACACAGCAGTTTTTCATAAGATGTTGTTATGCCCAGTGCATGCATGCAAATTGAGGCAGCGATACCAGATATATTTTCATGGAGCAAACTTATAAAATAGAGCTGGAACGCACTATTTTAATTTTGTAAACATATCTAAAGACAAATACAATAATATTTTGAACCATTTCAGCATGGAGTAAAAGTTTTATGCCAGCTACTTCTTCCCTATAACTTTACAATTGAGGGAAGTGAGGGACACTGGAGAGAAGTGACATAATTCGTTATAAGAGGTTAAGAGATTCTATTAATAGATTTCCAAATTTTTGGAATTGTAAACATTTCAATATTTTATTTAGGTTTTATTAAATAAATGGGGTTAAGAAAGATACAAAATAATCATTACTGATATTCGAGCTTAGTATAATTAAAATACTTTATTTCTCCTGTCTTTTCTCAGCAATATTCAAATATTAATATCTTGTCTAATTTATACCTTAAATTAGTTTATAAGTTTTTTGTACTTCAGTATCCTAGAGCTAGCATGAGCTATCAAATAGAAGACAATCTTAGACAAGGTTAAGTGGATTGTTTAAGGCTATTTCTCAGTGATTATGATCCTTCTTTATAGCAAGGGGAGCCTATCCATTAAAAGACAGATAAGTGATTTTCAATTCTAAATATTCTGCTCAGAGTATACGGCACTTCTATTAACCTGATAAAATATTAAGTTTTTAGTTCAAAGGGAGAGTAAAACAGGTTCATTTTTCTCTACAGATAGGACCTTTACAAATAAACATAAACTCACAGAAGAGTAGGGATTAAAACAATAGCTTTAATGCCTGCTCCCAGTCCTCTCCAGATCTAGTTGAGAGGAAAGCAGAAGCACTGTATTAAAGAAGGATGTTAAGATTACAGGTGTTTCATGACTTTAGTCTCAAACGGTTCTAATGTATTGAGAGGGATTCCTGTCCTAACAACCAGGCTCCTGAGAAAGCTGCATTAGGTCTCAACATGACAGAGAGGGCAGCACTTCTGATGATAGGTCCCTACAATTGTACTAATGTAAGTGTGTGTACGTGTGTGTACAAGCACACACAGCTGGAGAGGGAGAGCGCTGTGCTCATCTTATCACCTTAAATTATTTCAGAAAATCAGCCAACATATTCTCCTCCTTCTGTGTACGGTCATAACTCTTTTGTGATATTTGGTCAATATCAGGCTACTCAACCTCGTAGCGTGGAGGATTTATCAGGTGTCTAGGGATTGAACTATACAATCACATCAAATGGCCTTGATGTGAGATTGAAACACTTTGGGCAAAAATAACTTATCAACCCTATTAAAAACACATAAGCAAAACCCAGTCACGTCCTTACTTTCAAGTATAATACTGGTATCTAAATTAAACCTGCCCACTTACAGTCAGGTTGCATCAGCTGGTGATATATCTAAGGGACATGAGCTTTAACTTCTATACAGAACAGTCAAGTAATCCAAGAAAGAATGTTTGATTGCAAAGTGGTTATTGCTTTAAATTTATTTCTCAGTAAAGGATTCTCTACAAAGATAGCATCATATGGTTGTTTTCAGCTCCACACTACTTTTACTACTAAGTATTCATATAGTCCTTTAATCTCTTTACTTTTTCTTCAAAGATGTAGGTGAAGGTATCCTCAAAAATTGGGACAAATGACAATAATGTATTCATAAATCGAGGGCATTTTAGATTCAAATTAAATCTTCAAAAACCAACCAAATAAAAAATAAATGAGAAAATCTACCTTCTGAAGCCATGTACTCAGGCTTCACATTCACATTGTTTTCACTTTGAAATATGGGTGACTTCAGTGCATAAGTGTCTTCAATGATCTAATCCTGCAAAACTTGATTAAAAGATAATCAATGATTTATTAATGGCAATTATCTTTGTTGAAGAATTGTTTTTTGAGCTGTTTTTTATATCCCGAGCTTACATTTTAGTGATGCTCCGATGGCTAACATGAATATGAATTATCCAGTATACAAAATGTCCATCAATCACTTTCTTATGGCTTTCATTTCTAATGGAATTTTTTTGTTCTTTTACAGGAGATTTTCAGAGTTAATGTCAAAAAACTCAAGAAATTAGTGTTTATTATTAAATCATTTTTCTCCTCGTGCTTTTAACAAGCAATTTGCTGAATGACTACTATGTGAAAATGTGATAGTCATTATTACTTTTCACTCAATATTTTGGGTTCTTCTCTTAAAAAAATGGTGACAGTGTGACAGCTCTCATCACTACTGTAGTTTTCCCATACAAAGAAAAGTGAAAAAAATAGTCTTCTCCCAGCTTATAAACTAGGAGCTGTGTGCATCAGAAGAAAACCAGGGCAGTACTTAATGGTGTAGGGCTTGGGCTGAATGCTCTCCTCTGGGCCATGGACCAGCAATTCTTTTGCTTGGCTCTGGGTTAAGTACAAAAGAGAGAAGAGAAGCCAGACTTTTTCTGAAACGTAAAGTGCTTGTATAATACCAACTAGCCCTCTATAGTTGGCAACCCTCCTTTCTTTCTGCCCATCGCCATCTGAGCATAGAATGTTAAAGAAACTTATCTCTGGCTTCATGGTTGCCATTTTTAAAATTGGCAAGCAGTCCTGGAGAACAATTGTATGCTAGATGCTGTGTTAGGCACTGGAGACTTAGCAGGGAAAAACATATGTACAAGAAAGGTATACTACTAGCCAGGATATGATACATGCCAAAAAAGGAATACTTGGCAGCCTCAGTTTATTTCAATTTAACAACCTCTTACTTGGGTTAATGTCCTATTGTAAGAATCATCCCCAAGAAAGTAATAATTAATTCTGTCTATGATTTATGTTAATCTCCCTAAGCTCGAAAAGCATTTAGGAATTCAAAAGGTAGGCTGGGGTGGGGTAGATAAGGGCTCTAATAGAAAGAAATAGTATCTCTGGATATTTTACTGGAAGAATGTGTTTGAATAAAAATAAGACGTAGATATACAAAAGCAATTTTTTTTACAAAGGTAAGGACCCTGCAACTAAATTCAAGCCTATCTAGCATTGTTCTTAATCAGATATCCTGGCTAGTTATTTATATTATACTTCTCCTCTGACCTACTTCAACATAAGTTCATTTATTCATGGCCTGATAAAATTCAACTTCTAAGAAAGGGTCGAGTTCTATTTTCTTGTA
>NW_011888795.1:2992036-2994229 GCF_000151845.1 Pteropus vampyrus
ACATATGTACAAGAAAGGTATACTACTAGCCAGGATATGATACATGCCAAAAAAGGAATACTTGGCAGCCTCAGTTTATTTCAATTTAACAACCTCTTACTTGGGTTAATGTCCTATTGTAAGAATCATCCCCAAGGAAGTAATAATTCTGTCTATGATTTATGTTAATCTCCCTAAGCTCGAAAAGCATTTAGGAATTCAAAAGGTAGGCTGGGGTGGGGTAGATAAGGGCTCTAATAGAAAGAAATAGTATCTCTGGATATTTTACTGGAAGAATGTGTTTGAATAAAAATAAGACGTAGATATACAAAAGCAATTTTTTTTACAAAGGTAAGGACCCTGCAACTAAATTCAAGCCTATCTAGCATTGTTCTTAATCAGATATCCTGGCTAGTTATTTATATTATACTTCTCCTCTGACCTACTTCAACATAAGTTCATTTATTCATGGCCTGATAAAATTCAACTTCTAAGAAAGGGTCGAGTTCTATTTTCTTGTAACAGAGTTAGAAAAGGACATCCAGGGAGTATTTAGAGATCTGTTTCCTCAATTTCCATGGAATATCTTAAAACAATGAAACTTTCCTTTGTACAGTTTAGTTTATGAAATTGCCATCTTTCTGACATGTTATTTTCATTGCACAATGTCACAAATGCCATGCTTGAATATTTCTTCTAATGACATTAAATATTCCAGGGTATTTACATCTCCTAGGGTGCCAATCAGAAAGATACTATGAATCTGCCAAGACAATCTCTCTTGCTGTAATGATCTTTCTTGTTTATACATAAGCTTCTAGTATCGTCCTACCCCCTCCACTCATTACTGTTTATAGAAATGATAGCATTGCAGTTGGTGTCACTGATTGCCCACGTTGTTGCTTCAATGAAGCCAGCTGGGATTCGATTGCACGGTCTTTAAATAAAACTTAGTGGCACAAAATCAATCTCTTTTTTTGAGGGGAGAGGGGTTTTTGCTAGCTTGATCATTCTCTAAGGCACTAATTATTTGCTTAACTTGGAGGAACTTGGGGATCAGTGAATCGTCGTGTTGGTTCAGTGTCTGACCTTGGCACTAAGGAACTTGTGGGTAGATAGCATAGTCGAAGTCATTTTCAAAATGATAGCGATAAACCCCTTACCCACAATCCGCTTTGGCACTCTATAAGTAACTCATTGATTGGAGATAGTGGATGTGCCTATGGTTCCAGCTACTTGAAGGCAAAAGCCAGAAGATTGAGATTAAGAATTTTAGGCAGTAATGTTCTATGCCAGCCTGACAATAGTCCTGTGTTCACAGGCAGCATGGGGATGACCTGGAAATGGTGAGAAACAGAGTGAAAAGTTGGTGTTGCATTTTCTAAAACTGCCACAGTACGGATAATGGGGGATATCAATCACTTTTTTTTTTTTGAACTTTGGCTTCCAAACGTCACTGTGAGTTAGACAGGATAGTATTTTTCTTTATAGTAACACAATACAGATCAGGAAACTAAGGCTTTTACAGGTGAAGATTTTTATGTCTATGTACATTTATGTCTTTTCTCTTGAAAACTGAAATTTATGTGTATTTATATTTATCTAAAATTACTGTTTACTGAGAGAGTGAGAGAGAGAGAGAGAGAGAGAGAGAGAGGGAGAGAGGGAGGGAGGGAGAGAGAGGGAGCGCGAAAAGGAGAGTGCGCGAGCATGTGCGTGGGAGGGAGAGAGAGTTCAAATCAAGTTCGAGTTGGAGTCTGAGTTCAAGTTTGAGTTCCAGTTCTTGTCAGTTACCTTAAAGGAGTTTTAGGGCAGAGATGGAAGACTTGCTTTTTACTTTACATATGTCTATATTATTTGAATGTTTATAAAAATGTGTTCTTTTAATAATAAAAATACTACCGATATGTATGTCAGATTTAGTTTTCTGTTCATTGCAGAAACCTGCGAAAATGTAAAATCTCTGTAGAATAAAAAAATCACTTATAAAATTCTAACCCCAATATAATCCCTTCCATTCTTTGTGGGTGAATTTTTTAAACAAAAGTTATTACGTGAAAATTATATGTTTTGTTTGTTTCTTTTCCTATGTGCTTAAGCAATTACTCTACATATAAAATACTTATATTAAATTATTGGGAAATATTTTTTCCAGAAGGAATTACAAGGAGTGTAATGCTATCATAGTGGCTAGTGGAGAGAGATACTTCTGGG
>NW_011888795.1:2995069-2997206 GCF_000151845.1 Pteropus vampyrus
TGTAAAATGGAGCTTAATGATAGTGCTTAGTGTGTAAGGTTGTTCTGAAGATTAAGTTCATTAATGTCTGTAAGTTTCTTAGCCTGTGAAATCCTGAGCATGTAGTCAGTACTTTGTGTTTCTTGCTCTTTTTCTTGCCTTTCATTCTTTGTGGTGCCATAAAATATTTAATAAATATTTTCAGATCTTGGCAGCTAGGCTTACTCAGTAGAATGCTGATTTTCAATTCCTTTGCAGTGTTTCCCTTACCAAATAATTTCTACCAAATAATTACACATTTCACAAATCTGTTAGTGTATGAATTATCCTATTATTCTTTCTCTTAAGATAGAAGAATGTGCACCATAATAAATCTTAAGATATATTTAAAATTTTGACTTGTATGTGTAGCTTTTCCTTATTAAGACAGACCTTCATTTTGATAAAAATTAGAGTCTGTATCTAGACAATTTCATTTGTAAAGTTTCCTGTTTATTTCCTTAAATCTAATAAAATAATTTCCAAGGCATTAAGAAAAATTCTGTATTTTATTTCATTGATAGAAACAAATGTAAAATGATGTTTGAGAGTAAATTACATAATTGAGAGTAACATAATTTGGATGTTACTCTTAAGTGATTTTTGAAAACTGAATTTTAAGAATTAAGCATAGTAGCACTAACTTTATTCTTAATAGTTCGCGATGTTCCAATTTCACTCTTGCTCGTGTTGGTAGATTATTTAGAATATCAAGATAGGAGGCAACTGAAAGTCATATTAAATTTTAATATTACAGAATCAGTGTAACTGAAAAAACTCTTGACCTCATCAGAACTAAAAAGTAAAATTGCTTTTATTTTCAGATCCTGACAGCTAGGCTCACTCAGTAGATTGCTGATTTTCCATTCCCTTGCAGTGTTTCCCTTACCAAATAATTTCTAGGAAACACTGAAGAGTATTTACACATTTCGCAAATCTGTCCTGGTATATATTTGACATCTCTACCAATTTTTTTCACTCTAAACCACTGAGATGCAAAAGTTTTGCCATTTTCTTTCAGTCTTAAGGAAAAACAGACTGTGAGTCTTCAGAACAATTTATTGAATTCTCGAGGAAAGCAGAGGTCTACAACATTGCAGGGAATGGAACTCTAAAGACAGTTTTTAGCTATCGCTGTTCCTAGAGTACGTAGGTCATGTCTTTCCCTAGAAGAACCCCCTGGTCATCTCTCTTCATTCCTTAGCCTATCTCTGCATAATGGGTATTCTTTTTCCCCTACCAATTAGGCACTGTTCCTCCCAGTTCCAGAGAGATGATGAGGTTATTTTTGCTCCCATTATGAGGTTTGTTGCTTATCATTTTGCAGGGTGACTGAGAGTGGAGCATCCATATTCTTTAGGGGAAACACTCATTGCCAGCACAAAGTATGGTCTGGACACTCCTAGTCCAGAAAAAGCAACCACAGTAGTTATCAGTACATTTTATGTTGGAGTTATTTTATTTTGAATAATACCAGATGAGAATTGCTAAATGGGCAACCCGGGTAGCATTGCACCTTCCCACCATCTTTCTTTTAAAGTAGATTGCAAAGTGTATTTGTTTGGCTTGCTGTTCTTGGCAGTGATCTCTTCTCACAAACTCTTGGGGCAAATAAGACAGGTCTCCTACGACTAAACAAGAATTTTCAAAGAGGGCAGCCTAAATGTAGGAGAAATTTTTAAAAATCTTCACAAACTTGATTCTGCTCAAAATATATCCAATTTAAATTACTAACCAAAATACTTAACACCTCAGATGGAAGCATCTGCCTCAATGGTTCTGGGGTTTTTACAGCAACAGAAAATAGGAAATTGATTTATATTTGTATGATTAGAAAGTCTTGACAAGATAGTCCTTTTGAAAACAAAGATGTTTCCATGACAAGGAGAAATTCTGATTTCTATCCTAGGGAGTGAAATTGCTAACATCCCTCTCAAAAACAAAACAACAACAACAAAACAAAGTATCTATCTAGTTATAAGAATTCTTTACAGAATTGGCTACCCTCATGCTTGAAGGGTTGAATATTTCAGTTTTGGAAAAGCAAAGACATTATGGAATGTCACTTCTTTTATATATTTATTCAACTAGTATTTACTGAGACCCACTCTGTGTGCTA